>NC_060207.1:136047500-136377500 GCF_021130785.1 Homalodisca vitripennis
TGCTAAAACAGCATACCACATTTTGTTTGAACCTTATCTCCACTATGATCTCTTACTATGTGGAATTTACATCGTATCATGGTGACAAAAAGCCACTGCTAAAACAGCATACCACATATTGTTTGAACCTTATCTCCACTATGATCTCTTACTATGGGGATTTTACATCATATCTTAGTGATACAGAAGTGGGCTGTGAGGGTACTTGCTAGCTTACAACCAAGAGAGAGCCTATATATTCAAGAGTGATGTAAAGAAATGGCTGTTACAACATCCTTTTTGCACTATTAAAGAGTATTGTGCTAGAGATTATGACATGATGAAAACAGAAGACCAATATAAACTTTGTATATATATTTTTTTTGTTCTCTTAGGACAAGAAGCTTATAAACTGCACATAGTCCTGTAAGAACCTTTGCGCTGCTTCCGGAGTGACAGGATATTAAGGAAGGGTAAGGTTAGGGAGTAGGGGTCGCCTCCTATCGATATCCATGAGGAAAAATTAGGGCACTACATCTCAAAGTCATGTCTCCCCGAAAGAAGGGGAGGTCAGCTCTGAACCAGCCTCTCCAGTCAAAGTAGGCAGGGGGTCGCATTCCCTTGTTGAGGTTAGCAAGAACCTCCGATAGTTAGGGAGCAAATCCCACCAACTCAAACAGTCATCTCCCACAGTAAACTAGACCTATCGAATTGCCCATGAACCCCAGAATCTCAACATTTGCATATCATCAATATGCAATATGGACATCAATAAGGTTGCCCAGATTTAAGTGACATATCGGTTTTTGCTGTGCCCAGTGGAGGGTTCAACTGGAATGTATAAACCAGTCAGAAGTGATCCCTGCTGGGTAAAACTTTGTATATAGTAAGTTTATTTAATTTGTATTATTTCATGACACTTAAAATTTTCCATGAATTTGTAAATAAATAATATTGCCCATCGGTGATTTAGTAAATCATCGTTCTGTAAAAACAAGGAGCGAAATATTACTTTTATACAGTGTAGGGTAGTGACACTACAGTCGTTCTTTGTTTACTTTTATCCTCTCTGTTCATTCAAACGTGGATTGGAGCACATAATCACTATTGATTTCTACACGTTGGAATCTTCTCTTTCCTCTTGTACAAAAAACATTGTGTTATTCGTTAATAAAATTTGTTTTAGTAGCGACTAATCTTGCCAATATGTGATGTACATACAAATGCGATCGTGGTTACATATATGCATGGCTACACTAAATTTAGGGTTAATGGGTGCAGAAGCTATTTGTAAAGTGGGCAGCTTATCGTCTTGTACAGTCCTTTATTATTCCATGAGTAACTGGTACCATATACCAATTTTTCTGGTAAGTAATAAATTGTTATCATTACTCTGGTGCATCTTGAGTATTTACTGAAATTATTACTTGATTTAAATAAAGTTTTGGGCTTCTAAAAGCTAATGCTTCTGAAAGTTTTAAAAACCTTTATTAAAAACAAGTAACAATATTCTTATGTAAACTGAGGTGATAAATCTCTTTTTAGGTGTATAACGTGTACCCATTTCAATCAAGCAACAGTTTTTGTTTTCTTTCGATGGAGTGCTGTAATCTAATTCTATATTTCAGTTTAAATGGTACGTAACATCTTTCTGAATGATGTACTATAAATTAAACCAAACTTTACTTATGTCATATGAGGAATCTATTATTTGTTTCATCACAAGCTATTGACAAGGATGGCTTCTTATGTTGCTGTGCGGAAAGTTCTTTGTATGCCCAAATAATTTGTATGAGATTTTAATAAATAATCTTAGATAATTTAAAAGATATGACATAAGAACCTTATTCAGTGGAGTATTAGACTGAAGTTAAAGGCAGATTTGTTTGATAAGTAATTTTTAACACTTTCAACTTTAGTGTTTTAAAGGTGAATTGAATTTTTATATTAGGTAAGATAATTACATTAATAAATAATTCATTATCTAAATATCAGATATAATTTGATCACAGATTGATCCTAATTTTAGTGAAACCAATCTATGAAAAGCTAAATTAAACTTTTTGTTCCAAGTGTTATTATTAATGAAAGGTAGTAGAAGTGAATTCTGATATCATTTGGTTATTATGAGTCTAATACACAGAGTAGTCATATCTGTGGTGATAAGATTTGGGTGGAAAGCAGTTGCTGCTTCGATACATGATAACCTACAATATAACACAAAGTTCACAACTGAATGTTTTCAATAATTATTATGTGTTCCGAATTGGTGTCATCAAATAAATGATAAGATACATTAATTTTGGTTATTTTAGTTTTAAATGTAGTATGTCATAAGTTTTTTGACAGTGCAAAAATTTGTTTTGGTCATATATTAAAAAATAAGTCTAACCTTTATAGTACAGGGCGTTTCAAAAAGGACTTTACAACTTTGAAAATTTATATTAAACTTATTAAACAAGGTACAGAGCTGGTTTTGGTGTTGTTTTAAAGGAAAACAGTTCAAGTTTTGACTCACGTAGTCCGCTAGTGCCTAATCGCGCCATACAAGCGCTAGTGACAGTTACGTTAAACATGGCTGCCTTCACTGGACCAGAGCGTGCTAGTTGTGTGTTTTGGTTTGAAGAATTTAAGTCTGCGACAACAGTTCAGCGTAATTTTCGTACCAAGTACGCTAAAGATCCTCCTAGTAGGCCTACAATTTATGAGTGGCATAGTTTTGTAGAAACAGGGTGCTCAGTGAAACATAAAAAATCCTCAGGTTGTCCAAGCACATCTGACGAAGTCGTTGAGCAAGTGAAACAATGTTATGTAAATAGCCCTACGAAATCGAACCGGCGTGCATCTCGTGAGCTGCAAGTATCACATTTGCACTTGAAACCATACCGATAATCGCTTTTACAAGCAATTAAAGACACTGATAAGATTGCCCGTAGGAACTTTTGTGTGGATATGTCGAGTGGATGATGATGAACATTTCTTGGACAACATAATCTTTTCTGACGAGTCCAGTTTTCACTTAAGTGGCAAGGTAAACACACATAACTGTAGGATTTGGGGCAGCGAAAATCTACATGAAACATTACAACATGTTCGTGATAGTCCTAAAGTGAACTCTTTTGTGCGTTGAGCAAGAGGAAAGTGTACGGCTCCTTTTTTTTCCAAGAGAGAACCATCAATGGGATAGTGTACCTTGATATGTTGCAACAATTTTTAATACCACAGATCGATGAGGATGACCGAGAACGAAATGTTTTCTTTATGCAAGATGGCGCACCACCACACTATCTGACTGACGTCTGGGATTTTCTAAATGACCGCTTCCCAGGTCAATGGATTGGCCGTGATGCGCCAATTGCATGGCCCCCCCCAGACCTGTACAGGAATCATCCATCACCTACCTCGTTCTACCATTTCTATTATTAGAGGTGCATTTTTTTAAAAATATTTGTCCAAGGAATAACATTCATGGCTACAAGGTACTGTTTTAACTTTTTAAGAAATAAGTTATTGAATACTATATACTGTATGTTAGTCAACTGGTGGAGTTTATTATTTTGATTATTTTACATTTTATATAGTAAGTTGGTTGTTCCAGTTTATCAGAGCAATAAACAAGGTTATAAAGTTATGTCTTGTTTTATAAGAGCTCTTGCTATTATTTATAAAAAGGTGTTGAATTTTTACAAATATTTACAAATTAAAAAAATCCTAAAGTTGACAGTGTCATTGTGCTGAAGTCAATAATGGTTTATAATGGTACTTGGGTTTATATATATTATTCATGAAGCTCTTTTTTGTATGATAAATATTTTATGAAAATGTTGTAAATTTATGCTGCCGTATACAAGTAAACCATAGTTCATAATATTCTGAAAATTATAAAAATATACTGTTATTATGATGTCAAATGATACACAATTGACAAGATTTCTACGTTTAAAGCAAACCGAATTCAATTTCTTTTGCCTACTATTCAGTTTGGGAAGAAAAGTCTAGTTTTTAGTTTAAAAAAGTCAGAGAAATTTGGTGAAAGACTCCACGGAAAACTAAAACTTACTAAAATTGGCTAATGTAGACTTTGATTCACTGAGCTTCAAACTATTGGTATGGAACTAGTCAACTCAAGTAAGCCTCCCTATTACCACGGCCGATGTGTCATCTGCATATTGATACAAGTCATAGTGTTGTGTTGACATTGGAAGGAAGATCAGCTTCAAAGCTAAGGAGGAGAGTTTGGCCCAGAATAGAGCCCTTGAGGGCATTCAATCTCACTTGTTCTCTGGTCAGAATATGACTTTAACAAAATTTTTCTATCTTTACTCTTTGGAATCTTCGATTAAAGTAGGATTAAAAAAAATTCAGGGCAATACACCTCTAACTCCATATTGTTTTGTTTCGTTAAAAAGGATATCTCTATTCATACTATCAAAAGCCCTAGTTAGGTCTCAAAATATGGCTGCAGATGGAATTTTATTTTCAGTACTGTTGTATATCATGTAAAGTTTTTAATTACATGTATTGTAGACAAATCTTCTCGGAAGCCATATTGCTCCTTATTAAGAATATTGTGCTTTTTAAGAAAATGTAGCAGCCTATTAAATATTAATCTTGTAAATTAACCCTCTGAGGTCGGCCGGGACAGCATCTGTCCCACTTGTTATGAGTGGCCGAGTAGCGTGCGGGATATAGTCTGACCCGGTATACTTGGGTGGCTGAGTAGCGAGCGGGACACCTGCTGTCCCGCGCTGTAGTGCTTTGTTCTTTATTTTGTATCTCCTTAACGAACTAACCTTATCATGCCAAATGTGTTTTGTTTTAAATAACATAATATTAATAAACTTTTAACACTTTTAAACTTTTATTCTTCTTACTATGTACATTTCGGAATCATTGATTCCATCTTCAGGTACAAAATAAGGTTAAGTTAATTATAAAAATAAATAATTAAAATCAATTTGTCATGTGTTTTTTACTACCTTGGTGGCTAAATTTGTTGTATTTAATTTTATGTGAGATCATTGTATATTGTTTGTTTCTTAAAAGTTGTATTTTTCACAAAAAAACAAATCGAAATTGTTGACTTTGTTTTGGAACGTTTATTTGCAAAGAAACTATTCTTTAATTTTTTGGATACCACTGTATTGAACAGCTATATTCTCTACAAATCTGAAAATGGAACAAAGAAGCCTCTTAGTGACTTTCGACTAAAGCTTGTCCAAGGACTTATTCTTCGTTTTGGTCCCACTCACGAATTGTTCAGAGTCCTACCATATGAGAAACCATAAGCTTTCTGCTAGAAATAGTAATCACTGGCCAAAACAATCCAACACTCGACGACGCTGTGTAGTGTGCCGCAAAGCCGGAAGAGAGAAGATATTCACTATCTACTGTAGTGGTGGTAACGTAGGATTGTGTTTGGATCCTTGCTTTCAAAGGTATCACACCATCCTACATTATTAAAAGGACTTTAAGATCATACTCGAAACTATTTCAATCTGTGTAAATAACTTTAATTTACTGAACTCTACTCAATATAATTTGTAACTATAAAAACGTATTGGTGTATTTTTATCCCAAAGAAAATGTTTCATTTATAATTAAAATCTAACATAAGCTGTATACTGATATTTAAAATAATTTCAATGATAAGTATTTGAAAACAGCTTCATTCTAGGTTTTTTTACCACAAAACACGCTTAAAATGTAATTAAACACAAGGTTTTCAAACTAAATAAATGTAAAACACATATATTAATTGTCGGAAAATTCGCAAGATTAACTCAAAATAAAGGTAATTTAGTTTTACAAAATAAAAACTTTACTTTGAACCAATTGAATACAAAATAAGAAAGTTAGAGGCAAATAACTAGAACAATGCGCGGGACATGAGATTTGAGTGAAATCCCGCCGCCCAGCGAGGGCAGGCAAGTCTCGCACGTACCGCCACTCAGGCACAGCACACGTCAAATAGCGCCGGCGTCAAAGGGTTAAAAAAACTTTGATTATATGGAGGTAGGATGGTAATTTATTAATCACAATTGTTTTTGTTCTTCAGAGGTTTGATATCAGAGTATTTAATTAAAATTAATAAACGACCCAATGAAAAAGAATAGTTAAAATTATAAGCAAGTTGTGAAGCTGATAAATATGAGATAGGTTTTACCAAGAACATTGGAGTTTTGTCTCAACCAACTGATCTTTTGTGAAATAACATCTATTACTTCATTAGGTGTCACTGGGGTCAAAGAACATTGGAGTTTTGTCTTAACCAACTGATCTTTTATGAAATAACATCTATTACTTCATTAGGTGTCACTGGGGTCAGTAAGAGGGTCTCACTTCCTTAGTCACAATACCGTCCAAAACCATGCATAGCACCTACAGGATCTGGGCTTAGACAAAATAAGTCTATTTGAAAAATGATTGAAATAATCATTTATCGAGTTTGCTTCCACACAACCCTTCCTGATCATACCACCATCAACTTTGATTTCCATTTTCATTAGTGATGAATTTATCTGTCTTCCTTAACTCTCTGTTAGCTATCTGCCAAGAAGCTTTAGAGGCATTATTGGTTGTTATATTGTGTCATAGCTGGTGGTTTACATAATGTTTTATCTGTCTAATAAGTTAATGTTTTCCTTGTTGCTTTTGAGCTGCATGTTAAACCTTCCTTATGTTACTACATCAGGTTTATATTTCATCTGTTACCTAGTGTATTTTTATAAAACATTTCTTTTGAAAGTTAATATTTAAATAATAAAAAAATGTGTTTTAAAACTCATTGTAAAGTTTATCAATAAATTCATATCTATTGCTATATGGAACAGGATAAAGTTTATCCCAGTTTTCTTCCTCTAAACTTAAGACTAAACTGTGTAAGATGTTGCGTATAAAAAACATGCCTGTTGTATTTTAAGGGTTTAGCTAATATTATTATCATCAGTACAGGTTCTTGATTTTGTTTTGCTTCTCTAGTAGGCCTGTTAAGACAAGGAACTAGTCCGTACACATGAGTTATGTCCAGTAATAGCTTTGAGTATTTGTCAATTACTAAGGTGATGTTAGCCACCACCCAGAACAACTGTTTTGTTTTGCTTCTCTAGTAGGCCTGTTAAGACAAGGGAACTAGTCCGTACACATGAGTTATGTCCAGTAATAGCTTTGAGTATTTGTCAATAACTAAGGTGATGTTAGCCACCACCCAGAACAACTGTTTTACTTTTACTTTTTATATTCTGGTAATTCTGTTATGTATGGCAGTATAAGTATAAGAAAGGCCACTATTGCTTAAATAACAACACTCTCCTGAGCCAGTGGTCTGTTAAAAATAATATTTTACAGCCTGGTGGTAATTGTGATAAAAATATAATTAATTTTTCTAACTTATTGGAAATTTTCTGGATATTGTAATTTATTATGGAAACCTATTTGGTGCTAGTACAATTATGTATTGTTTTCTAAAAAAAATATTGTTTTACATTAATAGGCAAAAATAGGCTAGCTGTGCTTTTTTTTGCATATAGCTACCTACATGTTGGGTACACTTGCCCAAAGAAGCTTAGGTTTTTATGGAATTCACTATAGTTTGTTTATTGCTATAGTTTTTATACTGTGACACTTCATATGTATGAACGATTTCTTTTTTTTAGATATTCCATTCCCACATCAATAATCTGTCTGCTGCTTGACAAATATAGGCTGTCTAAAAGTCTTTTTTAGTCAACTACTTTTTTATCAGAAAAGGGATACACCACCTTGTCTATCCTGTTGCTCTTTTAGCTGTAGTTCTATCAATGATATAAGGTATTATTCTATAAATCAGGAGAACCTTATAAAAATGTCTTTGTTCTAGGGTTCTTTTATAGAGTATCTGTGCTTACTTGATTGCTGCTATTTCTGCCATTTCCTTTTTATAATAAATGCTCAGAGGTAGTATAAGATGATTTCCAAAACTTAAAACTGAACTTTGTTTTTGAAGGGTGATTTTAAAACATTTAATGATTGTACCTCCTTTCATACTTGATACCTAATATAATCTTCATTCTCTGCCTTTGGCGATACACAATTTTAAAAATCATTTTCTTACAAAGATTACCATTTTTTTTCAATAAACTACTTTTAGTGTAGAGGGAGATCCCAACATTGAAGGCTTTAAAAAAACTTAAAGAATATATGCTTCAAACTGAAATTTATACTTATGATGGTATTTGTCAAAATTGACCAGAAAAAAATAAATTATTAATTATAATACTTCACATAGTTTAAGCTATATATCATTAGTGTTTGTATTTAACATTGTTATATAGAATTACATTTTCTTATATCTTGATCAGCCTTATAACAGTGTAATGTTCTATTGGGCTAATAAATTATGTCATTTCAAGAAACAAACAAACTGGATTTTATAATTCTTTGATTACATTTAGTAGGGGTATTACATTTTATAACTGTATTTCTAATTTATTTTTAATAATCAGAAAATATAGTTTCTTGCAAATCATGTCAGTACTCCATTATGATAATTTTGTTGCTTGATGTTAGATTTAATCATGTTTTTAAAGATCTTGGAATGACGGTTCACTATACTTCAAAATAACTTTATCATCAAATGTGTGGTCTTCTTTGTAAATAAGACTTGAGCTTTAGTTTCTTTTAGTTTTGTGTGTTTTTAAAAGAATATTTTTAAACCAACTGTTACTCATCAAAATTGAGCAATTTGGAGAGAGGATCTGCATTAAAGAGTTCAGAACAGAGCATAAATGCTTTGGATACAGATTTAAAGTTTTGAGTGGTTTGTGATTATTGTGAACTACCACTCAACAGCCCAAAAGACAATTAAGTTTTATGGAATTGAATATTAAATACATCAATAAATATTCATAGTTAAAAATAACACTACTATTTTGGTTTCAGATATCTCCCAAAGTCTTCACTTTGACGCCATCATGAAAAACCCTGATTGGCAGCTGAAGGCCCAGAGGAACCAGGTGAAGACGTCATCTACGCTGAGGATCCTGGAACCTGTGGAGGAAGCTGGAACCACAGAGATTGTCTCGAAAAGGCCACTGCTAGAACAGCGGAGGAGGTACTTCAAGCGAAGTGCCGTCACTGCGCTGTCTGACAGTAAGACGCTTACGTTCATTATCCTACAGTTTGAGATTTTAACACTTACTGTCTCTGAATTATCTACATACACAGAATTATGCATGTTTCTGAATTATACATAGGTCGTGAAATACACTATAAATTATAATTAATTATTGCATGATATTATACATGAATTTCATAAATGTAGGATTGAATAAAGACTGCTACAATACCAACTGTCTAGGATTCTGAGGAAGAAAGCTGTTCAATATATAAGAGAAAAAATCATGTCCTAATAAATACGGGATCATAACAAATCATAAATTTGTTACAAGTCTATTTTAAAGTATCAATATAATGTTGGTAATATTGGTTCCCTAAAGTTACACCTCTTTTTGGATTATTTAGATTTATTAGTGGTTAGTAGTCTTAGATTTTATACAGCTTTTGATTTCTTTCTTAATGAGGTCTGATTTAGTTGTAAAGGTGAGTAGAGAAAGGGTTTTCAAAAGTTTTATTTCAATTTGATTTACACAGAAAGAAGTATCATTAACTGATTCAAAAAATTTCTTCATATATATTTAACAGTGTATACAGTATATTGTTTAAACTTTCAGTATAGTTGTTTAGAAGACGTATTTGGTGTTTTCCTGATAACAGATTAAACCTAGTAGATTTGTGTGGTTTATTGCATATTTGGGGGCTTAAATATTTCCTTGATTTGGTGACCTTTATATATATATATATATATATATATATATATATATATATATATATATATATACAAATTGGGAACTTATAGTCAGATTTAACATTTGTTCAAAATTTTAAAACAATTCAGCTTGAATGTATTTTTGTTAATTTATGAACTAGTTATCTATGGACATACATTTTTCTACCACTGGAAATGGAATCGATATTTAGCATAATCAAAATAGAATAATATATATTTTTTTGGACTATTACAAGAAGTAGGCACTAATTGAAGCAAAATGTATTACGTATTGTTTAAAAGTAATAAAAATGTTTAAATGACTAAGCTTATTTAAAAAGTAAGATAATTTCTTTTGAACAATCTTTGTTGTCTCTATTTTTTAAATATCTATCACTCCAGCATCTGTATGATTGTCTGGGGTGTTTAGACTTTCCTATGATACATATTCTGAAAGAATTATAATCTGATTAATTTATCTTCTTCTCTTTCTATATATATGTCCTGAATTTTGGTGCCAATCATGCACCACTAAACTTGCCATATCCAATACAGGCAGTACAAGAAACAGAGTTTTGTTATATTTAAAGTGACAAAGTGTTTTATTTTAACTTGATGTCTGAGTAATTAAGTATTAGAATTGAACATTAATATTTTCTCAAAATTTCTAAAAGTAATGAAATATTATATTACATTTGTATTATTTATATTATATAGGCCTACAGAATGTCTAATTGAATTATATCAACAGACAGGTTTGGTTATATTGTAAATAACAAACATCTTGACAATATGAGCCGACTCATCTGGTCACAGTTAATTGAATATAAAAAGTGAACAGTAATTTTATAAAAAGAGACAAATTGTCAATTAGAAGAATGAACTAAAACTGACTTAAGAGCCAGCTGTGTGTGGAGCCATGTCCTTATTTACAGTATTAGCCATAATAAACAGTACTGAAACTGAATCAGCTGTAGTTGCCTTCTCCATCAGTTGATTCAATTTTCGATTGTTGCCACGGCTTCATGTTCATTACTTCTTTCTTAGTTGAGACTAGTTTTTGCTAACGGGTCAATCCATTTCAAATCACCCAATAAAAATAAAATTTGTTGCTCAACATTTTTAATTTGCCTAATTTTTTTATTATGAGTTTCCTATGGGTAGACAATCACAAAACACTATTTGAAAAAATTTTACAAGCCGTAGTTTTTTCCTGGCGGCCATTTTTAAAATGGCGGTTTTGCAGATTTTAGTAAAATACGCGGTTTGTGAAAAGTTTAATTGCCAAGCTATTTTTAAAGATATCAGAATAATCCAAAAACCAGTGTGTTCAGCTTAAAATGAACTTCAATTTGACATTATAATAATGTTTCTTTTGTGCAAGAAAGTCAGTCAAACTTGTTCTGCAAAATCTCGGAAGAAAATCATCAATTGTTACTTTTTAAGACCCTAAAAGTTTAAGAAGGAAAAGAGACTCACAACTAATATCTTATTTCTTTGTTGAAAACTAATATAACTACCTACTGAAAAGGTTCAAGCCCTGAGAATGCTTTCCTTTTTTTTCTAGAGCTTTTCAAAAATGGCCGAAAGCCTAATAGTGTCAGTTTTCTAGGGTTAATAATTAAAAGGGGACTGAATGAAAATAAATGAAAATTTTACAGAATGTTCTTTATACAAATAGGAATATCTCATAAAAATAATTATAACTGAGACTTAACTATTCATCGACGGCTTTCACCAAATCTTCGGTGATCACTGACGACCGACCAGATCGTGGTTCGTCATGGACATTTTCCCGTCCATCTTTAAAAGCTCTCACCCACTTCCGCACTTTGCTGTCACTCATTGCATTTGGACCGTACACTTCATTTATCTGTCGATGAATATCCGCTGCTGAAACGTTCCTTGCTGTCAAAAACCATATCACAGACCGTATTTCACAGTCGGCGGGACGTTCAATAGTTTTAAACATTTTAAAAAGGCACAGACAACAGCAGACTACAACGATTTCACTGCAAATGGCGTCGTTCTGCGCGCAATGCATGCCGGGAGTCATGCCGCATGCGCATTTCGCTGCTCGCTTACTGTTTGTCTGGTTAACATGAATCGGACCTTACTTTCCGAATTACCCTCGTACATTAAAATATTTTTTACTTGGAGATTTTCTATAAATAAAATAACATTTCTTCAGTAATCCACTATTAGTTATAGAGTTTGTATAGTTAAACACTGAATTTAAAATCAGGATTTAAAAAATTAGATCTAGTTTTTC
The DNA here is from genome assembly GCF_021130785.1 of Homalodisca vitripennis. Classification (NCBI taxonomy): domain Eukaryota; kingdom Metazoa; phylum Arthropoda; class Insecta; order Hemiptera; family Cicadellidae; genus Homalodisca; species Homalodisca vitripennis. Next base: position 136,059,557 of record NC_060207.1, read on the forward strand.
CATAATATTACAGATAACAATAACATAAATTTTACAGTGGAAAATAATAAAAACTTGTTGAATTACAATGTTTCTCGTACAAACAGATCATATGTAAATATTTTATAACTGCTACAAACATTTAATTTTTAAAACTGCAGTCGTAGGCCCAAAGCCCTCATGATGGAACCTTTTGTAATTTTTAGCGAGGTAAGAAGTAGATGTAACATGTTTACATATCTGCCCGAATTCACTGTCACTGCAACTTCATTTTCCTCAAAGAACCAGGGACCAACAATTGCAGATGGGGAAATTGCACACCACCCTCACTTGGTGAATGAAAAGGCCTTTCATGCAATTCTCGAGGATTGGTGTCAGCCCAGTAGCTCATTTTTTGTTTATTCATGGACCCACACAAATGAAAATGGGCTTCATCACTAAAATACACAATAGCGTCCTCAGGAATGACATCCAGAAGAACCTCACACGCGTTCCTCCGATTATTGTAGTCACGTTCTTACAGTTCCTGCACAATCGCCATCTTGTATAGATGGAAATATAGGTCTTCATGGAGAATTCTCCTCACAGAACGATTGGAAAGTCCAAGGGCAGATGCATGTTTGCTCACTGAATGCCGTGGTGATCCCAAGATTGAAACTCTCACTGCCTCAACGTTCTCAGATGATCTAATGGGCCGTGGGACTCCAGTTCTTTATTTTGTCGCACTTTAAGTTTGTCTAAACGTAGTGACCCACATAACAATTGATTTCTGGTCCAGAACAGGTGCCAACGGGTCTAAATTTAAATAATTCCGAAAGGTGCGCTTGGTTGCGATCACTGAACATCCACTCGAAAAGTAGGCCTCAACGGCAAACACACGCTCCTCATTGTTCCAACGCATGATGGCAACTGAACTATGCCAGGTCAAAAATTTCTAGCCCCGCCTCCTGAACGAGACAGCTAGCGCTCCGCTATGATATCAACCAACTAAATGGCGTGCATTTAGAAAGGAAGTTTTGTTGCTCTACCCTGCACTTGATTGTAAAATTATGGGAGATGTCCCAATTTAAAGGAATGATTAATGCACATGAAATTCTTTTTTAGTTTTTCTTATGCGTTTTTGCTTATGCACAATTGATAAGGTTTGTAATTGTTTTTCTTCGGAATAATGGATAAAAATATCAAAAGTACAGCTGGCTCTTAATAAGCAAAAGGAAAATAAAATTAATTATCGGGATCTGATGGCAGTAATAAATTAATAAATTTAAAATATGAGTAAAACAGTCTCATTTGTGCAATATCATCCATCCTTTATAGGCTGACATAACTTATCAGTATAATATAGATTATTCATGCAAAATAATGGTATTAACATAAAAAATGATGTTATAACTATAGGAATAAAGGATTTTATATCATTTTAATATATAAAAATTTAATAATACATAGATTCAACGTAAAATATGTTATTATTTTTATAAATGTAATTTATTACTTGTTAGTTGAAGAACTTCTTGTATTATGGATCAAATTCACATCCCTTCGTGTAATTGTTGCTTGGTTTAAAGCAGTACTTCAATCTGTAATAAACTATGTCTGTAAGTAAACCTATACTTTAGCGTGGCGTAACTTTGTTACTGGTTTAAGGTGATGGGTTAAAAAGACTGGAAAACTGAATTTGTGTGAGTCGATCGTTACTGTCTCATTTAACGTTTTCAAACTATCAATAGCTATGCAAGTTGTTTAGGTTTTATCAATTTATGATCCTCCGCTGTCAGTATTGCTTCCTTTTGAAAGTCAGTAGTAATATTAGATTTCTCAAGACCAGTTTGTTACAAGTGTATAATATCTGTTCAGTCTGGAATGTGACACTAAGAAATATATATATTATTATTTATAGAGAAGACATGTGGTGCTATTCTGATGTGACAAAAATTGAGTAACAAATTCTAGTTGCAACGAGTGGGTTACTCCTGATGTAACATATTGGGTGATAATTCACAATCTTGTTTCAGACCATCCCGCTTGGTGAGACATATTCCACTGCAAATCATGTCTTCTTTATTTCTGAAATATATATTCTATGTGGTAAAGCTTCGTGCATTTAAAAATACAAGTAATACATCAATTTACAAACATAATTAAATGAATGGGCTGTCCAGAAAGCAGTTTACATTTTGGTCTGTTGGTAGGCAATCATTTTGGTCCTTGACTGACTACACATCAGCTGTGGTATACCAAGCTAACCAATATATTTCTACTGTATCCAATATGTGTACTGCAATAGTAAAAACATTGAGTTCTGAGGTGCATTCAATGATAAGTTTTTTGTTGGCAAAAACCATAAAACAAATGAATTTTTGTTGCAACTTTGTAAGCCGTATTAAAGGGATGTAAAGCAATGGATTCATGAGTAAACGTAGCTTGAATTATAAGTTAAACTCTTATGATACAAAATTATTTTTTTCACTTGGTTGTGATTCAAACATTTTATTTTTTTGTTATACTTGATTTAATATGAGGTCAGTACAACATAAAAAGCTAAGACAATTTTTTGTTATAATTAGTGTAGGTGTTAATATTTATGTAAAAGTTACAAAAATCATCTTTAAAAGTTTTTGTTGGAGTGAAAGTCTTATAAGAAGTTAAGACAATAACACAATACTTCTAAGATCTAGCGGAAAAATAGACATAATAAAAATAAAAAGCGAAAATGGAACTGCAATTTAGTAGAAACTGTAATAAATATTGTAAACACCCACTAGATCATCAGATACGTTCATACTAACAGTAATACTTCCTCATTTAAATAAGAAAGTACAGTAAAGTACCAAAGAGGCTACTGTTGGTGTCACGAGATGTGGTGTTGTTACTCAAATGGTTAAAGATGGGCTTTCACTTGTGGCTGTTCATAATAAACACTTCCATACTCAAGTTTTGTATTCAAATTGCTTTAAATATGAGGAGGTTAACCCATTGCGGATCGTCTTGTTTTGGCGCGCGGGCATGAATTAATTTACGGCCAGCGGCCGCACGAACAGCAATGGTGCGCCACATTGTATCGCTCGCTATTGTATTTCAGCTGTGAAGGTATTCGTTCAGATGGAACATGGGCCTGCTGCGGTATCCGTGATGTAGGAACGATAACACGCGAGCAAGGTTCCGGGGTGGCAGGGATGATGTCTGAATCATAGTCTAAATAAAGCGGCTCGGGCAAAGCGATTACAACATCCAGGCCATTGTCTAGACTAAACCCTCCAACATGTACGTTTGGGTTGTTTAGTTCTGTGTCACTAACCTCAAAAATATTATAATAACAACCGAGGAAAACACCCAATCAGAAGCGCTATAAAGCAGAGAGTAAACTCATATGAATGATTTTTCAACTTCGACATACAACTGCGATCTGTAGGATATTTATAAAACTTTTGAAAACGAAACGTAGACCGTTGTTAAACACTCTTAGTTGACAAGTGAAGACGATCGCCCGATCTATCAGACATTAATAGAACTATTTGGAGGGAAACTTAAAAACAGGCCGCTTATGCGACCTGAGCTCAGTTAGGCTCGGCCACTGCGTGACGAGCCCAGCTCGTCAGTGATCCGCAATGGGTTAAATATTCAGCCCGAATTCTGCAAGGATGGAGTTTACTTACCATTGTCTCAATGAATGGCAATGACCTATAGAAAACATTTTTAAGTGTGTACCTTTTGAATTTCCACTTTTTATAGTTTGTTGTTTCATTATCATTTAATGTTTGTCATTCCAAAACGTAAGTTTTTTCTGGACAGTCCTCATAACAATTTGTAAGATAACATCTCGGCAGCAGACCAGTCGTGAATAACTAGTTTTAAGATTTTGGCCCATGTAATGTTGTGTGCTAGCTTGTGTAGAGAAAATATCAAGGAACTGTGTCCATTGAGTCTCTAAAGACTTATCAGTCACATTTACTTTTGTATTATAAATTTATATTTCTCGTAGTGATATAACATTGAGCAGAGTATTTTTTATATCAAGTAGACGTTGCGTATGTTTGGTGACTGGACACAAACTAACAGGCTTTATTTTTCCAGAAATAAAAAAGAAGTTGACTAAAGGGAAGAGAGAACCAAACAACTATGCATTGGAAAGGTTGAAGACGAGACGGAGATTCTCTTCCCTCAAAGTTCCTGGTACGTGTGAGCTAGCTCACAGCCTGGGATATTTGTCTATGAGTGTGAAATCTTAGAGATTTCAGAGAAGAGAATTCCACTTACCAGTGCAGTCAGCTGTAATCTGTTCAGGAATCACATAAGCTGTTCTTCCCATTTGGTGTTAACTGTTTGACACGCTTTAAGGAGCTGAACACGTTAATTTTAATTTAACATTGTGCAATTGATGGCATAAAGGATGTGAACAAAACTTATATTCTGTTCTCTTTCCTAGCCATTAGTATGCAAGCTTCTACAATTCCTGTAGCGAATGGGAAGTACAGTAAATGTTGTTTGTGTTTGATGTTATGGCTAATTAAACTGCATTATTATCATGGTATTGCTGGCTATCATGGAGTTCAGTACACTTTAATTGAAGTATCGTTTAAGTTTATTCATCTTTTTAAAGTACTTGTTTTTCAACAAAGAATTTTGTGGGTCTACTGAAAACAGGTTACTTTACATTAAAATCTATGTAATTTAAATGAATATGATATTAATACATGAATTCGTTTTTTAATCTATTAAAAACAAAATTGGAGATAAATACAAGATTTGAATTTAAACTTAACCCTTTCACACTAGTCTGTTGTCACTTATATTTTATTTGTGTAATCCTGTTGTATGTCAGCCAACATTATTCCTACATTTTAGCATATATTTCTGATATCATTTCTCTTAGGCTTGAAGGTTTTTTGTTGATATAGTTCTTGTTAGTACTTATTTTCATTATTCTGTTGCTTGGTCAATTTTGTTATGAACATCAGAGGTAATAATTTATTATCCAGTTGTTATTATTTGTCTATGCTGTTTCGATGACGATTTGTTGTGCCTGATTTCGAATTGATTAGGTAGAAGATGTTAAAGTAACTTTCATAGTTGTGTGTGAACACTTCTGGATTTTGTTAGTACAGAATTAATCTTGTTAGTACAGAATTAATCTTTAACTGTACAAAAAATTCAAGAAATTTATCAGATTTTTTGAGGTCAATACTTCCTTATTACTTAGCCAAATTAATTTGCTATATTTTCAATTGGAATACCAATGGTATTGTGTGTAAAAGATTAAAGAAATTTTAGATCTAAAATGTTGTATAAAAAGTGTTTCATTTATGAGAAACTTGGATTTATAGGTGGAAGCTATACTATGTAACTAAATATGTAACTTCCTCTGGAGAGAATAGTTCTTGAAAACTATCCAGGTGGGAAAGACTATTGTACGAAGTCTAAAAATAAAAAATCTTTATAGGGTCTTAGTTTGAACCACATGGCACTTAAACACGTGCAGCAACAAGAAGATAATAAATCAAAATACCTACACATTTAAAAAAATCAAATAAATACTGACATTAGATTACATGGGGAAAATAATCAAATATTCGGACATGTTTATGAAAAATTGACATAATTAAATTAACTACTTGTGTAAATCAATAAATTATAAATCATAAAAATATATTAAAGAATCAAAATTCATTGTCTATAGCCCCCAAACTCTATAATTAACTAAAATATGGTACTATACTTTACTTATCAAAACAGTCCCAAATATTATAGGTTACCACTTAATATTTCAGAACTGAAGTTCCATCAGGTGGTTAAAAAAAGGTGAAAGTGATATACATGCAAATGTCAAAGTTTAAAAAAATGTAAATTTTATATATACACACAAAACAAAATAAATAGGGACAAACGTCAAACAATCATTAAAACGGTAGACTTTCTCTGCAAAGATGATCATGACTGGTAGAACAGTAGCCTGCAAGCCATCACATGTGAAAGACTTAATACTGCAAGGCTGTGGTTAAGCATTCCCAAAACGTATGAGCCAGAATGTGTTTCTTACACCTCCATGGGACAGGTATTTAAAATATTCAGAAAATATCTCGAAAGTCCACATTGTAATATCCTTCCACTTTGTCTTGACTTAGACATATCAAATTTTCATGGAATTAGATCAAGAAATAACAATGTTATAATAAAACAAAAGAAAAATGAAATGCACAAAGTTTTGGAAAATAAGATCAAAATACAATATCAATTACCTGGGGCATCAAATGTGTTCCTATTGATTTGATGAGCCTATAATAGTTTTGTTTCAATATAATACAAACGTAAACATAAACAACAATATTTGCTTGTTTGATGCTGCCTACAAAAAGTTGTTAATGTCTAAATACACCTAAGTAATAAAAAAAATAACTTTATCTTAACTGCGACTGTGCCAAAAACAAAAAATACTATAAACATAATTAAAAATATGTTTTGCCCAATATACCTGTAAGTTTAAGTATGGAATTGGTGGGCACACATTTCTCTACCCAGGTTAACCGATTAAGACATGCGCTTGTTATGTGGCGCTCGGCCGGGACATATGTCGAGTCATGCGCTGGTTGGCATTTGATATTACACTGTTTACCTAGTTCACAGTATTTCCACTAGGTATCGTTGGTAAGTCTTTTACTAAGTGTTACGATGCCATAAACAATTAAATAATATCGTTTTCATACTGTGGATAACCTAATTTTTTTAATATTTTGAGTCCGTTTCGCTGTTGATCAGCTGATAGCTCATCTTTTACACTGTGTTCTCTAACTGTTTGGTTACATTATGTGTAATGATGGAGTGTGAATACTTGCGTGATTCTGAAGTTGACAGTGTTGTACAGTGATTGTGAGTATGCGTGATTCTGAAGTTGACAGTGTTGTATAGTGATTGTGAGTATAATTCAAGTGATAGTGATAGTGATAAAAGCTTTGAAGATTGCATTATGTCCTGATCTAGAAACCTGTTCACTAATTTAGTTTTAGACGACTCAGACCCTGAGGATGGAGGTTATCTAATATTTCTAATATCTAATATAAAAATGACTTGTCTGCATCTAGTGTTGTGAAATATGAATCTTATCATAGAACAACATAGTTACTATAGCTATTGTCTTTTGTGCAAAGCAATAAAAAATAGTGGTGATATTTAATTTTGTTTGTTTTAAGTTCGAATTTTTAGATATATAGTAAATGATTTGTTTTGTGTAAAAACGTTATGGACTATTACAAACAGTTTGAAAGGTTTCACTTTAAAAAAATTGTATTGTATTTCCATTTTGATTTCTTTTTCATAAAAAAGTTTTTTATGTAATAAGTTTTTAAATAAAGTATTGTGTTTCATTACATTTTATTTAATTAAACACATTAAATTTAATGTGTTTTATTATTTAATGTGTGTTTTTATTTAATTAATTTTTCATTAAATAAAATTTTTTTTTTCAATTGTTTCATAAAAATATAGAGGAACAGTTATTTTAGACAATGTTTCAAATTTCATTGCTCTTTAATAAACCAAAAAAGTTATTGCAGTATTACTAAACACTTACATTTTCACCTACATCAATTGCTGCAACCAGAGCTCATATAACTACTACCTCAATGGGTTAAAAGGTCAAGTGTCCCAAAGAACCCTTAATGTTACCATTACTTTCATGAAATTAATTATATTTAAAAATAAAAAATTTACAGGATTTTTATGTATATAAACAGTATGTATTATACAGGACTAGATAAAACATTACTAAAATATTTTAATAAAATATCAGATGAGTAGCTGCAATTTTCTAGTAGGTATTTTCGTATTAGCATTAATATACTATCCACAAGCGCATGTCACTCATAATTATATAATGCAACAAACTGTATTGTGAATGATATTGCCCATGTATTACTAGGCTTATCATCATTCCATTCAATGCCAAATTAGCAACTGATAAGCTCAAATTCCTAATCTAAATCTTTAGAATAAGTGTTGATATTTTGATTAGATAAATACCCATATTTTTGTTTTCGTTAAGAAAATCAATTCAATCAAGTATACATTTGCATTTTTGAGTTCTGTTTACTCATGATTTGGTTGTTTAAAAAGATCATTATATAAACTCATGAACTTGAACAAAAGCTTCGTTGTTCTTTTATGTTACAAAAATAAAATGCTTTTCTGAAGCTGATCTAAATTTAGATCATTGAGTTATTATAAGTTTGATAAGACAATGTAACACATATTTGTGTAACTCTTAGTTCGATACAATAGTCTCAACCTGCCTTATTCCTGAATCTTATAAGGAATCTTATCTATTCATAACAGTTTGGCAATAAACTTCCAGTGTGATTTATTCTTACAGTATCATTGCAATAATTAATATTTAGTTTTAACCCTTAGCGAGCCACAAATAAATAACCAAAACTACTCCTAAGAGCCATACACCTTAAAAATAAAAAAATTCCCACATACCAAAACCAATTTTTTTTAATAATTCTTATAACATAAGAGGTAAGAAAAACAACAAAATATTTTTTTTCACTCTTTATTGTTTTACAGTAAAAAAATGGTAAAATCATAATTTCACTGAAAAATTTTAATTTTTACATTCTATGTGTTCATATATAATATTAACAATAGTTGAACACAATTATTGTAATATTATACAAAAACCAAGCATATAGTAATTTTTATTTAGAGAAAATATAAAGAATATAGTAAAAATGTATATATATATATATATATATATATATATATATATATATATATATATACAAATTAAATAAAAGCAATAAAACTACAAAAAATTTCAATTTTCCAAGTATAAAATAAAGAACACACTACATTTTACAATATTATAACATGTGAAAACTTAAAAATGATACTTATTGAAAATAAGCTACATATATGTGATCCTTAGGTGTAGGTTTGTTGTGTGTGGTACAGCTCAAAATACACGTCAGAATGCAAGGCAAGCTTCGATGCGCACGTCTTGCGCACAATAAAGCCCTACATCACGATAATAATACATAAACTACACTGTACATTGAGTAAAAATATTGATTAACATCAAAATTGAAAAGATAAATACGTGGATCGAAAATGGAAGGGCGAATAAACATCTACCTCACGGAAGGCTACAGGTAGACTGAGCGCGCGTAAGTAGACGTCGTTGGCTCTGCGGGAGATTATGATCATCCGGCCGCCCGCTATTTTGTCGCTCGCACAAGAGCCGTGACCTTAAAAATAGACACAAACGGTTGTCCCTTGTTTAACAGTTTTTACTAATTTTGTAACCCAGAAATGCTTTTAAATAATGTATATACAAAAAATTGATTTTGCGTCAGTGGACGTTGTTGGCTTTTAGCGCTAGTTTAGGCATGACGTCTAGTAACGTCATTGGCTCGGAAAGGGTTAAGTTTAATTTCAAGATTTTTATTTTTGTTACCAATAATACGTATTCTTATGGTGTTCAACAGCCAGGCCTCATCTTAATTTAATTGTTTTATATACAATGTAAAATAACTATATTATTACAATTTATTCAGGGATGTTCAAGGAAAACTTTTCTTATAAAGTAATATATATATAGTTAATGATTTGTTTTGTGTAAAAACGTTATTGTAAACGTTGTGTATAACGTTTAGGTGGATTGCACCTATATATATATATATATATATATATTAGGTATCGAAAGAGATTTACTTCTCTACCTGTAAATTGTAATAAATAATACATATATATAGTCTCTGCATCCTTGTAAGCAGTAAATTTCTAAACAAGTGGGAGTCAATTTTTTCATCTATGCAAAAGTTATGATTCGTGATATAAAAAATTAAATACATAAATTGTAGAGCATTTAATTTTGAATGCAACAAAAATGTTGGAGGTTTAAAAACTGTTGGTGTATGATAAAAATAAATAAGAAAAACATAAGTACAGATGATTAAAGTGGCAACTTATCATCAAAGTCGAAACTACAAGGTTTACCTTTGATTGTTCATTTTTGTAACAAATTATTTTTAGTAAAGTGCTATCAAGTCTATTTACACAAATTTTCTGATCACTAGCAATGATAACAGCTCAAGTAAAACACACTCGTAATAACACCATACTGCCTCTTGTAGGTCTTCAACAACATAGTCTGGGTCATGGGTCTTGAGTAATTCGGCACAGAGTATAAGAAGGAGGTGATAAGAACAAGGTTGTCCTTCTGTCACAACACGACTAAACAAGCTATTGCAATAAAAAAGTTATAATAACATAAAGTTGGGACCAACTATTGATTATTAGGCGCCGCCCCAGTGACATTGCTCCTTGGCAGCAGGTGGTGTGACATTACCCTCTTGCATTCATAGTGTAATCTTTAACTAATCAGAGATGAGGGAAGGGATCAGCTGGTGTATCTGATTGGAATATGTAAGAGTACATTTTGACATTAGAATGAAAAATTATATGAGAATCATTTTTATAAGTATTATAGTCTCATATAAAGACTAAATAGTTGTGTGAATTAGGAAGATAGGCAATATGTAAGGCCCAATAAATCTTTCATGTATAATTCCGGCCCACGTGTTTACAGAAAATTCTTGGTGATCATAGACAACTGTAGCAGGTGGGTTGTCATATGCCCAAATATGACTGGTTCTCAAATTGGAAATTCCATATCTGTTAAATTAGGTCCCATATTTAAAAGAACTGTATTTAGAAAATGTTGTGACTCATGAACCTTAGGAGAACATTTGCTATTTATGGGTAGTCCTCAGGAATTATACAATGTGTGCACCTTTTGAATTTAGTACGGATGTAAACTGTAAAAACTGACATTTGATTTGTATCTAGTACATTTGCAGCTAAGAGTGCCTGTTGTGGGATTGACATTAAATTTCATAGCACACCTTCTTCGAACTCTGAAAGTTGTAACTGTCCTGTACCTTCAATATTGTTCACGGTCAATTTAAGTGAACCATATTCGTGCAGATTGTTATGAATTGCTGTGAAGGCAGTGGAATGTTTGGAAAAAAAACAATCGTATAGCCTCTGTAGCATTTCCACCAAAAACTTCGTACACTTAATGAATGTCTCAGTATTCTGCAGAAGTGAAATTATTCATAATAATTACAACTTTAAACACTGTATAACAAGCAGGAATTAATATTCATTAATTATGTGTAGGAAAAATACACCCTATATTCATATTTGTTATGACAGTTGGAATCTAATGAAAGCTAAAAGTGAAGATGTTGTTGTTACATGTTATGAAGAATGTTCAAGGTACTTTTAAAATAACAGAGGGTATATTTATTTCCAGGAGCACCAGCAGGAGGGGATGATCGGGGAGACCAGAGACACTCGGGGGATGAGAACCACACAGACACCTCACCCTATATGGTGGTGAGTGGGACCAGCCACCCATCACCCATCCCCTCACCCTCACCTTCACCACACTGCAGCAAGGAAAGAGGTGATGGTGTCAGGTTAGTGTCCAAGATTTATTATGTGCTTCTTATCATGTATGAGTGTTTTTTGAGAGATCGTTGATTCTACATCAAATCATTTGTTAGTCCTGTGTTGTTTTTACTGCATAGTACCAATTAAATTTGTCTTGATCTTGGAACATAAATATCACATTTACTGAACTTTATATACTCAACACTATTTAGAGTAAAATGGAGAAAAGCTGACATTTTTCAAAATCAATAGTTGGTTCTTCATTGCTCACATCTTGACATTAAAACCTTGGCTGTAAAATGTCTGGGAAGGTTCAAAATTTAATCAGTATTATTGTTTATAATGAAATGAAATGTCTTAATTCCATTTTGTATTAATCATTAAAACATACTCTTGCTCTTTGGTAATATTACTCTGTTTTACGGATGTGCACGACAAAAGTTCCAAGGTTTTTGTGTTTTATATGCAAGTTACTCTTAAATTAGTTTTCTACTAATGTATATTCCTGCCCCTCTTCTAAGCACCTGTAGATAGAACAATCCCTACAAATAAAATTATTTGTAAATATATACACCAGAAAGTATGTAGTAGTTTTTGATCCTCTGTTACAACTGAACAGTAATGGTGTCTGGGAAATAGCACATAATATGGCTTGAAGCTTATTATTAATACTAGTTACTAATACCTTTGATTATACTGGGTACACCTGATACACCTGAATATATTCCAAACGGATTTAGATATCAATGTGCAACCACCATACTTATTAAAATACTTTTTTTTTTATTTTTTGAGTATGAAAAAATCCCCCCCTTTTGAAAGGGGGGTAGAAGGAGGTAACTTTAGATTTTCAAATTGCAACCCCTATCTTGTGACATGTGATTTTAAAGGTCTATTTAATAAAAACAATGTCATGAATAAAACATTTCTATGACATTCCTAGCAATAATTATGAGCAAATAACCCATTACATCTCAGAGTGTAAATTAAGTCCTGATACGCCTGGATATATTCCAAACAAATTTAGATATCAATGTAATCTTCACCATACTTTTGAACTTTGAAAGACCTATAAATTGATTTTCATATGGGTGTTATCTAAGTAACCTTCTTGCACATTTCTGGTTACATGGTACAATTTGTGTTTATGTTAATGCCATGTAAAACCAAGTACAAGAAAAACATATTATTATATACATGTGAAATGAGGATTAAAATACTACTTTTCTACATAATCACCATACAAGATCAGGCACTTATCATAGCAGTAGATAAACTTTGAAATTCCTGTGTCATAGAATTCTGCCACCTGTGATCTCAGCCACTTAGTGACACGTACCTGGAGGTCCTCATCGATGTTAAAACGCAATATTGCTAGCCAGATTTTCATTTTCAAAAACAAGTGAAAATCGAGACCAAGTAAGAGTAAGATCAGCACTGTAGGGTGATGAGGAAAACTTCCCAGTTGAACGAGTTCAAGAGTTCTTGCTTACTGTTTTCCGTTTGAGGTCAGGCATTGTCATCTAAAAGCAAAATTTTAGATAGCAATTTTCCTCAGCACTTGTTTTGGACAGTTCTTCAATGTTTGGCAGTACCACTCAGAGTTTATTGTTGCACCACGCTCAAGAAAAAGAACACCTTGCCTGTCCCTGTTACCATGATCTTACTTGCCGACAAAATTTGCAGACATTGCCTTGGTTTTTTTTTAGGGGAACTTGTGTGCCCCCACTGCATGGACTTAAATTTGTCTCATAATTCACATGTTTCACAGGTTTCGTCTGTTACGATTCGATCCTGTAGTACATTACCATACTCCAGTATTACATTACCATACTCCAGTAGTACATTACCAGGCCTCCACCTAGCTTCTGTGAAACAATTTCAAGCAATAAGTCCTTAAAAGTTTGGGAAACAGAGAAACTCAGATATTCAATGGTTTTCACAAATCTTTTCGTCACATATCACAGTTCTGATCATATCACTGCATGAGAAAACACTGTTTAGATACAGTCATACTAATAATATATGGGTACATTGATGTTATAATCCCTATTTTTTAAGCTTTCCAGTTACCAAACTGTATATTAACAGTACAGTAACTGTATATTAAGAGATGACATCTTAGTGATATTTTATAATAGTATGCAATTATTATGTAGTGGTGTGTTTGTAGGAGGAAGAGGGAGAACTCGTACGACATAGACAATATAGTAATCCCTTACAGTGTGGCTGCCTCGACCCGGCTGGAGAAACTACAGTACAAAGAAATACTTACACCAAAGTAAGTAAACTTACAACTCCATGTACTATACATACAAACTTATAAAAAATATTGCAAGTATGTAATAATATCTTCAACAATATATACTAAAACAGTTAACTGTAAGAAGTTACAAAAATTATAAATAAAAAATGTAATTAAGAACCCTAGATAAGAAAAAAATAGATTTACACAAGTTGATCATAGTTTTATAATATAATGTAAAATTACTATACCATTGTATACCTTTACAGAGAAAAGAGGCATGATGACATAAAACTAATGACATTAAGATTAAACATTGCACAATTTAATTGGCCTTGAATTATATTAGATTGGTATTAAATTCCACAATGAAATTGTACAGAGTAGTCAAGTATCCATTAATTTAATCTTTTTAAAATTCTCATGAGAATTAAAATTTTATAAGATTTTTATGTTTAGAGGTACATATTACATACATTATTTTAAAGATTTCAATTTTAAAATCTAGTTAAATGGTGCATCTTAAAAATATAGTTTTTTATATGTAATGTTTTGTTTAGTGCAATGTTTTTATAAAGGGAAATTGACCCATGTAGTTTAAATGATATTCATATTGCAGTGCATGCGTTGCTAGCATATTCCTTGCTAAATAAGTAAAATAGCTTAATTACACAATTCAGCTTTATTAAAAACATGAAACCATTTTGAATGATGTCGTAAAATAAAAAAAAGTAATTTTTTGAAGTAGGCTGTATAATTAAATGATCTTTTCCTATCAGATGGAGAGTTCTTCCTGTTGATCCATTGGTGAAGATAGATGCGAAGAACAACGGTTTAATAAGAAGAAACAGCCAGGAAGAAGATGTAAGTGTTATGAAGACTTCTAGTAGGAAATTATAAACATGATAGTGTTGTAAGGATGTTAATGTTGAGGTTTTTTTCAGTTTGATTTTAAAGGAATCGTTTAAAATCAAACATCAAATAATTTATATAATTTAAATTAAAGTTTACATTTTGCCCAGTTAGACCTCTCATTAAAAGGTTCCTTGAAGTTTTGGAACTAACAGGCATATGAGTCAAAATAGGAATGTGAGTAAAAAGGGTATTTTGGAAAATTTTGTTAACATTTCGTGAATGCGAATGTTGAGTTTAGCTCCAGTTATCATGCACATTGAGAGAAAAACTTTGCTCCTTGTATTATTTGTGGTCTCAGTAGCATACTTATAGACACTTAGCAGCATGCAAACTGTTCCAATATAGGTACACTTGAATAGTAACACCTGAGTAACACTAGAGTTATGGTGCATCTTTCACTTCCTCCCAGTGCTTCTTAAAAGTTGTGGGTACATTTTTCATTCCCTTCTTCATCACAATTTTGTCCTTGATAAAGTGAATTGGAAAAATTAATGGAATTTAACGTCACTCTATACTTGCATTGATCTTTCGATTTCTGCAGAATCTTTGGTGGCTTGTGATGGTTAAGACAATCTTTGTGTACTTGATCCACATAAGGTCGTAAGTTTTTTAAGTTGTTTGAATAATGGAGAAGTGGCCAAGTATAGAGATAACCATCATTAAGACTCAAAACTGTGTCATACGTGCAATATTGATGCCATAATAATGTCATCTTTTCACCAAGCATAATCCCTCATTGGTCTTAGTGTATCAGACAATTAGTATTAATGTTATCCAAGACAGTCACTTGAACTCCAGTAGATGTACTTTTACAATACAAAGACGACCAGAGAGAGCTACCGGGGCTCACGACAACCACGTTGCTGGCATATAGTAAAAATATCTAGGGCTTCTTGAATTCAGCTATACAAAACTATTTAAGTATCCTTTTAATTATCAGATAGCACACTTTGCCACAAGCCACTCAAGAGTTACCATCAACAAATTATACCTAGTCAGGCAATGTTAACCTTACAGATATAGATGAATGGGTGTGGCTAAAACTCTTACCCAACATTTGATGTAACCATCATTGTTGTTTACATGCAATGTAAATGTATAAACATACCCGTGTGTTCCTGAAAATGTTTTTTGTATTCTTGAGGGAAAGGGACGGTTACCTCCGCATGTAGTCCTGAAAGGACCTTTGCGCCTCCCTTACTTATATTTGTGCCCTCAGAATCTGAGACTTTTACAGAAGCAAATCAAATTTGAGGGCTCCTGTTCTCTGATGTCCTTGGAACTGAGAAGATACACACCTAGGATATTTTCCTACTTTTAGGTATGGCAGGACAGTTAAGCCATATTTGTTTCACTGATTCTCTGTTTCTTCTCAGAGTCTGTATTCATTAGTCTGATTAAGACCCATCTTCATTAGATGTTTTCTAAGGGGGGCCATATCCTGTCAACATGCCTCATATCAATCTTATATCCTCGTTACTTTGTTCTAAGAGAGCTGCCTACCTTTTAGTATAAGGAGAGAAACTTTTTAGATTGTCTTAGTCTTGACACCATACTCCAGTTTAACCCTTTGAGTGCTGCAGTGTCTACATAGTAGATGTTGTGAAATGTGCATAAATTGCCGGCATCTTCCCAGTAGACGATTTTTATTTAATTAATATCACATATAATTAATTTTTGTTTTGACAAATAACTTATTTCACGGCAATCTACAAGTTTCTAACTATCAATTGTGATTGATTTTTATTGTTCACCGCCCCCTTGTAGTTATTTGTCATCAGAAAAAAACAGATGACGCAATAGTTGGTCAGCTGCTACTTGTTGCCATTAAAACTACACAGTTTCGTTCGTTGTGTGTTTACATAGTGCTAGTTTCGTGTGTTTATGCTGAAAACTGTTGTTATTACTATTCTGCAATTGTGTTCAGTAAAACTTACAATGCATTTATAAACTTCTTTTTCCGTGTTTAGTGACGTATATTTTATTGTTGGATTGTTGATGAGGTAAAACGCAAGTTCCAATCAAACTATTGATTTTAGGTGAAGTAAGGTTATAGAAGTAAGGTTATATTGTAGGCCTGTGTATATTTTTATATACTTTTTATATAATTAGTATTTTACAATCGTCTTACTTCATTGAGTGAAATAGGGTAGTTATAATATTGTTTCTAAACTTTTGACAAACTTGAACAAAAATTGCTTGTTGTTGTATTTTGTATATATTGCAGTATATATCTGGTTAAATATTACTGTAACACACCATATTATGCATGATTTTTGTTCAGTTTTTCATGCTCTTTCATATGGTATAGCTAAAAAAAATATAAAAAAATATTGTATAAATAAAATTTTAGATCAAACTTGAAATTTATTTTTTTTCATTTTTTAGTTTTTTGTTATAACCTATATTCTTTTTGTGTAAATAAAAATAAAATTATAATATTATATGGAAAAAAACCTTGTTTTATAACACACAAACTAAAAAAAAATTATTCAAATCGGTTGAATAGTTTTTTTTAATATAGTTTTTTCCCCACACGCTTGCAAAACAGAAGGAAATGCTCCGGCAATTTATTCGTATGACTTGGGAAAATATGCTGTGGCACTCAAAGGGTTAAGGATCTAATCCTCCTTTCCCAATCCTTTATGAGAGCTTTGCTCTAGGAGAAAACTACTTCACAGCCTGGCTCAGACCCTACCATAAGGGATTTTGTACCTATTTTGGTAAGGGTATCTGCTTTTTCATTTTCATGAACGCCTCATGGCCAGGCACTCAACCGAGTGTAACTCTGTTCTTCTTTGCCAGTTCCACTAGAACATTTTTACATTCCCATATTGCTTTAGAGACATACGAGTAGGTGTTAAGTGCCTGTGAAAATTTAGTATAATTAGTAATATTTAAGTTGTATTTGGCACTATTCATGTACATCATATATACCATTTATTAATAAAGAGATTCCTACCTTGGCTTATAAAGCATTGAATTCTTAGTTTCTTCAACATTGCATAATATAGCTGTAGTAAAGTCCACATTAAATTAAGGTATCATATTTTTAATTGTTTCATAGTCTTATAATTTATTAATTTAATTAAGCAATACAAATTTTATAAAATAACTGGATCACTCCTTGGGATCACAGGATATAAACATTCAGGAGTTTTGAATCAAATCAAGGTAGTTGTTCTTATATACTACAGCTGTTAATGACAGAAAATGCTCATATCACATTGGTGGTGTGCTTTGACAGTCGGAGGATCTAGCGGAGGATGTATTGGTCAGTCGACATGAGAGGTGTGAACAAGAGGAGAAGAAGAAGTTCTCAACGTACCTGAAGTTGCCCAACAGCATGGCTCGGGCTCGCAGCCATCGCAGGGCTGACAGCAGAGCAGAGAGCAGCGGCGGGAACACTCCTGGTAAGTTTACTCACTCAGAGTGTACACCTCAACCAGTTAATGTTTTTCTTTTTTCGTCTTAACTATGGTGGTGTATTTTAGTTGTTCCAGAAACATGTATTTTACAAAGCGTTCCAGTCCTATTCAAAGATCTTGGAAAAACGATTGTACAATTATTATATCCATAATGTATTTATTTAGAATGGTACAAAATATTTGAGTTTATCTGTGATTGAAAAGGAGTCAAAATAACATAAGAACTGTTTGAAAGGAAAAATAAAACATATTAAGTACTGATTTAAAAAAATAATACCTTCAAGTAGCATAAAAACTGATACCAAAACAAGCTTGAAAAATATAAGTAGCAGATGATATTGAACATGTTATGTCCAGACCCGATGTCTCCGGCTGCGCCAGACTGTGCAGGCTCGCCGATGACGTCGCCTCCGGCCACGCCACAGCCAGCCGACGCAGACTGTAACGTACGGAGACGTACAGCCAGCCAGTCCATCGGTTCACGCTGTGTATCCCCCACAGACACTCTGCATGATGAGGTCAGAGTTCATTGTTGACATATAACTGCTTTGTGGCATGTTCTGTCGGTATATTTTTCTATTACTTTGATTTAGTTTTCATTACAAAAATGGGCTTAAAATAAAAAACATTCTATTCAAACTTGGTTATTCCCTTTATACATAAAGTATGTCATTTATGAATCTTCTAAATTATGGAAAAGAAGAGAGTATCTTCTAATTTATCAGATTATTGTAATTAAAGAGGCCCAGCAACGTTGTTGATCTTTTCCTTTTTGGATATTGTGTAGCCGCCAGATGTAAAGAGTGTTCAGAAAAGGGTGTCACAAAATTCTGTGGCTGAGAAGACACATAATTTCAAGCAAAAAATGTCATATAAACATAGGTTGAGAAATGTAGTTATGCTACAGATACCAAACTTTGCACAAAAGTAAATCATAAATAAGAGGAACACTAAAAAAATAATTTGGTATTTGCTTTAATATTAACCAAAAGCACCTGTTCAAAATATTTTTAAGCCAAATAATAGAGAAAAAACATTTTGTTTAGTAACTTACTAGGTACTTACTAGTTGTGTAAAATTAAAAACATTTATAAGTTATCAACTATTTTGCAGTTTTTATTACAACTCTAACAGTATTTTTTTACAAATCTGTCAACACATAAGTGTGCACAACCACTTAAAGGTATGCTTGTGCAAGTATATGTAAGTTTATCTTTATTTTTTTTTTCGGTGCTAGTAGTTAAAAAAATTTTATATTTTAAGTTTAAAAGATATTTTATAAGTAAAACAAAATTAATATGCCGTTTTTAAGATAAAATGTTTATAGTCTCTAAGTTAAAGTTGATGACAATCAAATGAAAGTATAAGCTAGAGCATATAGGTTAGTTCTTAACTAAAGCATATATAAATCTTTTTTACATTTTTTCCCCAGGTTGCACCCTATGACCTCAGAACGTTCCCACTGACTGATGAAATATATGAAAAAATGCTGAGATTAATGCCACCAGGTCATCCTTTCAAGGCATATTCAAGTTCCCATCTCAACTCCTCTCGTGACAGTGAAGTAAGTATGTTGCATTATGGTTTATCTCTTTAATTTAAGTAGTGATAAAATATTTTTAGACCATCTAATTTACTACAAACCGTAACATAAGTTGTATATTTATCTGTTTATAAACATCAAGGTGTCCCGAGTTAGCGAAAAAAAGACAGGAGGAATAGGAAGCGCGCCCCTCCCAAACTCGGAGCAAAGTAAAAAAAAATCATCACATGCCACTAGTGGGAAGAGAGACAAAGAGAGACAAGATTTCGAGTACATGATATATAATTAAGGAGGTGGCAACATTTTCATGCAAAATACAATTAAAGCAGCACCACGGTGCACCGCGTAACTTAAAAACTAAATAACAACAATCAATAGAATTCCAATAATGACAATAACATAATAAATAAATAATATAATATACTAAATAACATAATATCAGGTACGGCAGTAGTAAATATAAAATTTTTAACAGGTAATTTTTTTATGAACTGAGGGGAGGGAAAAGGTTGTAGAATTTCTAGGCCCACTATTTTTAAAAAGTAATTTTGTTTCAAGTTTGTAACCGAAAATTAAAAAAAAATATTTAAAGAAAATTTTCGAAGGAGGCGGGGGCTTAGTTGCCTCCACGAATCCGAATTAAAGATGAAATCCCTTCAGGTCATGTAACTAAACTAAATAAATACTGGCTAGGTACTGGCCCTCCTCCAGATCTAACATCTGGCAGCGCTCCATACAACCCAATCCTCTCAGGTGGTATAAGAAGAAGGAAAAAACATTGTGGATCCAACCTTGTTCAAGATGAATACGGACGCTCCGGATGGATGCCGGTACGGTAGCGCTGGCAGGGCGAGGGCATTCAATTTTTCAGTTGTTCGGGCAGACTCGCCGCACCAGTCCCGCTGACGGCACTCACGGGGACCCTATTGAATCCCAACATAACCAGTAGATATTCAGAAAAAATATTAGTATAACCCGAGAAATAATAAAAACTTAATTATGTTTGCCACAAAGTATATATAAAATATTTAAATTTTATGTACAAAACAAATTTTCAAATATATAAACATTTACTTATAGGCTAGAACAGCCATACTAAATGATTAAGCGTGATAACATTTACTTGTAACTATAATTCGCTGGATTTTAATCATTCTATTATAATATTATAATAATTTACATTCTATTATTAAATATTAATTGTAAGGTAGGCCTAATAATAATTATATAATTTACAAATAATGACAGTACATTATTTCCCAAATAACAATAATTAAATTATAATCCGTTCACGCTACTATAAGGCAAATAATTAATTACGCAATAAAATGAAAATCATTAATGTTGCCACCCAATTTTGCACGCAACACAAAACACGAGGTCACAAAATTTGCAAAGTCTGTACCGTCTCGCTTACACTAAATAAATACAAGGTGATTACTAAATAAATAATTTCTGTTCGCCGAACGGATCAATTAGAAAGCACGGCGCAAAAATATAAAAAACTTAACTGGCATAGTTAATAAATTAACAATTTAGAACGTACGAAAGACAGGAAAGAACACTTAGCGACACGAAAAACGTACACGAGGAACACAAGTTACAAAATAATATATAAACTACTTATAACTAAACTACGAAAATATATGTCTGCGTGGGAGAGAAAATCTGCCAACAAAATAAAGTTAAGAGGGTGAGAGAGACAATTACCTGCCGAAAGTAGTGGAGTTAGCCAGCCATGGGGAAACGGGAAGAGCAGAGAACAGCCAGAAACACAGTAAGCTTCTGCCGAACGTGTCTCCGAACAGTAGCCGGTGCCGGTGAACAGCTGGTCAGTAGTCTAGTCAAGGTCAACCACCTGACCTCGACCAATCAGTCCAACCAGGCAGAAAATCAATACTCTGACGGAATGACTCCCCCACCGACTGACAAGAGTGGCCGAGGTGGGAAAAGGTAAAAGACAAAATTGTCCAAACTGAGCCCCGGCTCAAAGGTTCCAAACAAAAATATGCAGTGTTTCACAGCATGTTGTAATAATCTTATGTAGGGATGCGTGAGCCTGACTTACTTAGTTTAATCCAAATTAACCTTTTTACCAAATAAACTTTAAACTCAAACTTTTTACAAGTCAGTATTTTTTCTCTGGCTCTGAAATTTCAGTATATAAACTTAGCAAGTATGTACAAGAGCTAGGGTGGCTACCCGACCGGGAAATCGGGAATTTAACGGATCAGGAATGAGCTGGGAATCTTTCTGAGAACTGGGAAAAATTGTTCTGTCTCCGAGAACTTATAATATTAAGACATAATTTGACAGCTTCTTGAATCAAGAACTGATTAATCTCGAAACATTGTATTTTACGCCACGTGGTTTGTGAAATTGTAAATTAAGATTGACATGTGTTCACAAGCTCCATCAGACGCCAGTTGATCTGAGGTTAACTCCACTAGTGTAGTGGAGTTTATCTTGGTTAGTTCTAGTCTTGTGCCGCAGCAAACATGACGATTCGAACTGTTCAAACCAAATAGTTCAACGTGCCTGAGGAGCCTTATGTTATGTTGTTTCGTAGTCCTTGACTATATTCTAACGAAGACAATGTGACAAACCACAGCCTTTATTTACTTTGTAATTGTGTTGTCGTGATGGAGTGATTCTATTCTTGCATTATCTTAAAGGCTAACAGAAAATATTTAAGAACCAGTAATTGATAGCATTAATTGTGCTCGTTACCTGGATGCAAATATATGAGGTACAGTTCTGTACTGGTGTCTAGGTACTTATTCTACAGATCGCGAACTAAACCCACTTCGGTAAATTCCATAGTAGATACCTTTCTGATGCAATCTTCATGTATTGGCCATTACGAGGGCTACCACCTACGGTGAGAGTCTGGAAAAGCGTGCAATATGCATGAATTTTGGACTCTACAAAACATGTGTGAATATGCGTGAATTTTTATAATATCCCTAGAAGATTTACTAGGGATAGATCGTTTCCGATACTCAATACTGCGTATCTTTTCACTCGATTCCGATACCAACAAAATTGCTTAAATACGTTTGAAAAATCATGATTTCACAATATTACTGATATAAATGAATAAATGATTTATTTCATAAAAAACACAAATATTAGTACCAAGACAAAATCATATTAGTATTACAAATCTATACTAACATAAAATAAATAACCCAACAGGGATGGCGCTGATGGCCATCCATAGATCGCAAATTAAATGCAATTCGGTAATGTTTGTTGCAGATTGCTTTCTGATGAGTTCTTCACAATCGATCAATGTGACATTTAGACCATTTAAATGTAGGATCGTTTAATTAAAATTGTGGCATTTCTCTGTTATTGTGTTAACTGATTCAGTTTTATGCCAAATTAAGTACAGAAGTGTATTTTTCAAATATATCTTGTACTGTATAGTAAATGAGTTACATAAGTTATTGTGTTGTGGTGACTATGGCACTGTTAATCCACAGCCCATGTTAATATATTAATTATATATTTTTTTCATAAAACCTATAGCATTTAGTGCTAGATTTGATTCAGTTGTTTTTATTTGACTATTCAACTGATGACTACAGATCAACTGCAAAAGATTAAACAGTTCTGTTGTGTTGAAAATTAATAAAGGTTCTAACTAAGTTGTACTCAGAATGCTTTCAAAACCATTTTTTAATATAGCATACTGAATATTCAGATATTGATTCCATAAGTACTTAAAAATACAAATTATTAGCTTACTCTTTTAATAATGAAGTGTTTAACATCAAAACATTAAAATGTGCACTTAGTTTTATTAAAATTGTTAATTTCTTGAACCAGAAACAGAATACAAGTTAACATGTAAGATTTGTATTACATTCTTAACAAATAAAAACAGAAATAAGCAGTTCCATGACACGGCTATGATGGGAAGGGATGAATTTGGCTCCATTTCACCTTTCACTTTGTGCAGTCTCTGAAATCTGACATTGTCAGACTCAATTCCTGAAAACTGTGGTCATCGTCTGTCTGAAGAGATTCAAAATTAAGTCGCGTTGAAGACGTTCAAAACGATATCCTTACATTGTTTAATACTCCTGACTACAGAAGTAGTCTGGTTTACCCTGCAACCATCCAGCTCATAGATGAAGAGGTGTTCTCATTGTCTAACAAAAATCAAATCAGGAATAAAATCACTTGTTACAAATTAAATAAAAGTTCTTCAAATAATCTCTTAATATTTACCAGATTTTTTTATTAATGTTAAAGCAGAAATCTGTCACTGTGGAGACAAATGTTTACGAGTTTGTCACCAAAAATTCCAAGTACTTTTAATTTTATAACTAGTATATCAAAGGTTACAAGTAGTAGATTACATATTTTGTACTCAAACTTGTCATTTTATAGTTATAACAAGGAAAATAAGCCATGCTTCTTCCGTTTATTCAATGAAAATACTGTTACTCGTAAAATATTTTAAATTACCAAATAAACTTTGTACTAATCTCAAATTGTGTATTCTTTTAGTTGGAGTATTGAAGGAAAATCCCTTAAAAACTACAAATTGGATGAGCAAGAGAACTCAAATATGAAATTCACAAATACCCAAATAATTTCTACTTACACAAACTCCCTCATGGTTTTCTTACTACTTTCTCCTACACTTGTCTCGTCAACCAATATTAATTTAAGCACACCCCCTTTCTAATTCCCTTCCAGATGACGTAATATCCGTGCCCTGCGATGGTCACCCAATCTCTCAGGCAAGATTCTCTAACTCGTGTCAATTGGTGACAAACCAAAAGTATAATACAGGGCTGAAAAGAATAACTCAGCCTAATGCATAATTGTGCAGCCGGATCAGTCTAAGTCAACTGCTTCTGTTTAAACATTGCTTTCAACCTGAACTCCGGTCCTTGGTGTCAGAATTACATAACATGTTTTAAACCTGTTCATACAATTCTGTCTTCTGACTATATAACTTTCTCCAATATTTTATATTTTACCTACTTTGTATTTTAAATTAGGAAACATTTTTACACACTTAAACACATAACACAGATTGAAAAAATAAATAATTTCCTTATGTGGGTCGTCAAGATATGGAGAAAGACATTGACAGTATGACCGAGTTGAGTATCATGCACTGTTCAGATTAACCTATCGTTACATGTATCAGGATGGGACCTTACGTTATGGTATTTAATTGTGCATGAATGCAATCTAGTGAACAAGTTGTGAGTGGCTGAACCACAGTCTGTCTTGTATTTATTTTCTGTATAGCTCAAAGATGTAGTTTGTTCAAAGTAAATGTCTAGTTTTGTTGGACAGATTCTATTTTTTTTTTTTTTTTTTTTTTTTTTTTTTTTTTTTTTTTAATATCATCTGAAGGCAAATATAAAATATTTAAGAGCCAATAATTGATTAAGTTAATTATACTGGCATTCTGAGAGCAACTGTGGAAGATATTGTTTGGTAGTTGTACCTACTTATTCAATTGATCGAACTAACTTCCATAGAAGATAGATTTCTGCTGTATTCTTCGCATATTGGTCTGGAGTGTGACATATTCAGACCCATGGTACTTACGTAAGACCATAACTAAAATAGTGACATTTTCCTATTGCTATCGTTTTAAGAGATGATTCAATTTTTTTTTAACTAAGTACAGAAATATATTTAAAAAAAAAACATAAGGAAAATAAATAAAACTGTAACCTCTTACAATAAGTGAAGAAATTTAGATTAGATTACTCATAAGGGTCTGAAGTTACAGGTTCCTACTGAAGTTGCACTCGGAATCACAGAATGCTCTAAAAACTTATAATATAACAAATTGAGTATACGGATGTCAGTGCCATAATTAATTATAATAAAATTCATAATGTACTTAATAAGCTTTTTTATTTTATTAGCATGTTATTTCAGTGTAGTGTCCAAATTAAAAAAAAATTAATTTAAAAAATCAGTATTAATCATTAGATATACAATAATAATTGACATTTTGATATCACCTTAAACTGTACCCAAATGCATTATTAAATTGTTCGCTGCTTGAACTGGAAACAGGATATAATTTTAAAAAAACTGTAAGTAAAAACTAGCATAAACTGCATTATAAACTAACATGAATATTTTGTATACATTCTTGTAAAGAAAAGAATAAGTGGTTCTGGTTCTCTCCCCTACTTGAACTTATAGTTTAAAACTTTGGAAGATTCTTTGTGATGCCTTTAAGCGATTTACATATACCCTTTAAGTGGTGTTTGTATAACCTTTTTATCCCACATATTCACCTATATCACATCTACCCATGTAGCTTGGAAAAATGAGACAGTACTGTACTTAATTAGAAATAAAAATTAACGAAGAATGTCATTACACTCAACTTCTCCGAAAAAGAACTTTGTCAGTTTCCTTTTTTTGGACCTGATTATTCCTACTCATTTTTTTACTTACTTGCAGAGTGAAAGCCGGCCCCTTGACTCCTCTGTCGGACACAACGGAGTCTGCCGACACTTATGTGGAAGAGGACCCAAATGATCCTGAGTGGACAGTTGATGAGTCCTCTGTTGAACGACTGCCGTTCAAGAGGTAGAACTCCTCTGTACAGTTTCCCATGTAAATATTTAGTGTACACTTTTTATAATTATAATTTCATTTTTACACTTTCAAACATGTTGATACAATTTATGTTAATGAAAAGTAATGTGTGAATAGTGTCAAAATACTTGTAATTAAAATAAAAATATTTTAATAGCAGAAAGTGTTAAGATGGCTTATTATTTTTCTGTAGGCTGTGACTATATAACTTTGTTATATTTTGTAGCAAATAGCGTAAGAATTTGTGTATATTACATCCAAACTAGTCCTAAAAAATAACAGATGAAATGTGTTTTTAACTTTTAAAATTTTTGCCTAAAATCTTGTTATCTACTATACATGAGAAATTCAATAGAGGCAGGTTTTTTGTTGATTTATTTTTAAGATTTACCGATCAAAAGTTATACATAAATTAAACAACAATTTTCAAATTATGTAAATTCCTAAAATTTATTTTTATTTTTGTCAGATGTTAGTTTTTATTTTGTAGATATTACTTTAAGTAATAGTTTCAATAAAATTCAAAATTGTAATAATATTTGAAAGTGAGTTTTTGTACTCATGTAAAACATTTACCTTAAGGAAAAGTGAAGTTAAAATAGTAGTTTTTACTTATGACTACTCAAGCATAAATTTATTTTTGTAAGCAAATTTTGGTATTATGACAAATTTTGTTGTTCCTTAATATTGCGTAGTTTATTACTCTAGAAGATGCAAACCTTTTTATGTAGTCCATTGTGTTTTCTCCAGTACTGCTTCAGAAAAATATTCTTTATTTTAAAGAACACTCAATTTTAAATGTTAACTCACAAAAAATTATTTAATACAAAAATATTTTGCTTAGATAACTGCAGAGTTATAATACTGCATAGGGAAACATGAAGTGTGAAGGCACTAAACTATAGATCGGTATTTGGCAGTACTGAGATGGGTGAGAAGTTAATGTCATGAAGGAAACTGTTTGATTTTGTAAACAATAGAAGATTTTTAAAACTATTTTGTACTATTCAATAAAATCTAAAGTTAAAGTGGTATGGTTATGTACTCTATACACATGTGTATATATTATACAGATCTGTGATAGCAGCTATATTAACAATCTAAAGATTTATACACACAAAATTACAGACTTATTGATCATGGAAAAAAATTTACATTCAGTGCTTCAAGCTATACTACAGGTTTCTGACGAAAAAGTTGTGAATGTTGAAACAAACAGATCCCCAGATATTTCTCTTAGAATAAAATTGCTAACAATTTAATGACATGTTTAAGATTGATCCTTTTCAACTTAAAAATATTGTGTGATGACAAAAGTTATAGTTAAGGAAACCCTCCACCAACAACCACCATTCTCCTCATTCATTTTCAGTTTTTTTAATTCACCTCACATTTTGTACCTATGAAAATTATATTTAAGTTGTACGATACAAATTAACCCATTGAGGGAGTAATTAGTCCTCAGCAGGCCAAGCCTGGTGGCAGCAACCTACTACAAAATATAAGAGTGAAAATTCTTACTGCAAATATGAAGAAAATTCTGAAGTATAAATAAGTGTTTATATTTTGACCTTTGCTGGCAAACATCAACATTAAATTAGTTTCCCGTACAGGTTCTTAGTAATGTGTATCTGTTTCTCTTATAACAACTTGTAAAACCATAGAGAATGAGCAAGAATCACCTAAATGTATCACTGGCAAGTTACTTTTTGTAGGCTATGTCATAAAAAGCAATGATATTTTATTGGCTTCTTCAGTATAAAAGAGAGCAGAGTTAATAAAACCAAATCTTTTACCTGGAGTCAATATTAGGAATATGTGACGGTAATACTATGCAGTAATATGTGCAGATAATGGCAACATATTAGATTTTTTGCTTAATTTATGGCTTTTTAATATTTTTCCTTCCAGTAAATTACATTTTAAAATAATGTAAAATCTGTTATTGCTGCTAGGAGTTTATAAAAAAAATGTTTAATTATATCATTTAATGTATTTATAATTGCTGTTTCTTTCTGTTGTTCACTGGTAGATAGCACACAACCAGAAGGTTTCATAGCGGCAACAAATTTTAGTTTTGGATGACATGCCTCCTCATTGCACATTACTAAATCTAAAGTTTAAACTGCTTCTGCCCAACTATTGTTTACTAAGATCCTACAATAAATTAAACCACTTTTACTTTAAAAAATTAATGGATTTCATACATTTTCCATCGTAGATATAAAATGCTAAAACATTTCAATTTTGAGACCTGATATGTGCTCTTTTCTTCATGTCTACCTCCTTAAAACATGAGTTACTTACCTATTGCGTTATTTTGGACTGACAAATAAAGTAATCTATGCTTTTAAATTTGTTTTTATTGCTATAAATTTTTATTCTAGCATGATTTGTGTAATGTGAGCAAAACTGTGAATGAAATCTAGTATTCAAGTTACAAAAATTATCTTTAAAATAAAGTATGTTTGAACTAGTTCATCACAAGATTTTTGAGGTAAATTTTATTTAAAAAGGGACCGATTCAACATATTCTCTTGCATCTTCTAACACTAACATTGATCTTTTATAGGCATTTGAACTGAAAATTGTATATTCTCTCCCTCAGATGGCAGTCTATCTATTAATTAGCAGACAGACAAATCAAAATTTAACACATTACTTAATTCTTTATTTGTGTATATAAACATGTATATTTATAAGTATTGAATATTGATGTATATGCACTACTGATAAAATTGATTAAAAATTGCTTTATTCAAGTTCTCAAAATGTAAAGAACTATTTTGACCACAGAAGAGGACATTATGAGTAAGTTGTACTAAATATAATTCAAAAAATATTCGTAATATTAGTTGTGTCTTCTACGGTTTTCATAGATGTAGACAATACTTAACTTTTAAAACTCAATTTGAGAAATTAGCACCCAACTAAACTACACATCAACGGATCTGTTTTGTGTTTTAATTTGAAACATTGGCAGTTATTGTTTGGTAGTAGAACACAGTGCAATAATTAGAGAGATTGCATTGTGTAGTAAAAACGAATTTATATTTACCAAATTGCAATGTAGACCTCTTCATAATACAGTAACTAATTTATTATAATAATTGATGTTGATTATCAACCCCAGATGTGTACAAAATCATAATTTTGTTGTATCTTATGATTTCTATGTTTGTTGTCAAAATTGTCTGAAAGTTTTACTTTTAATTTAACTTACAAAGTAAAGATCATGCTACTAGTATTCAATATGTACATGCCTTGATATCTTCATAAACTTGTGACTGATTGAAATATTTAGAGCCAAGACTTAGAGTGTTTGTGCAGGTGGATTAGTTCCTCTACTCAAATTTGTTAATTTGTGTTTTTTTTTGCCGATTGGTTGTTTAATCCATTAATAGTATTATTCTCAATTGTTTTTTAATTTAAGAATCTACAGTCTCATTACATTCTGATTTGCCAGTGAATATGACTGAATCACTAGATTTTACCTAGTGATGTGTCAAAGCTGAATCCTGAATCTCGAGTCCACCTATCTTTAACAAAATTCGGATTTGAGAATCGATCAACGGGATTTAACAATCGTATTTGCAGAGATTTACCAAGTCGTTAATTATCACCTGTGCAGTACCGATAGTGCGTGAATTACTGATAGCTAAAATATGTTTTTGTTATACTTTGTGATAAAACATTTTTGATATTAAAAAAACTCATAATTTTGTAAATAACTTTTTACACTTCCGTATTTATATACAATTCATCGCACGAGAGTCTCTCTGTGATTATACACACAGATTAAAGGTGATCAGCAGTACACAAATTAAACTTGCATATTTTGTACTTGTGTATGACGAATCATAGATAGATAAACTAATCAACAAAGTATAATAGTTTTCTAAAATACTATTTTTGTGCAGTTTTATATTAATGTTTGTACACTGCCTCAAGTCTAATTTAACAGACTCACTAATATTTATTTACCCTACATTTTGTGTAGTTGTATAAATATTTCTTATTTATAAAATATATGTACTTTTATGTCTTAAATATTTTTAGGCTGGAGTTGGTTTGAAAGTTATCAAGCACATAAAATACATTTTATAAATAATGCAAATATGTCTATATTTTTTGCATATTAATGGTATGTATTCTTAAAAGTCCATGTTGTAATTTGAGAAATTAAAGTAGAAGGTGCAGGATATGACTTATTTATTAAAATATTTCCCTAAACCTCTTAAAATTTCTTCGAAATAAGAGTTCAGTTTAAAAAATGTTAATAATCGGATTTGTGATTATTATAAATAAAAAAAGCTATTAGTATTCAAAATTCGGGGCTTGATTTCTTAAGAAGTTAGGTTTGGATTTGAGATTCGAAAATTCTGGATTTGCCCATCACTATTTTTACCCTTAACTTAACATATACCTTAACAGAATTCAGTAATTTTAAGATCATATATTGCTGCTCTAAGATTGTTATACTTGTACACTTTTAGGGTTAAGTATTGTATTGCATAGACTACTCGCCGTGAGAGGAGTAAAGAAACTGATGGCAAGGCAATTATGTTTCCCAACCTCTAGCTGCAATAAAACTGTGGCACTAGTTCAGTCTGTATTAGCTGTTCTAGAACATAACCATTCAGTATATAAAAGTTTGCCTGTACAGATGTTAAAGGTAGAAATGTCTAAATTGCCCCCAACACAAGCCAATAAATTGTCAGATAAAGTTAATGAACAAGTTATTCTTAGTTACAAGATAGTTTTAAAAATGTTTCTTTTGAACTTAATATTCTGTATAAGCTTAACAGAGTGCCACAAGAGGGAAACTTCCAATTACTCCCCCTCTCACCCACATATTCAGTTTCCTCTCTTACTTCACGGCCTGTAACTATTCATCACCAGATTGGTGTGAGAACATAATTTACAGTATGGGGTAACAATAGTGCTTTAATGAGTTGTATGGTGCTTTTGCTTTAATTAAGTATTTTTTTTATTAACTGTTCATTTCCATTAAAAAACCTTGCCTCTGAAAACAAAGCTTTAAAATATTTTTTGTAATTTTTGAGGTATGAGTGTTATAAAATAACAGAATGATTTTATTTAAATGAGTGGGACAAAGTATTTTATTTTTTAATTCTGATCGATTTGATTATATTGTAAGATTAAGGTCGCAGGCGATATCCTACAGGTTTAAGGCCATGCACATGGTAAATATGTTATGATTAAAAAAACAACCAACCATTTATATAATTTTTATTCCCTGGGTGTTATTGTTATATCCTAACATTAAAACTCTGTTAAGTTTGTAATGATTGTACCAATTTTCTGTGTTACGTAGATCCTTAAAATATTGATTACATTTTTGTTAATCCTTAGAAGTATCTCTCTACATTGAGATGATTCGAATCATGTGGTAAAATTTTCGTATATTACCTACATTTGGGTTTGATATATAGCTGTCATTCCAAAGTGTATATTTTGCAAATAAAGAGATTTCACCATCAATAATGCCTGTAAATAATTGAATCTTATTTTACCTTTCTATGTTTATTTACTTTACAGATACAGTAAAACCCCGGTTAACCAAACTTGGGGTCAACCAAAATAGTTCCATGAATGATAACGAGTATATAAAAAAATTAATATGTCTGCATGTTGTCTGCAATGGATAGAGATATAGTGATTCAGTGTATACAAGTTGATTTTGTTTAAATTTTGATTTTAAAAGGCTGTGTTTTTTATATTTAAATTAAGAGTTTGAACCGATGGTAAAGTTTTAAATTATAAGTTTTTATTTTATATTATCAGTTTATTTCATTTTAAATATTTGTAAATTTGTCAACCAAGAACTAACCTGTCACCTATAAATTTGTGAAAATTATAACAAATTAGCTTTGCAATAGAAATGACATTACAATAACATTAATTCTGTAAACAACCATCAATGAGTTTGACATTTCTAGTAAGATAAAATGATTGAACAATAAACTAGTCTATTCAAGCTTTTTCATTATCAAAAGTAACTAATCAAGGCAAGGTGCAGCTTATCTGACATAACAGGTATATAGGCTCAGTGGATAGCATACTTGTTTTCAGATCCAGAGGAACATGGATCAAATGTCAATGAGGGAAATATACTTTTGTTTCCTTATTTAATAATTTCTCAGAAAATTTAACTCATTTATTGAGTTTTTAGTTAAAAACCGTAATTATATTTTATAAATAATATATGTTTTACTACAGAAAATAAATTAATACAAAGTAAAGAATACTAAAGAGTAAATATATCGGAAAGCCAAATCTTCTTACAACACTGAATTTTTATTTACTTCAAGATTTGACCACAGAAGTTAGTCAAATCTCCATACAACACTGAATTTATTTTATTTATTCACGTAAGAAAGAAAGAAAAATAACTCTTTATTCATAAACATTAAGAATAGAATATTTGTCAGATCATAGAATAGTAAAAATGTCCAAATCGGTTACATTACAAGAGAAGAAAATTTAAACAAGAGGGCAAAAATTAAAGGTCAAGGATGCAATATAATTCTTCTATGGTGTAGATTGACTTCTTCACCAGCCAGTCATGTTGTTGTCTTTTCATCATCTTCGGGTTGCACCTTTTGAGTTTCTCGGGAAGTCTGTTGAAAAGCTTGGCTCCAGCAAATTATGGCTTTTTGGTGTAGAGAGTAGTTCTGTGGACTGGAAGATGATATGCCTAAGTTCTTCTAGTTTGATAAGCATGTACCTCTTCATTTCTTAACAGATTTTGTTTTGAAGCATAAATAATTACCTCCATTATGTAGGTTGAGGTGACTGTAAGGATGTCTAGGTCTTTGGAGGCTTCTCTACAGCTGTCGAGGAGAGAGAGGCCGGCCATAACCCTTATTGCTCGCTTTTGAAGAATTAATACCCTCTGGAGATTACCAACTGAGGAGCCACCCCATAGGGTGATTCCATATCATAGGTGAGATTCAAAATAGGCAATCCTTAAGGCTGATGGTGTGCCAGTTGCTTTAATTCTTCTAAGGGCAAAGATGGCACAGCTTAGTTTTGGGCAAAGATTATCTATATGGCAGTTCCACGACAGACATTGGTCAAGAAACACACCAAGGTCTTTTAGTTCATTCACTCTATCTAAATCTGGTGGTCGTGATACATGATCTTTAAGCCTTCCCACTGCAAGGAGCTTGGTTTTAGATGGATTAAACACCAGGTCATTATTTAATCAATAATACTGCTGTGCTAAGCTAACTGAAATGAAGGTGTTGATATACAGTGATTCTACTGATTTATTGCAGTTAACTAGTGCAGTATCATCTGCATACATGACGGGGTGACTATAGGCTTCAAGTTTTTCAGACAGGTCGCTTATGAATAATATGAACAATACAGGGCCCAATACTGATCCATGTGGGAATCCTCTTGTAATATTTTGTGGTCTGGACTGTAAAACTTCATTAACACTGTTCACACACTGCTTTAATTCCACTACTTGCTCTCACCCAGTAAGGTAACTTTCGAACCAGCTAAGAGCTGTTCCTTTTATTCTAAGGGCGCCGATTTTAGTGAGATTAGTTTATGAGAAGGAGTCAAAAGCTTTACTTAAGTCAAGAAAAATAGTTGTGACAGTGTTACCAAAGTCAATATTATTTATTATTTTTTCAATGAGTTCAGTCAGAGCAGTAATAGTTGATTTTCCTGGGATAAACCCATCTTGTCCTTTCTGTATCAGAGTGTTCAAGAACTCTTGAAAGTACTACTTTCTCTAGTACCTTAGACACAGTTGGAACTAAAGAACGTAATCAGAGAACAGACAAATAACTATTCAAAATGGCTTTCCTCCAATCTAATAACTTTTGTGAAGCGGATTTAGTGTTTGTAAAATTGAAGGGGTTCCAACACTGGCCAGCAAAAATTATACAAGTTGAAAAAAAATGATAAAAAGGCTCAAATAAATATGTCACTAAGTTTTTTTGGAGACAGTACTGTTTCAAAAGTACATGATGGAGATATCTTTCTTTACTATGAAAATATTAGTAAGTATGGGAACTATCATATAGATAATTCTAGAAATAAGACCTTTAACAGGGCATTAAATGAAGCAGAACTTACATTCAAAACTAAAGAACAAGGAGCCTGTTATGCTTCAGAAGATCACAAAACTGGCCTCAGCAGTGGACAACTCTGCAAACTACCACTATTTCTTAAAGAGATGAGAGCCTGAGTCGAAAGCAACAGCGTGGAAGTGTTGCAAAATAAGATCAAAAACCTCCAAACTGATGATGACCTTGAAATATCTCTCAGTTTGGCTGTGGAAGTGGGAAATGTGATTTTAGCTGAAATAGCATACTCAACCAAGATTTATGTAAGATGCCCTTGAAAAATTCCCATCTGGTTTAGCAAATTACTGAATTTGAGCCGAAAGACAGAAGATATCAGAAATCGAAGAGCTACACTATAATGTCACCTTAAAATATCAAAACGCATCCTTGGTTGAAACAATAAAAGAACTAAAAACCCAACTGGCTAAAGAAATGCAGCTTAGATCAGAAATGCAAAATATTTTTGAAGAACTAGACAAAGAAAAAGAAACCACATCTAATAATGAAAGAGGAAAGCACTCTGAGAGGCCTTTAAGAAGATAAAAATATACGAGCAATAATGGACAGTACAATTCCCAACCATCTAAACAAAATAAAAGCAGCCAAACCCCAGCACTTATGTACCCAGACTCACACCCTCAGGTTTCCTCCTCACCATTCGTTCTACTATTGGCACAGCTAAAAAATCGACAGCACCAAATAAAAGCCAAACAAAAAAGAAAAAGTGCAAAACCAAAATAAACAGGAAATAACTGTACCCATGCATACAGCATACTACGTACATACAGCACTCTCATGCTAAGAAAGTGCTTCATCGGGCAAGGTAAGTAGGTCTCTAATGATAAACTAGATCAACATAAAAGATCTAATTACTTTAGTGCATCACTACAGGTTGCAAAAAATTAAGCTGTATCTACAAAAGAGAAATAATTTATGCCATTCAACTCAGACACAACCACAAAACTGTCAACTAAAAACCTGGCTCACCTACGATCAAGACTGTACAACCCATACATCTGCCTGATAACAGACTTGAAGATCAGCTCCAAAACAAGTCATGAGCATCAAAAAGCCACTGAAGAGAAAACCCCTATGTTTAAAAAAAAGAGCAGAGGATGAAATCAGAAGCCTTTTATAACAAAAACATTGACTTTTACATCCATCACCTTACTACAAGTTTAAAAAAAACCCGGGCCTCCAATTTGATCTCTTCAGCTGCACTTTGACCTATACCTCACAACCCTCATTCAGTAACTACACCTACTTCAGTCGCACAAAATTACTGCCAATCACACACCATCTACTACAAACACTAGAGAAATATGCATTCACATGACAACAGAAGAGAAAATAAATTCTACCAATCTTCAATTTTTAGGAATTCCTGTGTAGTCCAAGACCTGCACATAACCATATTGCATGAAATATATGTGGATTGGCAAAATAATTAAACAGACTTAACCACCTTCTCAGTGGCACATTGCCTAACATACTAGAACTGACAGACTGAGCATGGTTTACAGCAAAAAGATGTAGAAAGCCCAAAAAATAACTGACTATACACTAGTCTCAGATTATAGTAGAAAAGCTCACAAGCTGGGAGGAGTGGCAATTTACTGCGAAGACATGGCCAACACAGTTGAGGTTATTGACATCTCCAGCCACAATTGAGAGCTCCAATGTGAGGCAGCAATGGTGGTTGTTAAAACCAAAAACCGCCATGTTTACATACTTGGCATCTACCGAAACCCTGGAAAAAATGTAAAACCTGCTTTTGAAGTTTTGTCAGACATTTTGAACCAAATAGAAGCCCAAAGAGAATCCATAATAATAGTGGGTGATATTAACATAGAAAATCTGAACAAAGCAGATATGAACATTATTATGCTAGAAGATCAACTGTCCACATAGAACATTACCAGGATACCTCTACCAGCAACACGGATAACGCATCACACTGCCACATCCATTGACTGTGTTTGCGTCAGTAAACCGGAGGAATATATAAATGTCACTATTATTCGATCAGAATTATCAGACCATACAGCCCAACTCACAACACTTAACAGCCAATTTAAGAAACATACTGCACTGTCATCTATGAAAAAAGGTTTGAATAATCAAAATTTAAACCACCTGAAAGTGACCCTCTCAAACCAAAACTGGAAAGCTGTTTTACAAGCCAACACTGCTGAAGAGACCTATAAGAATTTTAACAGAGTCCTACGCGTAGCTCTGGATTTTACCTGTCCCATCAGAAAAATTAAGAATAAGAAGAAGGATCATTGGATGTATTATGACCAAGAAACGAAGATACTTAAAGAAAGTTGTACTAACGCCCTTCATGACGGGCATTTTAAGACAAAGTGGACTTAGTCGCCAAGAAGAGAGATTACGACTTGAAATTGCAACGGCTTAATCTGCCTTCAACATGAAGTCGTAGCCAGATTTATAAACCAAGCTGATAACAAAGCAAGGCATTATGACAAGTCATAAGTTTTGGAAGGCAGGCAAAGCGAAAAAGAGTGACTCTGATTCAAATTGAGACATCATATCAGATCAATGCGCTGTGGCAGAACACATGAACCAATTTTTCACTAAAATAGTCGAAGCAACCCTATGTCAAAACAAGAGTCTAACCACTGCCAAAGAAAATAATACATAATACATTACATATATACATACATATAATACATTTTACAGAGCAACAACTAATATTGACTCAACTTTACCTGAAGTAAAAGTCATAATTAGATCCCTCAAGACCAAGTCGTCCAGTGGAGTAGATGAATGAATACTCATAAAAAATGGTAAAACACTGCATCAATGAACATACAATACCGCTAGTTGTCATCATTAACTTATCATTTCATCATGGACATTTCCCTTCAGCACTAAAATTAAGTAAAGTCTATCCATCACAAAAAAGGAACAACAACTGAGGCATTATAGACCTATCTCGCTAGTTTCCACTATTAGTAAAATTGAAAAAAACAGCCCTGACCAGGCTAATGAATTACCTAACTCACTATCAACTTTTAAATGACAACCAAAATGGGGTTTTAAAACATCTAACACCAGAGCCGTCACAAACCTGGTTGCGTGGTTTAAAAGTTACTTGGAAGGTCAAACACAAGTCGTCAAACTGACAGATTGCCATGTGCATTGAGGTCTAATCCACCACCAATGTCCAGAGGGGTACCTCGAGGGTCTATTCTGAGGTATGTCCTGTTTATATTACTGACAAATGACTTTCCAGGGTATATTCAAGACGGATATACGGCAAACTTTATGTACGCTGATGACACTACCCTACTTGTAAAAAACCGTTCCGCAGAGGACCTACACCAAAATGCAATAACAGCTTTGAATAAAATATTACAGTACTGTAAAACCGACGACTTGGCAATAAACCCCAAAAAAAATAATCCAAGTGAACTTCAGTACCAAAAGAAGTGGTGTACAAGAAATACCAGATATAACCAAGGGAACCAATGTAAGATTCCTTGGAATAACTTGTACAGCAAGCTATCATGGAATGACCACGTGAACTGTTCGTGCAAACAACTTGCCTCAGGAGTTTACGTTGCCCGTAAAATAATGTGTATTGCTGGCCTACCCGCAGCCAAGACAGCATATTTTGCCTTTATCGAGTCGCACATAAGATGAGGAGGTTAGAATCAAAGTGCACACGATCCAAAATATTCAATTTTGGTAAATTGAGAAAAACCTAATCAATATATTTCTAGCAGCAAACTGTAAACCAAGAAAAGTGGGTTTAATAGAAAACTATAGCAAGATTTTATTAAATCAGTAAAAAAGATCAAAATTCCATGTTAACATGTTAAAAAAACTGTTAATAAGTTTGGAACATGTGAGTTTTGGAACTGACTTGAGGATCATGTGAGTTTTGAAAATCATTGATTAGAACATGTGAGTTATGGAATTGCAGATATTTTAAGAGCAATATCAGTAACTAACTAAAAATGTACCACTTGGCCAGAAAATGTAAACCAATCCTCTGATTCAATTTCAATGAAGTTTCAGATCCGGCTTATGCTCTCAAAACTGAACTTAGAAACCATTTCAATAGGTCAGGAAATAAAAAATATGGCGAATAATATAGTATAAACAAACTTTATTTACAATGTCAAGAGTGGATTACAATTTTCAAAGTTGTCTAAATTAATAATATTGGAATTTCTTCACACGGTTCACACATGGTTAATTGATTTCCGTTGACCGACCTATGTTCACCTTCTATGATTTTTTTTATAAAAAATGGAGATTGTCATTATTTTTCCAGGTCTCTCCAAGTTCTTACATAGAAGTTTGTCAACGTCTTTTTTTCTTTTCTAAAAAGATAGCCTAGTCCTACCTGGCTATCTTTTCTTTGGTTTTCTTCCAGTTACTTTTATTAGGAGTCCTTTTTGTAGGCCTTTCATCTTCAAATGAATGTTTTAAAAACTCGTCCATCTTCTCATAAGTATAATAAATAAATAAAGTTAAGTTTCACTCACAATATACAGATTTTAGGTTAGGCAACCTCTTTTTTTTTTTTTTTTTTTTTTTTTTTTTTTTTTTTTTTTTAGCTTTTGGGTTACCATGAAGCTACGTAGTACATTTCCAGTAAAAAAATTTATTAAATATAATTTATAATATACGTAAATAATTTACGTTGTGGTTGCTGATCCAGAGTTTTTAAAAAGGTTATTAGTTTAACTTTAAATGGTATGCTATAAGTAGACCTCCCGCGGATCGAGCCGTAACATGGGCTCTTATGGAGTTATTCTGGACCAATGAGAGAGCAGCAATGGCGGCTAGGCCACGCCCCCTGCACCCCTCCCCCGCCACCACCATCGCCTCTGGACCAATGAGAGGGCAGCAATGGCGGCTAGGCCACGCCCCCTGCCCCCACCCACCCCCTCCTACACCCCCTGTCACCTCCTGGTCCCTCCCCTAGCCAATGGGAGATTGTCTCTTATGGGAGGTACATTTCGGTGTTTCCTAACCACAGACTTCCTGTTTTCCGACGACTTATCTCAACCTAGACTTCCTGTTTGTCACACACCTCTGACTTTCTGTACTGCTTAACCACCCGTCCACAGGTCCCGTGTCGAAGCCTATTGACACTCACCTTTTTGAGTACCTGAGAGTCTTAACACCCGCACCCGCGTATCTGATGGCTCCTACAGGAGTCCGACACAGTCCTACTGCCTCCCGCACTCCGAGCCTGGCGTAATGCCCATACCCGGATTTTGACCGCCTAACCTTTACCGGCCATGCACGACATATTCCGTCACCCATCTTTTCGAGTACAGGAATGCATGAAAAACCGCACCCACATTTCTAACGACCCTTGCCCAAACATTTCGAATGCCTCCAATACTCTTAACCACATATATTGCCCACACTGTTATTTATAACACTCCACTCCAGGACCTAGCCACCCATCTATACCCCCGGTCTCTTACAGACCCACACCTGAACAGTCCCTCACAGGGTTCCAACTTATACCCAAATCGGTACTCTGATCGCCTATCTTTTATCGGATGAATGATGATCTTTTAACCGTGTACTCGTACCCTACCGAGACCCTACA
The DNA here is from genome assembly GCF_021130785.1 of Homalodisca vitripennis. Taxonomy (NCBI): domain Eukaryota; kingdom Metazoa; phylum Arthropoda; class Insecta; order Hemiptera; family Cicadellidae; genus Homalodisca; species Homalodisca vitripennis. The sequence goes on from NC_060207.1 coordinate 136,099,425, forward strand.
CTTTTCGATTGCCTCCAGTACTCCTACCCGAGCGTATCGCTCATACCCGAATTTTGACCAATTTACAGTCCAATGTACCACATAGGCCTGCAATCGCCCGTTTCCCGGACCTACACCTGTATTTCTAATGGTCGCTACAGAAAACTCACACTATGCTATTACCTCTCATACCTCGGCTCTTAACCACGGATATTGCACATACTACGATTTCTAAATCCCCGACCTTTACGTGTGTATACGCCTACAGCCTCCCACCTCTCTCGTGTACCCAAGCGTCTTCGGCCCTCATCCGCACCCTGCCGTGGCCCCACACTTTCCACTCCTAGTCAGGCATAAAGCCAATACCCAGATTTTTACCATTTTACCGACCAATGTACCACATAGGCCTGCAATAGCCCGTCTCCTGGACATGCTAAGACCTACTTTTCTAACGGATCCTGCAGAGGCTTCACACTTTCCTATTGTCTCCCATACCTCGGCTCTTAACTACGGATATTGCACATACTATGATTTCTCACTCCCTGACCTTTACGTGTGTATACACCTACAGCCTCCCACCTCTCTCTCTCTCTCTCTCTCTCTCTCTCTCTCTCTCTCTCTCTCTCTCTCTCTCTCTCTCTCTCTCTCTCTCTCTCTCTCTCTCTCTCTCTCTCTCTCGTGTACCCAAGCGTCTTCAGCCCTCATCCGCACCCTACCGAGGCCCCACACTTTCCACTCCTAGTCAGGCATAAAGCCTATACCCAGATTTTTACAATTTTACCGACCAATGTACCACATAGGCCTGCAATAGTCCGTCTCCTGTACATGCTAAGACCTACTTTTCTAACGGATCCTGCAGAGGCTTCACACTTTCCTATTGTCTCCCATACCTCGCTCTTAACTACGGATATTGCACATACTATGATTTCTAACTCCCCGAGCTTTACGTGTGTATGCGCCTATATCTCGTGTACCCTAGCGTCTTCAGGCCCTCACCCTCACACTGACGGGACAACAACACTTTCCAAATGCCTCCCGTACTCTTACCCAGGGGTATCACCCATACCCAATTTAGACCACCTACACATTACCGACTAGTATCCACAAAGTCCAACAGGCATCCATATAATATGTCGTACACCACGTCTCTTAGCCCTTACACATACTCCACGACTCCACACTCTAAAGTGTTTACTACGCGTAGCGTCACATTCGAAAATTGTCTTCCCACCATTAATACCCTGTACTGGTTCCCACACATATAGTTAACACCTTTACCGTATTAATCTCCATATACGAGTATTTACCGAGCACATCGCACAATCTTAGTTAGCCTTACCTTCGTAGGGTTCAAACTTGCATTTCGTTCAATTTCTAACATACCGAGGTCCCCATTAAAAAAAACCAGGCCTAACACGGGACTCTCATTTTACTGACAAATATTCATACATTACCTGAAAGTGTAATGCTAATATTTACCGAGTACTTTCCCAACAGGATATTCTCAGCCCGAGGTCCTAGTCTCAAGCTAACAGCTTATAACACGAGGCGTACCTTCTGAGCGACTACTATTTGCCGATCAATGCCCGTGCATATGTTTCAATACCTGGACACCTAATGTCTACGAAGTACTTCATATACTCTTATCCCACGCAACCCATCACGGGACCCTAATTTCTGTTACCTTTCACTTGGATGTCTATCACTTCATTCCGGGACCCAACTCTCAAGCAGACTTAACCGGTAATTAAAAGAACCGTATTTCATTATTAACAAAGCACCATACATTTATTTCAACTACTGCTTAGACATTTAGTTTCCATATTAATCAAGTATTTTGTTTTCACTTAACCCACGCCTCCCTTTACGGCACTCCAACTTTTTATCCACGTTAAATCCACCATCACTTTCTAACGGCCAGGCTCTCATTTTCATAATATCAAGCGGGCGTAGCTTAATACGGAATACCATCCCATACAATTTAAGCTTTACCGTGTGTAATTATATATGTCGCTTATACTTGGACATCTAAAGACCCATCATACCTCACTCTGGTTTCCTAGCTGTTCCCTTACTTTAATTTATTTATAAAGAGACGCATACAGAGGTATTAGTCCAATCGTCTCGAGACCGCGTTATACTAATGTTTATATTATAATCTATACTAGCACTTTATGAAATCTCGACCACAGTGACTTACCCATTGCACCGGCTCATGACACTGCTCGTAACGGACAGTTTGCGGTTTGCGGTTACCTGCATCCTCGGACTCTGATAATTCATTTTCTACAACAATATTAAAACTAATAACTATTATAACATCTTCAGTACAGCACGGGATATCTGCCATCCTGAATACAGTCGGAATAATACATAGGTACTGCATTCGGTGTGTAATAAGTTTTAATTTTTCTCCCGAGTGTGATGTAAAGAGCTTTAACTTATTTATAGTCTATTTTCAAAAAAAAACGTATACCGCTTCGTATACTTTGAATTTAGTTAATCATACAGGATGCGATGATTGAGGTTTGCGGTTACATGTAAAAACCCAGACGAGTAACGGTACAGCTGCAACCGCAATTTTAAGAGACCTCATTGGTCAAAATAAGCGCGTCTCTGATTGGTCTAAAATAGCCGCCAAGCACTCTGATTGGTCGGTGTTCTACACAGGCGGCAGAGATTTCCCTGTCTCGCCAGTCTGGAGGTGGACGTCAAAGAGGTAAGACCTATGTCGCTCTGTTCCTTGATATTGCACAACATTGTGTATACAGAGTCGATATCAAGACAAGAAATTTTATAAAAGTAAATTAGCTTATAGGAGTTTTATTACATTTTCAGTTTATTAAGTGCTTGTACTTTATTTAGCGATCACAGACATTAAACTCCTTTACACTGTGTGTGTTCTTAAAGTGTTTATACTATTGCTTCTTTAAATCTAATACAGTGTTATTGTGTTTTTATGAAAGTGAACAAGTTAATTCGTTGTGTTACTGTGTTTGTATCGTAGTGACAAATCCAACATAGATTTCATTAATTTATTTGTGTGTCGTATTTATAATCAAGTTTTGTGTAATTTATTTCGGTTATTACATCATACCACAGTGCACTGTAAAAAAGTTTACTGCGCATGCGCACCTCCTACACTTACTTAAATGCGTGACGTGGTCTTCTTGTCATTCTTAGACGTGACGTTGAACAGTCAACACCCATTCCAAAAGCTTGTATCAAAGCTGCTTGCTGTATTATTTTAGAGCTAATTACATACAACATGGATCCCGTAAAAGTTTTGCATACCGGTGAAACCTACTGTAGAAGGTTTAGAACATATGGGTCAGAAACAGTTTTCAAGTTTAACCCAGTACCCAAAGGAGTGTCCGAACTTGATTGGATTAAAAAGGGTTTTGGGAGTATTGTCGAAAAGGCGAAAGCCGGTACTACCGAATATGACTACCTAGGCTTCACTTTAGATTCTCTGAATTTTAGGACCAAAGATTCCGGATATATCGCTTATAGACCTGCAAATCAAGTTCACGGGGATATAATTTGGGATATATTTGGAAAACTTATCCAAAGTAATACGGATTCGATTAAGTCCATGGACACATTTAGAGTTAAGTGCACCCGCACCAATATTCCAGTAGGTAGTGGTGGCCTCAGAAGACCAGGTTTGTACAATAATTTCCAAGAAGAATGTAAAGCACGTAATGGTATCGTAGTCATTAAGAATAGTGATAATCTGTGTCTGCCCCGAGCTATAGTGGTAGCAAAAGCCTATGCCAAAAAAGATCCTCAGTTCAAAGCAATAAGGCAGGACATGGGTAAGCGACAAACTTTTAGAGCCCAAAAATTGATGACTAAAGCCGGGGTCCAAATTTCTGAACAGGGAGCGGGGATCCCCGAACTTAATAAATTTCAAGACCACCTCAAAAAGTACAATATTACAGTTTATAACTACGATAATAAGGGTCGAGATGTTTATTTTTCAGGTACTAACTCCGATGCTCAGTACAAAATAAAATTGCTGTATCACGAAAGCCATTACAACGTAATAACTAGCTTAACTGCAGCTTTTGCATGCCATTTCTATTGTGAAGCATGCCATGTCCCTTATGACCACAAAGCTGAACACAGATGTTCAAATATCTGTCCTGCATGTCAAACCGTTTCTCCACCCTGTAAAGAGGAGCATGGGGGAATTTTATGCCCTGACTGTAACATGACCATGAAAAATCAGATCTGTTTCGCAGCCCACAAGAGTCAACGATGCAAGTCGGTAAAAAAATGTTTACAGTGCCAAAGGCTTGTCTTTCTCAACAGTCGTAAGTCAAAACACGTGTGCGGGGAAGTTTTTTGTAAAATATGTAACGATTTCATGCCCCCGAACCATCAATGTTACATGCGGGTCGACACAAACAAACCAAAAACCAAAGACTTTCTTTTCATTTTCTTTGATTTAGAGACCCGTCAAGATGAAATTTTAACGGAAGAATCTAGAGTTCATAAAGTTAACCTTTGTGTTTCTCAACAATTTTGTTGGAAATGTATTAATGGTAAATCTTGTGAAATGTGCAAAGACCGAACAAAGATCTTTGATAGTGATCCTGTGAATCAATTTATGAATTACGTAATGGAGGAGAGAAAAAAATTCAAAAACGTATGTGTAATGGCTCATAACGGTCAGGGTTTTGATTTTCAATTTCTGTTAAAGTACGTTCTCGAACAAACAAAATTCACTCCAGAGCTAATTATGCGTGGCACTAAAGTCATTCTTATGGAACTGGATAACGTTAGATTTATCGATTCGCTAAATTATTTCCCCATGGCCCTCTCTGCACTACCCAAAGCCTTTGATCTCCCCCCGGAGAAGAAGAAGGGTTACTTCCCTCATCTTTTCAACACTTTGGCAAACCAAAATTATGTGGGCCCCATACCACCCAAGGAGTACTACTGCCCTGAATCAATGTTTGAAAAGACTTACAAAGATTTTGAAAATTGGCACAACGACCAACTTAACCAAAATGTAGTTTTTGACTTTCAAAAAGAGTTGGTCGAGTACTGTATCTCCGATGTGGAGATACTGGCGCAAGCGTGTATTAAGTTTAGAAACATGTTTCTGAAAGAATGTAATGTAGATCCATTCATGGAAGCCGTCACCATTGCCAGCGCCTGTAATCTGGTGTTTAGACGGAATTTCTTAAAACCCAACACTATTGGCCTAGTCCCAAAGAACGGATACCGTATGGTTGATAACCAATCGCCTATTGCTTTACAATGGCTGAGCTGGGAGGAAGAACAGCGTAGTGTCCGCATTCAGCATGCGGGGAGGGACAGAGAAGTTAAAATCGAGGGATTAAAAGTAGACGGTTTTGACGGAGAACGAATCTATGAATTTCAGGGCTGTTATTTCCATGGGTGCCCGAAATGTTTTCCATTTAATAGAGAAGAACCACTCAAAGAGGACCCTTCCGACTCCCTGCACTTAAGGTTCGAGAGAACCAAAGCTAAAATGGCTCGTCTCCGAGCATCTGACTATGAAGTAATTGAAATGTGGGAGTGTAAATTCAATCATTTAAAGAAAGAACAAAAATTGGATTATCTAAATTTTCTCCCCATTCTAAACACACTCCCACTCAATCCCAGAGAGGCCTTCTTCGGGGGCAGAACAGGCAATGCAAAATCTTATCACAAGTGCGAGGACGGGGAAACAATTCAGTATGTAGACGTTTGCTCCTTGTACCCGTTTGTCAATAAGTTTTCTCCTTATGTTTTATCCCATCCAAAAATATATGTAGGGGACAAGGAGTGTAGAGAAAGAGGCATGGAGGCCGAAGGTCTCATGAAATGTAAAGTATTGCCTCCACTAAATTTGTACCATCCCGTCCTTCCAGCACGCATGAACAATAAATTAATGTTTGTTTTATGCCGTACATGTGGTCTAGAAATGCTAAACACGGACTGTAACCATAACATCGAAGAAAGAGCATTGACAGGGACATGGACAATGCAGGAAATGAGAAAGGCCGTAGAGAAGGGGTATACCATTTTAGAAATGTACGAACTTTGGGATTATAAAATTATTACTTACGAAGACGGTGGTCTTTTTACGGATTTTATTAACAAATTTCTCAAGATTAAACAGGAGGCATCGGGCTACCCCTCTTGGTGCCTCACTGAAGAGGACAAGGCTAAGTACGTTCAAAATTATTATGAACACGAAGGTGTCAGACTTGACCCTTTCAAAATTGAAAAGAACGGAGGTCTTCGCTCCCTTGCTAAATTGATGTTAAATTCTTTCTGGGGTAAATTTGGTCAAAGGGAAAATCAGACAAAAACATCAATCATAAGAGACCCCTTTGAATACTTTCAGTTGCTGTCCAACCCTGAAATAGATGTAAATACTACTCAAATTATTAACGATACTGTACTAATTGTGAACTGGCAGCATATTGAAGAAGCCGCAGAAGCCCTAAGGACAGTGAATGTTGTGGTTGCAGCATTTACAACGTCACATGCTCGATTAAAACTGTATGAACACTTAGAAAAGTTAGGGAGGCAAGTTCTTTACTATGATACAGACAGTGTCCTTTACGTACACAGGGATAGTATGCACAAGGTCCCCACAGGGGACTACTTGGGCGAAATGACCGACGAGTTGGCTGACTATGGTCCAGGGTCATACATAGTAGAATTTGTTTCCGGAGGCCCCAAGACTTACGCCTATCTTGTCTGGTCAACAAATAAAAACGCACTAGTTGAAGTTTGTAAAATAAAAGGCCTTACTCTAAATTTAAAAACTAGCGAAAAATTAAATTTCGAAACATTGAAAGCATTAGTTCTGAGTAATTCATTTGACTCAGTGGACATAGAAGAGAACAGAATAAGACGAACCAAGGACAAAGACATTGTTACAGTCAAAGAAACAAAGTCTTTTAAAATTACAGGGCCCAAAAGGAGACTTGAAGGACCCTACGATACTGTACCGTTTGGATTTAAGAAACAAAAATTAACACTCTAACATGTTTAAAAAACTACATTTTCACCAATCACAACGTTAAAATTTCATTACAAATCCTGAGACATACATAGAGAGAGATTAAATGTAATTATAACCCACCACATCCGTTGGTTGTGACCGAACGTTCGTTAAACCGCTTCCTTCAGATGTGTACTAGTATTGAATTATGTTATGAGAGCTGACAACGAGTAAAAATTTTAAATTATTTTATTATACAGGTATTTCAATTACGTACAAAAGAACTTTTTAAATACTAGATAATTGTACTGTATTATTGCAGCCATTACATATAATTTTGCACTCCAGACCCTTCTTTGGGTGGTTGGCCGAAAGTGCAAAATACAAATGTTTTGAGTGTATATCTCCCCCCGTCATCTTTACCTTCAAATGTCACATAAGTGTGAATGTTTGATCACCCTCGCGTCAAGGGAGCTTCTGCTTCTAAGGCCGGCGTAAAACCTGTAAGTCCTGGAGCAGTTCGACCTCTTTCACGGCCGGCTTAAAACCCGTAAGCCCGGGAGAGGTTGACCCTTGGACAGTGTGAAGGGTGAGACTGATTTGAAGGAGTGAATGTGGGAACTCAGTAGGATGCGTGGACTTGGGCATGGAGATGAACAAGTCTATGCTCCGAACGGCTCAGCATGAACGAGGTCTCTAAGGCAGGCCTAAACTCTGTAAGTCCTGGGACCGTGATCGTGTAATATAGTGACCACATTGAATGTGTACTGATGACGGAGCCGATAAACGCTGATTTCCCTCTTCTTAAGCCATCTGATACAGCAAACTGTTAGATACGTCATTACATAGTTATTTGCTCGAATGTTAGCATTTTATATTTGTTTATTGTTTTTAATAACATAAATACCTTCCAGTGTATGGATAAAGTCAATTATCACAAACATTTTACCATACCGATTTTTCTACGTCACTTAAATATGCTCTTATGTGTGATCTCAGGTCCACTTCAATACATACACGCTGACATATCCATCAAACACTATTCACTCTGTAATTTCACCGCAAAATCAGAATGTCTAGGAGCTTTAAATAATTATGCCCCTCAAACACTCACATGCACTACACAGGCTTACAGGTGGATACCAACAGTTTTATTTATAAATTTGTAGATGACTCGTCTCATGTTCATTCGCAAATGAGCACTCAGAGCGTTAACATGGCAACCTTCCTTAAGCTTGAATCTAGAAATGTGGTTAACAGAAGTGAGAGGTTTCGTACCACACGTGAAGAACTAACGTTTATACTGACCTCTCCCATTGACTCAATAGATTGGCCCCTAGCATTTTCAGAGTACATTGTCGATCATATAAAGGATGGAGCCTCACCTACTGATCACTTTGGAATTACAATTAAACATCAAAGTATAGCCAAAGAAGGGATTATACCTTTCATGGCAGCATCTAAATTAACCTCTTACGTGTTTGATGATGCGCTTGAGAAGACATTCGTTAATGTGGAAACATTGATAGGGCCTTTAATTGTGACAGCAACTATAGTAAAAGTACCTGAGCAGTTTCTTCAGTAATAGGCATTTAGTATATCTCCTTGTATTATTAGTAAAGAGACAGAGAGAGGTTAGGCATTGAGTTGAGGATCACTTTGTGTTTGCTTTGAATAGGTACACGGAGGAGGAATAAAAATAAGTACAAAGACCCATTTTACGTTTTTTAGTAGAGTGAATTGAAAGACTTCTCCGAGTATAGTGAACTGTTGAACTTGCAATGGATAAAATAAAAAAAAATAAATAAAAAATAAAGTATAAAATCTATCTCACCGAGAGGTGAGGTACAAAAAAAAATATGTTGGGAGGTAGCAGATTTGTCATGGAATGGCTACCACCGTAAAGAGCGATGGTTGGGGCTCTTTACACACGTGGATAGGCCTACTGGGGAAGGAGCCACGTAAAAAATCTCCTAACGCGCCATGGTCCTACGCCCTGGTCACGCGGCAAGCACGTGTGTACCTAGCGTGGTGGGGAAATGTGACCACTCGTCACAACACGGTTGTTAAAACATATAGACCTCACCGAAACATACGAGTATTTCTAGGACGTCAGATTAACATATATAGTGACACCATTTAATCTACATACCAATAGCATGACTTGTCTGGTTCATCTGAACCCTCATCTGCACCCTGCGCCTAACACTGTTGCCAGTTTTACTTGTAGTGAAAATTATTGGTCTCTCTCAGCATATGTTGCAATAAACAAACGTTATCAATTGTTACCGTAAACAAATAAATGTACATTTTATTTCACTCATCTATTTTACATTCATATACATTAAGCAGAGCCAGTATATGACCATATCCAGGTCATAACGGGATCAGCTGGTGATCAGCATCGATATGGTAACACCGTCTCAAATGTCATTGAACTATTTTAGTGCAGACTGTTTTAATTGTTTAAACAAATGGGTAAATAAAACAAAAATTTCAGAAAATCTTTTGTCAGTAATAGGTCCATTACCCGCAGGTTAGTGAGGCGGTAGAAGGCATCCAGCGAGACGGTGCAGTTGTTCATGTGCAGCTCCTCGAGTGTACTCTCCACAGGTTTGAACGTGTTCATAGACAGTCGGATTTGCTGTAATGTTAAATATGTATTTTTAACTTAAAATCTATGAAAACAACTTTATAAAAAGGAAATTTTACTCTGGGTGATTTAGGTTAAGTTGGAGTATCCTAGTAGTCCTATTCCTGGTAGCCCTAACATTCCTACTCCCTTATATCCTAGGTAGTCCTTAATCAACCTAAAACCCTACGCTCCAACTTAACCTAAATCACCCAGAGTAAAATTTCCTTTTTATAAAGTTGTTTTCATAGATTTTAACCCTATGCACTCGGAAGCAATATTTATAGTTTGCCCTCGGTGCTCGAATGGCCAGCTGTACAGCCCGCTGACATTTCCGCCTCAGCTTGGTTTTAATTTTTTACGCTATGTCCTGGCTGCTCGAATGGCCACCTGTACTGGCCAGTACAGAATACGACCATTGCTCGTATGGCCAGTACTACTGGACACTACGTAAACACTTTATTATTATTATTTTAATTTATACTTCTATGTCCGGCGAGTGCTGTAACCTATCGAGGAACTCTTAAACTAAATTTGACATCTGCTGACAATGGTTTCCCGCCAATTACATTTCTGCGTAGAAGATTCAGACAACTGATGTTTCGAAGGTCAGTCACCCTCGCCCATTACTACTTGTTGTGTGTTCATTTGACTTGTGTTTCGTACTGTTTGATGTTATTTAGCTGTGAATTTTTATTAATGTAAATAATAGTTGAATATATTTATAACACATCTTTCATAATAAAATGGCAGCTGTGCAATTGATTATTTTGTAAATATTTGTGAATAGTTAGTGTTTACATTTGGAACAGTTCTTTTGTAGTAGGCTTTGTGAACAACACAATTTGTTAAGTTTATTATTTTGTAAATATTGTATATTTTTAGTACATTTATTTAATAAATGAACAATTAATGACTGTTTACGTTCTGATGAAGTTAGAAATATATTGGCCGATGAAAGTGACATTGATGAAGACAGTGGTTCTGAACACAATAGTGATTTGGATTCCAATTTCAATGAACAATTTGAAGACGAACTCCGTGAAGAATTGGGTGAAGCCGCCGATTATCGTATAATGGAACAAAACATAAATGATGAAGAGGATATTCAAAATATAACAAATGAACACAATGTGGGGGAGGACAGTGGTGAGTTGTCAGTAGATGATACAGATAGCAGTGAAGAACATATACGACAAAGAAAATTCAGGAAAATGTTGATTAAAGAATTAGTGGGAGATGTAAGAAATTCAATGAAAAGAGGAAGGCCTTCCACTTCAGATGAAGAAGAAAGACTAAACGGAAAATTGCACATCCCCTATCCACTTGATGGTGGCAAGACTAAGGACTGCGTAGTTTGTAGTGATAGGAAACCTGGCAAGGACAGAAAACGCAGCAAATCTTACTGCAAAACATGTCCTAACAACCCAGGACTTCACATGGGATTATGTTTTGAAAAATTCCACTCCGCCAAAAAGTTCAAAGACTAAAAATGTTGAAAAATGTTTTATGACTGTGTCATATGTAAATATCAAATTGTAATTTCAGCAATTTATTTTAATTATTGAATTTAAAAATGTATGTATAAAAATAACATTAATAAACAGTTTGTTTATCTTAGAATAAGTTAGTTTCATTAAAGTTGTTCTTTAATTCGATAAATGGTGTTTACGTCATTTTTAAATACCTATGTTTCTAATACAAAGGTCATTTGAAAAGAATTACGAGCTGGCTGGGAAAGTATACAAACATGGCGACTAGCTGGGAGTGGAACTAGCGCGGCCAATACTACTGGCCATTCGAGCGGCGAGAACAAGCAATGATGAAGCTAATAACGGGCTGTCTGAAGACGTTGCATGGCCAGTACTACTGACCATTCGACCGCAAGGGGTTAAGTTAAAAATACATATTTAACATTACAGCAAATCCGACTGTCTATGAACACGTTCAAACCTGTGGAGAGTACACTCGAGGAGCTGCACATGAACAACTGCACCGTCTCGCTGGATGCCTTCTACCGCCTCACTAACCTGCGGGTAATGGACCTATTACTGACAAAAGATTTTCTGAAATTTTTGTTTTATTTACCCATTTGTTTAAACAATTAAAACAGTCTGCACTAAAATAGTTCAATGACATTTGAGACGGTGTTACCATATCGATGCTGATCACCAGCTGATCCCGTTATGACCTGGATATGGTCATATACTGGCTCTGCTTAATGTATATGAATGTAAAATAGATGAGTGAAATAAAATGTACATTTATTTGTTTACGGTAACAATTGATAACGTTTGTTTATTGCAACATATGCTGAGAGAGACCAATAATTTTCACTACAAGTAAAACTGGCAACAGTGTTAGGCGCAGGGTGCAGATGAGGGTTCAGATGAACCAGACAAGTCATGCTATTGGTATGTAGATTAAATGGTGTCACTATATATGTTAATCTGACGTCCTAGAAATACTCGTATGTTTCGGTGAGGTCTATATGTTTTAACAACCGTGTTGTGACGAGTGGTCACATTTCCCCACCACGCTAGGTACACACGTGCTTGCCGCGTGACCAGGGCGTAGGACCATGGCGCGTTAGGAGATTTTTTACGTGGCTCCTTCCCCAGTAGGCCTATCCACGTGTGTAAAGAGCCCCAACCATCGCTCTTTACGGTGGTAGCCATTCCATGACAAATCTGCTACCTCCCAACATATTTTTTTTTTGTACCTCACCTCTCGGTGAGATAGATTTTATACTTTATTTTTTATTTATTTTTTTTTATTTTATCCATTGCAAGTTCAACAGTTCACTATACTCGGAGAAGTCTTTCAATTCACTCTACTAAAAAACGTAAAATGGGTCTTTGTACTTATTTTTATTCCTCCTCCGTGTACCTATTCAAAGCAAACACAAAGTGATCCTCAACTCAATGCCTAACCTCTCTCTGTCTCTTTACTAATAATACAAGGAGATATACTAAATGCCTATTACTGAAGAAACTGCTCAGGTACTTTTACTATAGTTGCTGTCACAATTAAAGGCCCTATCAATGTTTCCACATTAACGAATGTCTTCTCAAGCGCATCATCAAACACGTAAGAGGTTAATTTAGATGCTGCCATGAAAGGTATAATCCCTTCTTTGGCTATACTTTGATGTTTAATTGTAATTCCAAAGTGATCAGTAGGTGAGGCTCCATCCTTTATATGATCGACAATGTACTCTGAAAATGCTAGGGGCCAATCTATTGAGTCAATGGGAGAGGTCAGTATAAACGTTAGTTCTTCACGTGTGGTACGAAACCTCTCACTTCTGTTAACCACATTTCTAGATTCAAGCTTAAGGAAGGTTGCCATGTTAACGCTCTGAGTGCTCATTTGCGAATGAACATGAGACGAGTCATCTACAAATTTATAAATAAAACTGTTGGTATCCACCTGTAAGCCTGTGTAGTGCATGTGAGTGTTTGAGGGGCATAATTATTTAAAGCTCCTAGACATTCTGATTTTGCGGTGAAATTACAGAGTGAATAGTGTTTGATGGATATGTCAGCGTGTATGTATTGAAGTGGACCTGAGATCACACATAAGAGCATATTTAAGTGACGTAGAAAAATCGGTATGGTAAAATGTTTGTGATAATTGACTTTATCCATACACTGGAAGGTATTTATGTTATTAAAAACAATAAACAAATATAAAATGCTAACATTCGAGCAAATAACTATGTAATGACGTATCTAACAGTTTGCTGTATCAGATGGCTTAAGAAGAGGGAAATCAGCGTTTATCGGCTCCGTCATCAGTACACATTCAATGTGGTCACTATATTACACGATCACGGTCCCAGGACTTACAGAGTTTAGGCCTGCCTTAGAGACCTCGTTCATGCTGAGCCGTTCGGAGCATAGACTTGTTCATCTCCATGCCCAAGTCCACGCATCCTACTGAGTTCCCACATTCACTCCTTCAAATCAGTCTCACCCTTCACACTGTCCAAGGGTCAACCTCTCCCGGGCTTACGGGTTTTAAGCCGGCCGTGAAAGAGGTCGAACTGCTCCAGGACTTACAGGTTTTACGCCGGCCTTAGAAGCAGAAGCTCCCTTGACGCGAGGGTGATCAAACATTCACACTTATGTGACATTTGAAGGTAAAGATGACGGGGGGAGATATACACTCAAAACATTTGTATTTTGCACTTTCGGCCAACCACCCAAAGAAGGGTCTGGAGTGCAAAATTATATGTAATGGCTGCAATAATACAGTACAATTATCTAGTATTTAAAAAGTTCTTTTGTACGTAATTGAAATACCTGTATAATAAAATAATTTAAAATTTTTACTCGTTGTCAGCTCTCATAACATAATTCAATACTAGTACACATCTGAAGGAAGCGGTTTAACGAACGTTCGGTCACAACCAACGGATGTGGTGGGTTATAATTACATTTAATCTCTCTCTATGTATGTCTCAGGATTTGTAATGAAATTTTAACGTTGTGATTGGTGAAAATGTAGTTTTTTAAACATGTTAGAGTGTTAATTTTTGTTTCTTAAATCCAAACGGTACAGTATCGTAGGGTCCTTCAAGTCTCCTTTTGGGCCCTGTAATTTTAAAAGACTTTGTTTCTTTGACTGTAACAATGTCTTTGTCCTTGGTTCGTCTTATTCTGTTCTCTTCTATGTCCACTGAGTCAAATGAATTACTCAGAACTAATGCTTTCAATGTTTCGAAATTTAATTTTTCGCTAGTTTTTAAATTTAGAGTAAGGCCTTTTATTTTACAAACTTCAACTAGTGCGTTTTTATTTGTTGACCAGACAAGATAGGCGTAAGTCTTGGGGCCTCCGGAAACAAATTCTACTATGTATGACCCTGGACCATAGTCAGCCAACTCGTCGGTCATTTCGCCCAAGTAGTCCCCTGTGGGGACCTTGTGCATACTCTCCCTGTGTACGTAAAGGACACTGTCTGTATCATAGTAAAGAACTTGCCTCCCTAACTTTTCTAAGTGTTCATACAGTTTTAATCGAGCATGTGACGTTGTAAATGCTGCAACCACAACATTCACTGTCCTTAGGGCTTCTGCGGCTTCTTCAATATGCTGCCAGTTCACAATTAGTACAGTATCGTTAATAATTTGAGTAGTATTTACATCTATTTCAGGGTTGGACAGCAACTGAAAGTATTCAAAGGGGTCTCTTATGATTGATGTTTTTGTCTGATTTTCCCTTTGACCAAATTTACCCCAGAAAGAATTTAACATCAATTTAGCAAGGGAGCGAAGACCTCCGTTCTTTTCAATTTTGAAAGGGTCAAGTCTGACACCTTCGTGTTCATAATAATTTTGAACGTACTTAGCCTTGTCCTCTTCAGTGAGGCACCAAGAGGGGTAGCCCGATGCCTCCTGTTTAATCTTGAGAAATTTGTTAATAAAATCCGTAAAAAGACCACCGTCTTCGTAAGTAATAATTTTATAATCCCAAAGTTCGTACATTTCTAAAATGGTATACCCCTTCTCTACGGCCTTTCTCATTTCCTGCATTGTCCATGTCCCTGTCAATGCTCTTTCTTCGATGTTATGGTTACAGTCCGTGTTTAGCATTTCTAGACCACATGTACGGCATAAAACAAACATTAATTTATTGTTCATGCGTGCTGGAAGGACGGGATGGTACAAATTTAGTGGAGGCAATACTTTACATTTCATGAGACCTTCGGCCTCCATGCCTCTTTCTCTACACTCCTTGTCCCCTACATATATTTTTGGATGGGATAAAACATAAGGAGAAAACTTATTGACAAACGGGTACAAGGAGCAAACGTCTACATACTGAATTGTTTCCCCGTCCTCGCACTTGTGATAAGATTTTGCATTGCCTGTTCTGCCCCCGAAGAAGGCCTCTCTGGGATTGAGTGGGAGTGTGTTTAGAATGGGGAGAAAATTTAGATAATCCAATTTTTGTTCTTTCTTTAAATGATTGAATTTACACTCCCACATTTCAATTACTTCATAGTCAGATGCTCGGAGACGAGCCATTTTAGCTTTGGTTCTCTCGAACCTTAAGTGCAGGGAGTCGGAAGGGTCCTCTTTGAGTGGTTCTTCTCTATTAAATGGAAAACATTTCGGGCACCCATGGAAATAACAGCCCTGAAATTCATAGATTCGTTCTCCGTCAAAACCGTCTACTTTTAATCCCTCGATTTTAACTTCTCTGTCCCTCCCCGCATGCTGAATGCGGACACTACGCTGTTCTTCCTCCCAGCTCAGCCATTGTAAAGCAATAGGCGATTGGTTATCAACCATACGGTATCCGTTCTTTGGGACTAGGCCAATAGTGTTGGGTTTTAAGAAATTCCGTCTAAACACCAGATTACAGGCGCTGGCAATGGTGACGGCTTCCATGAATGGATCTACATTACATTCTTTCAGAAACATGTTTCTAAACTTAATACACGCTTGCGCCAGTATCTCCACATCGGAGATACAGTACTCGACCAACTCTTTTTGAAAGTCAAAAACTACATTTTGGTTAAGTTGGTCGTTGTGCCAATTTTCAAAATCTTTGTAAGTCTTTTCAAACATTGATTCAGGGCAGTAGTACTCCTTGGGTGGTATGGGGCCCACATAATTTTGGTTTGCCAAAGTGTTGAAAAGATGAGGGAAGTAACCCTTCTTCTTCTCCGGGGGGAGATCAAAGGCTTTGGGTAGTGCAGAGAGGGCCATGGGGAAATAATTTAGCGAATCGATAAATCTAACGTTATCCAGTTCCATAAGAATGACTTTAGTGCCACGCATAATTAGCTCTGGAGTGAATTTTGTTTGTTCGAGAACGTACTTTAACAGAAATTGAAAATCAAAACCCTGACCGTTATGAGCCATTACACATACGTTTTTGAATTTTTTTCTCTCCTCCATTACGTAATTCATAAATTGATTCACAGGATCACTATCAAAGATCTTTGTTCGGTCTTTGCACATTTCACAAGATTTACCATTAATACATTTCCAACAAAATTGTTGAGAAACACAAAGGTTAACTTTATGAACTCTAGATTCTTCCGTTAAAATTTCATCTTGACGGGTCTCTAAATCAAAGAAAATGAAAAGAAAGTCTTTGGTTTTTGGTTTGTTTGTGTCGACCCGCATGTAACATTGATGGTTCGGGGGCATGAAATCGTTACATATTTTACAAAAAACTTCCCCGCACACGTGTTTTGACTTACGACTGTTGAGAAAGACAAGCCTTTGGCACTGTAAACATTTTTTTACCGACTTGCATCGTTGACTCTTGTGGGCTGCGAAACAGATCTGATTTTTCATGGTCATGTTACAGTCAGGGCATAAAATTCCCCCATGCTCCTCTTTACAGGGTGGAGAAACGGTTTGACATGCAGGACAGATATTTGAACATCTGTGTTCAGCTTTGTGGTCATAAGGGACATGGCATGCTTCACAATAGAAATGGCATGCAAAAGCTGCAGTTAAGCTAGTTATTAC
Source organism: Homalodisca vitripennis (assembly GCF_021130785.1). Taxonomy (NCBI): domain Eukaryota; kingdom Metazoa; phylum Arthropoda; class Insecta; order Hemiptera; family Cicadellidae; genus Homalodisca; species Homalodisca vitripennis. The sequence goes on from NC_060207.1 coordinate 136,116,504, forward strand.
GTTGTAATGGCTTTCGTGATACAGCAATTTTATTTTGTACTGAGCATCGGAGTTAGTACCTGAAAAATAAACATCTCGACCCTTATTATCGTAGTTATAAACTGTAATATTGTACTTTTTGAGGTGGTCTTGAAATTTATTAAGTTCGGGGATCCCCGCTCCCTGTTCAGAAATTTGGACCCCGGCTTTAGTCATCAATTTTTGGGCTCTAAAAGTTTGTCGCTTACCCATGTCCTGCCTTATTGCTTTGAACTGAGGATCTTTTTTGGCATAGGCTTTTGCTACCACTATAGCTCGGGGCAGACACAGATTATCACTATTCTTAATGACTACGATACCATTACGTGCTTTACATTCTTCTTGGAAATTATTGTACAAACCTGGTCTTCTGAGGCCACCACTACCTACTGGAATATTGGTGCGGGTGCACTTAACTCTAAATGTGTCCATGGACTTAATCGAATCCGTATTACTTTGGATAAGTTTTCCAAATATATCCCAAATTATATCCCCGTGAACTTGATTTGCAGGTCTATAAGCGATATATCCGGAATCTTTGGTCCTAAAATTCAGAGAATCTAAAGTGAAGCCTAGGTAGTCATATTCGGTAGTACCGGCTTTCGCCTTTTCGACAATACTCCCAAAACCCTTTTTAATCCAATCAAGTTCGGACACTCCTTTGGGTACTGGGTTAAACTTGAAAACTGTTTCTGACCCATATGTTCTAAACCTTCTACAGTAGGTTTCACCGGTATGCAAAACTTTTACGGGATCCATGTTGTATGTAATTAGCTCTAAAATAATACAGCAAGCAGCTTTGATACAAGCTTTTGGAATGGGTGTTGACTGTTCAACGTCACGTCTAAGAATGACAAGAAGACCACGTCACGCATTTAAGTAAGTGTAGGAGGTGCGCATGCGCAGTAAACTTTTTTACAGTGCACTGTGGTATGATGTAATAACCGAAATAAATTACACAAAACTTGATTATAAATACGACACACAAATAAATTAATGAAATCTATGTTGGATTTGTCACTACGATACAAACACAGTAACACAACGAATTAACTTGTTCACTTTCATAAAAACACAATAACACTGTATTAGATTTAAAGAAGCAATAGTATAAACACTTTAAGAACACACACAGTGTAAAGGAGTTTAATGTCTGTGATCGCTAAATAAAGTACAAGCACTTAATAAACTGAAAATGTAATAAAACTCCTATAAGCTAATTTACTTTTATAAAATTTCTTGTCTTGATATCGACTCTGTATACACAATGTTGTGCAATATCAAGGAACAGAGCGACATAGGTCTTACCTCTTTGACGTCCACCTCCAGACTGGCGAGACAGGGAAATCTCTGCCGCCTGTGTAGAACACCGACCAATCAGAGTGCTTGGCGGCTATTTTAGACCAATCAGAGACGCGCTTATTTTGACCAATGAGGTCTCTTAAAATTGCGGTTGCAGCTGTACCGTTACTCGTCTGGGTTTTTACATGTAACCGCAAACCTCAATCATCGCATCCTGTATGATTAACTAAATTCAAAGTATACGAAGCGGTATACGTTTTTTTTTGAAAATAGACTATAAATAAGTTAAAGCTCTTTACATCACACTCGGGAGAAAAATTAAAACTTATTACACACCGAATGCAGTACCTATGTATTATTCCGACTGTATTCAGGATGGCAGATATCCCGTGCTGTACTGAAGATGTTATAATAGTTATTAGTTTTAATATTGTTGTAGAAAATGAATTATCAGAGTCCGAGGATGCAGGTAACCGCAAACCGCAAACTGTCCGTTACGAGCAGTGTCATGAGCCGGTGCAATGGGTAAGTCACTGTGGTCGAGATTTCATAAAGTGCTAGTATAGATTATAATATAAACATTAGTATAACGCGGTCTCGAGACGATTGGACTAATACCTCTGTATGCGTCTCTTTATAAATAAATTAAAGTAAGGGAACAGCTAGGAAACCAGAGTGAGGTATGATGGGTCTTTAGATGTCCAAGTATAAGCGACATATATAATTACACACGGTAAAGCTTAAATTGTATGGGATGGTATTCCGTATTAAGCTACGCCCGCTTGATATTATGAAAATGAGAGCCTGGCCGTTAGAAAGTGATGGTGGATTTAACGTGGATAAAAAGTTGGAGTGCCGTAAAGGGAGGCGTGGGTTAAGTGAAAACAAAATACTTGATTAATATGGAAACTAAATGTCTAAGCAGTAGTTGAAATAAATGTATGGTGCTTTGTTAATAATGAAATACGGTTCTTTTAATTACCGGTTAAGTCTGCTTGAGAGTTGGGTCCCGGAATGAAGTGATAGACATCCAAGTGAAAGGTAACAGAAATTAGGGTCCCGTGATGGGTTGCGTGGGATAAGAGTATATGAAGTACTTCGTAGACATTAGGTGTCCAGGTATTGAAACATATGCACGGGCATTGATCGGCAAATAGTAGTCGCTCAGAAGGTACGCCTCGTGTTATAAGCTGTTAGCTTGAGACTAGGACCTCGGGCTGAGAATATCCTGTTGGGAAAGTACTCGGTAAATATTAGCATTACACTTTCAGGTAATGTATGAATATTTGTCAGTAAAATGAGAGTCCCGTGTTAGGCCTGGTTTTTTTAATGGGGACCTCGGTATGTTAGAAATTGAACGAAATGCAAGTTTGAACCCTACGAAGGTAAGGCTAACTAAGATTGTGCGATGTGCTCGGTAAATACTCGTATATGGAGATTAATACGGTAAAGGTGTTAACTATATGTGTGGGAACCAGTACAGGGTATTAATGGTGGGAAGACAATTTTCGAATGTGACGCTACGCGTAGTAAACACTTTAGAGTGTGGAGTCGTGGAGTATGTGTAAGGGCTAAGAGACGTGGTGTACGACATATTATATGGATGCCTGTTGGACTTTGTGGATACTAGTCGGTAATGTGTAGGTGGTCTAAATTGGGTATGGGTGATACCCCTGGGTAAGAGTACGGGAGGCATTTGGAAAGTGTTGTTGTCCCGTCAGTGTGAGGGTGAGGGCCTGAAGACGCTAGGGTACACGAGATATAGGCGCATACACACGTAAAGCTCGGGGAGTTAGAAATCATAGTATGTGCAATATCCGTAGTTAAGAGCGAGGTATGGGAGACAATAGGAAAGTGTGAAGCCTCTGCAGGATCCGTTAGAAAAGTAGGTCTTAGCATGTACAGGAGACGGACTATTGCAGGCCTATGTGGTACATTGGTCGGTAAAATTGTAAAAATCTGGGTATAGGCTTTATGCCTGACTAGGAGTGGAAAGTGTGGGGCCTCGGTAGGGTGCGGATGAGGGCTGAAGACGCTTGGGTACACGAGAGAGAGAGAGAGAGAGAGAGAGAGAGAAGAGAGAGAGAGAGAGAGAGAGAGAGAGAGAGAGAGAGGTGGGAGGCTGTAGGTGTATACACACGTAAAGGTCAGGGAGTGAGAAATCATAGTATGTGCAATATCCGTAGTTAAGAGCCGAGGTATGGGAGACAATAGGAAAGTGTGAAGCCTCTGCAGGATCCGTTAGAAAAGTAGGTCTTAGCATGTCCAGGAGACGGGCTATTGCAGGCCTATGTGGTACATTGGTCGGTAAAATGGTAAAAATCTGGGTATTGGCTTTATGCCTGACTAGGAGTGGAAAGTGTGGGGCCACGGCAGGGTGCGGATGAGGGCCGAAGACGCTTGGGTACACGAGAGAGGTGGGAGGCTGTAGGCGTATACACACGTAAAGGTCGGGGATTTAGAAATCGTAGTATGTGCAATATCCGTGGTTAAGAGCCGAGGTATGAGAGGTAATAGCATAGTGTGAGTTTTCTGTAGCGACCATTAGAAATACAGGTGTAGGTCCGGGAAACGGGCGATTGCAGGCCTATGTGGTACATTGGACTGTAAATTGGTCAAAATTCGGGTATGAGCGATACGCTCGGGTAGGAGTACTGGAGGCAATCGAAAAGTGTAGGGTCTCGGTAGGGTACGAGTACACGGTTAAAAGATCATCATTCATCCGATAAAAGATAGGCGATCAGAGTACCGATTTGGGTATAAGTTGGAACCCTGTGAGGGACTGTTCAGGTGTGGGTCTGTAAGAGACCGGGGGTATAGATGGGTGGCTAGGTCCTGGAGTGGAGTGTTATAAATAACAGTGTGGGCAATATATGTGGTTAAGAGTATTGGAGGCATTCGAAATGTTTGGGCAAGGGTCGTTAGAAATGTGGGTGCGGTTTTTCATGCATTCCTGTACTCGAAAAGATGGGTGACGGAATATGTCGTGCATGGCCGGTAAAGGTTAGGCGGTCAAAATCCGGGTATGGGCATTACGCCAGGCTCGGAGTGCGGGAGGCAGTAGGACTGTGTCGGACTCCTGTAGGAGCCATCAGATACGCGGGTGCGGGTGTTAAGACTCTCAGGTACTCAAAAAGGTGAGTGTCAATAGGCTTCGACACGGGACCTGTGGACGGGTGGTTAAGCAGTACAGAAAGTCAGAGGTGTGTGACAAACAGGAAGTCTAGGTTGAGATAAGTCGTCGGAAAACAGGAAGTCTGTGGTTAGGAAACACCGAAATGTACCTCCCATAAGAGACAATCTCCCATTGGCTAGGGGAGGGACCAGGAGGTGACAGGGGGTGTAGGAGGGGGTGGGTGGGGGCAGGGGGCGTGGCCTAGCCGCCATTGCTGCCCTCTCATTGGTCCAGAGGCGATGGTGGTGGCGGGGGAGGGGTGCAGGGGGCGTGGCCTAGCCGCCATTGCTGCTCTCTCATTGGTCCAGAATAACTCCATAAGAGCCCATGTTACGGCTCGATCCGCGGGAGGTCTACTCGTTATTAATTTTTTTTTTATATGTTAGTAGTAACATTTATGTCCCTATTGTTCACAAAGTGTTGTTACTATGATAGTTGCTTTGGGAATTTTCTAAAGAAGGAATAAGCTCCAGGAATTGAAGGTATGGATTTTAGTTGTCTTCTCGCCTGGGGCCGATCAGGCATTCCTAACCCGAAAAGGTAGGCCTCGGAAGCTAGCACCCAGGAGAATGATACATTGATGTCTGCACAGTGTATATGCCTGTTTAGTGTTTCATAAGATAATATTAGCCACTTTAATGTAAGTGTTTATTTCCTCATAAACATGCATATCTGCAGATCTTAATAAACCTACTAAATTATAGGGATGACTACCGAATTTATGTTTAATATAAACGAAATTGTTCTCCCTGACATGGTTATGCATTGGACACTCTAAGATCAGATGCTCCAAAGTTTCCTCAACACCCAACGTGCACTTAAGGCACAATGGTGTGAAATATAGTTTCATCCTATGAAGTCTACTATTATTTCTAGCATGACCAAATCTTAGCCTACATATATTTACTATATATTCTCTATTAAATTTAACATTTTTAAACCAGGGCTGGCCTGGAGGTGTAGACACTATTTCTTTATACCATCTTCCTGTTGTGATAGAACTGAATACTTTCTTAAATTGGTCAAATGATGCTCTACTAGTTAACTTCTTAAAATCTGTTAAAGGCAAAACAGTATTTTGTAAATCAACGCCATCAGTTATAGCCTCCCTAGCCAATTTGTCAACAAATTCATTGTGTGATATACCACAGTGTCCTGGCACCCAATGGATTATAACATTCTTGTTCTTATTCATTATTTCATGCAATACCGTAAGTGTAAACCAATCCCCGTTATTAAAAACGTGTTTCGCTTTTTCAAGCGCTTTTATGGTTGCCTGGGAGTCACTATAAATGATGGCTGAGTCAAAGGAGGAACTATTTAAGTATTCTACAGATTTTAATATTGCAATCAGTTCAGCAGTATAATTGGATACCCTATTGTTTAACTTATATTTACCACTGACATTTAACTCAGGTATATAGAAGGCAGCTCCTACGCCTTCTTTGGTCTTTGACCCATCCGTAAATATTTGTATACCGTTCTTGTTTTGTATATATTGTTTTGAGGTTATGTGACATTCATTGAATGATTGTTTTAAAACAATCGTACTATTTTCTTTTTTGTTAATATTATTTCCTATCGTGTCAATACATTTTAGTTTTATATTACTGAGGGCTAGGGGTTTGTCAAAATCGTTTAAGTTTTTTAAATTTAGGTTGTTCTCAGAGTTAAGCCAAAAGCTATCTATCATATCTAAGGAATGAATATATGCTGGCAGTTTTTTATTTTTCCAATAAACCAGATTCGAGGTCAATAATCTCAAATACACGAGTTTATACCAAGTTGGGTGAGTTTTTTCTAAGCTAATTTTATATACCAATCTATCTGTCAACATTTGTCTCCTTATATTAAGTGGGATAATATTGCACTCAGTTTGTAAGGCTATAATAGGGGTGCTTTTCATAGCTCTGATTGCAGTTCTAAGAGCTAAATTTTGAATCAGATCTAATTTTCTTAAATCTTTCTTATTTGCATTACTTAGGATAAAACTACAATAGTCTATTTTAGGTCTTATAAGGCCCTTATATATCTGTAAAGCCAAATCAGGATGGACACCTTTACTCCCACATGATATAGATTTAATAATATCAATGTCCTTTAAACATGACCTGCTTATATTTTCAATGTGAGGTCTTAGTTTAAGTTTATTATCCAATGTAACTCCAAGTATTTTACATTGTTCAACTACAGGTATGACTCTACCATCCAGTTTAATCTCTATATGCCCTACATTTTTCTTTCTAGAAAAAATTATTACTTTACTTTTTTCACAGTTGAATTTTAAATGTAGATTTTCAAATTCTTCTTCAAGCGAATCAAGAGCATTTTGAGCACTAATTTGAGTCTGAGTACAATTTTTGCTCATGGAGTATAAGAGAACATCATCCGCGTATTGTAATGACTTGGTTGGACTTGTAACAAAATTATTTATCTGTGCAATATAAATTGAAAATAGTATAGGACTCAGAACGCACCCTTGCGGTAAGCCTTTATAGGCATGGCGTGTTATGTTGGAATTTGGATAATTTATAACTAGATTTCTGTCAGTTAACCATTGGTGACAATACTTAACCAACCTCTCAGAAATCCCAAAACCAATCATCTTGTTACATAGTACAGGAATAGATACATTGTCATATGCACTACTAATGTCTAATGATACGGCTATCAAAGTTTCATTTAAAGATAGTGCAGTATGGATTTCCGACAAAAACGATAGCATATAATCGTTACAACCCCTCCTCCTCCGAAACCCATACTGAGAATCTGGTATGATATTCATTTTTTCGGTGAACCACTCCAACCTATTTTTTATCATAGTATTCAAAATTTTAACCATGCATGAAATAAGCGATATAGGCCTATAAGAGGATTCCACATGTTTGTCTTTTAAGGGTTTCAACAAACCAATAATTCTAATTTGTTTCCATTTTGCTGGGATTGGTATATGATTATTCCATATATCATTAAATAGTTTCAAAATTAATATTAATGCATTACATGGTAAATGTTTAATCATTTTATAGTTTATATTGTCAAATCCTGGGGAAGAATCCTTTATTTTAGAGTGAATTGCTATTTCTAGTTCCTCAATTGTAAAGTTTTCATCCAAAAAACCAAAATTGGGATTACCCAGTTGAAATTGTGTGTAACTTATTTCATTTTTATTAGGAACATAATCTGGTGAAATGTTTTTCATGAATAGGTCTCCTAGGTTCTCATTCTTAATTAATTCGGACACATTATTGGTACATACCTTATTGTATTTTAATTTTTTTACTAACTTCCAAGCAAATGAAGAAGATTTTTGTTTACTTATTTCATTACAGACATTTACCCACCCTGCATGTTTTGCTTTTTGTATAACTTCTCTAGCTTCTAGTTGTGCTTGTTGAAATTGATGATAATTTATTGTTGACATGTTATTTTTAAACATATTAAAAGCTAATCTTCTCTTAGCCACAGCTTTTGAACATTCCTCTGTCCACCATGCTTTAGGCCTAAAAGATTTTTGGGGGTTTATTAGAGGCTTATATCTAGGTATGGTTTCCTCTGCGGCTTCCATTATAATATTATAAAATTCATCATAATTTATATCAGCTAATTGTATTTTAAGGATATTAATTTTGTTTTCTACTATCTTGCTATATGTGTACCAGTCGGCTTTCTTAAAATTAAATTTTTTTTCTTCACACAAAATTGGTATTGTAGTTACATTTTTACTTATGCTACTGACATCAAATTTTATTGTGATCGGAAAGTGGTTACTTCCAACTGAATCCTTATTTACTTCCCAGTTAATTAGGAGTGAGTGCATACTAGGTGTTACAAAGGATAGGTCAATAACTGACGGTTGATGCAACGGTGTTGGTAGAGTTGTGACACTACCATCATTTATACAAATAAAAGAGGAATTGCTACACTCCTCAAATATGTCATTTCCCCTAGAATTAGCTTTTTGTGTGCTCCAATAAGGATGATGACCATTCATGTCACCACAAATAATTGTATAACCATGATCATTTCCAAAAATATCCCTCCAAAATGACCGAGGTATATATTTATTATTACAATATATATTATATATATTAATAGGTACTCTAAAGTTTTGAATCTGAATACTCAGGACTTGTACTGCACTATCACTATGTGCATAAATGGTATTGCAACACAGCGATCTATGTACAATACACACTACCCCTCCATAGCCGTCATTTCTATTAACTTTAAGTACTGAATAGTTACTATCCATTAACATGTCGTTATCATTTAGCCATGATTCTTGTATTAAACCTATGTGAACTTTTTGTTTATTAAATATTTGTATGATCTCTGGCCACTTAGGTTTTAGAGATCTAGAGTTCCATTGAAATAGGTTAAGTTCAATTATCATTAATTATTCTTGGTGTTGATGATTAAAATTATTTATTTTTAGTATTGATGGTATTACCTTTACCAATTATATCAACTCTGTTTTGTCTTCCTGGTGGTCTAACATTTTTACCTTTATTTAGACTGTCTGTATTTATAAGGTATGAAGAAAAAATTTCTTCAATTTGTTTTTTCGCTGTATTAGCATTAGATAAATTTATTCTTAGGCATTTACCCCTTAGTTCATTAATTTTATCATGTAGAAGTACTTTTAATTGATCCCTATTATTTTCAGTATCAGACTGTGAAGAGATTTGTTTTACTGTAGGCCTACTTTGATTATAGATTGGAACTGTGTTTTGACCTATTTTGTTGACATTATAGTTACTGTTTGAAGAAGTTTGTATGTAGTTTTTATTACTATTGTAACCTAAGGTGTTATCTTTAGGTTTTCTATATACATATTTACTATCACTAGAACTGTTATCACTGTTAATTAGGTCACTAAGAGGTGAAAATCTGTTAGTGTTAAAGTAAGTAGGCCTATTATTTAATGAAACGGGCAGATCAGGATAGTCAGTATCATAGTTAGTTTTAATTTTCTCTGCATAAGTTTGTTTTTTAAAACGATTTTCCCTTGTTACTTTATAAGTAATAGGATAGTGTGAGCTAGCAGTGAAGTAGTCTTCTTTATTGGTACTCATTCTGTTTTTAATGAGTTTTTGTCTTTGATATTCAGGACAAAGCTTAGATGAGCTGCTATGTGGACCATAGCAATGTATGCATTTAACGGGTTGTGAACAGGGTTCAGACTCAGAATGGAATTTCTCTCCACAGTCCCTACATAGTCTGTCCTTATTACATGGCGAGCTAGCCACGTGTCCGTATGAGAAACACCTGTAACACTGTTTAACTGGGATCACAAAAGTTTCAACTTTCATTCTAACATAGTCAAGTGTAATGAATTCAGGGAGATTGTCCGACTCAAAAGTTATTTTAACGAAATGTGTGTCTACCAAAGTATTATTTACTCTCCTTTTAATTCTATGGGCTTGAATTAGAGGATGCTCACTTACCGCTTCAGCTAGGATATCATTTTCATTCACATCAGGCTCTACATATACTACACCTATAGAATAGATCCTGATGGAGGGGACAAAAACATTGTAATTCATTAAATGTTGTGAGTCAATTAGGTTATTTGCCGCAGTGTAATTTTTGCAGATTACTGAAAGGTTATTACCTACACGTGTAATAAAATCTATATCATTGTGATATAGTTTTATTATTTTCCCTACTTGAAATGGATTTAATTTACGTTTTTCTTTATGTTGGATTATTATTTCATAAGGTCCTTGATTTTTTATTGTATAGTATCTTTTAGTAAAACTTTTTTTCAACGTTGTTTCTATTATACCTTTTGACTGTGAATTAGCGTCATGATCATCATCGGTATGGTCCCTTTTACGTTTTAATTCATTGTCAGTAGTAGATATACTATAAGAGTGGTCTGATTCCATATTATTGAGGTTATTTGAATCAATTATTGATTCTACCGCTTTCTCAAGCTCAAAGGCGTCCATCGCCATTTGAGCTGGGTTGGCTGGACCTGATCCGGACATGTCAGGCCCAGCCTAGACGTGCAGAATTTAAGCTATTTATATATTTATATTAATTTGAAAGGACAGGTTATATGGTAAAATATATTAGTAATTTAGTGGAAAAGATGAACAGACAAGATATACAGGAAGAGAATTACATTGTAACCATAAAACTAAAATACCAGAAGTACAGAGATTTGGTCGAAAGCTATGAGTTCAAGCTACAGTTCACGAGAATCGGCAACCACAACTTAATCGCATAAAGCCCAACACACGAATGTGTAGGCAACCTCTTGTTTTGCTTCACAACTCAGTTCTTATTGGTCGAGAAGAGTCACGTGACTTGGCTGATTTCATAGTCTGTCAAAACCCACAAGTTCCAGTGGAACATGTGAGTTGTGTTGCCAACCTTACTTTTTCAACATTAAATTACATAGGAACATGATTTTTTAGGAACAAACCTAAAGCATAGCAATGTGCAGGGCAACTAGGCGAAAAATATACACTGCTATCTAAATTTCGATTTTTTTGGAACATGTGCACTTTGATTCTAAACTCCTCAGATATGGTATAAGGGTATGGGGAGGAACTTCAGCCGCCTCCATAAATAGAATCTTAGTCCTGCAAAAAAGGCAGTGAGGGCCATGGCAGGCCTTAATCTTCGTCAATCATGTAGAGAAGCATTCATAAATTTATGCATAATGACAACAACATCTCTATACCGTCAAGAGGTCATTTTACTTGCTGACAAGATGAATGCACAAAGAGGCAGAGATCATGCAGAGAGTAATGCAACACTCGATATGGCTCAAGATTGGCTCTTCCTATTCATCGGACCACCCTCCTGGAAAAGTAACCATCCTATGCTGGCCAGAAGCTGTGAAATCTGCTCCCAAACAGTCCCTAGCTAAAAACCCACCGAAAAGAGAGCTGAATGGCGTGTCAACCGACCCTTTTACAGTTTGGGCGAGTTTCTAAGATATCCAATGGAACAATAATTTGTTAATAAACATTGTTTTTACTATTGGCACATGTACTTTTCTTGATGAAAATGCAAATAAATATTATATGACTATGACTACTATACGTCCCCCCATTAAACCGACCAGTAGACAACGGCAAGGTGTCATCATACCCGTCAATTTACGATCCCAGCTCATAATGACAGTGTTTTCCGTTTCAGAATAGTGTACATATAATAGAGGGAGTTAGTGAAATATTTTTGTGGTAATTTTATTTTTCTGCTTACTGTGTCGTTAATAATTTATTGTGGTTAGTATTTGTAGTGTGTTAAGTTGATATATTTTATCTTATATAGTTAATAATAGAGTGGCACAGTGAGGTTGTACTGACTTTATTTTAAATATTATATGATATTGAAATAAAAATTGTATTGCGTTTTTATTACTATTTTTGTATGAATCAGCACTTGAGCCTTATAAACAAACGTTTCTTAACGTTGTTTTTTTATTTGGAAGTTAGGTCTGGACCAGGTGTATAATGTGGACCAAAGTGGACTTTTTGGAGGCTTTTACCTAAGAAACACTTGTGCATAAGGCTAAAGTGAGTTCTCCAGATCGAAAGTTTTGAAAGAAAGAATGACATTCATGCCAAATGCTAATTTATTTATTTTAAAGACTGCATTGTACATCTCTATGGTACTTTCTATCTCAACCCAGTACAAAATGGCAGTTTATTGAAATTAATTGAAGCAAAACATGAACATCCACATTCACTATGTAAACAACTTCAATAAACAACACAGGACCAATCAACACGTCACCAATAACACCTGCCCATACATTTAACGAGAAGTTTTGCTTATGCCTTAGATTGCACTTTTTTGTTAAGGTTTTCCTCTGGTCATTCCTGTGTATTGTGAAAATTTAAAATTTCATACCTGTTGAAACCAGCTTTATCGGTAAACATCACTGATGACATGATCGCGAGCACATTTTTCTGCCTGTTTGAATAGTCAGTCGGAAGAAGTGCTTTGAGTCTTTGTGTCCACACTTACACTGTTCTTCTAAAGTTTACGAGATAGGGTTATATTATCCTAACTACACCATGAAAACATCGCTGAGTAAAGAAAAGATTAAGAAGAATGTGGTGAAACAGTAGAAATCAAAATGATAATGCAAACTTTAATAGGACAGCTCAACGTCTGAAAAGATTACAGTTTGATTTGAAAAAAAAAACCGGTGGTTTGAAGAGTATACCAGTCTCTCTCAATAACCGAAGTTACAGACTATTCGTTACGGGAACTTACTAAAAGAATAAATTTACCAGACTAAGATATTCATTTCCCCTATTTTAATAACTGATGGAAACTGGGCTAAAAGTAAAATAATAAAATCTGAGGGATTTGTAGAATATTTCACCAATTTGTTCAAACCAACTGACGTCTTAGTAAACAACGAAGAGGAGGTACACAGATTCTCCACTTCAACTGACTTTCCATTACGAAAATTCAAACTATCTGATGTTCGCTTAGTTATAACTTACAATCTCAATCCTCATACGCTATAACTCTATTACCGGGAAAACACTGAAAGAACTTCCAAGAAAAGCGATTATATTCTTAACAGTCTTATTTAACACCATACTGAGACTGGAACACACACTAGCAGTTCAATCTAAAACAAAGCCAGCTAATTATTATCCTAAAACCAGAGAAGCCTCTCACCCAGCTGACCTCATACAGACAAATAAGCCTCTTACCTATTATTTGAAAAGCATCTTCTGAAAGACTACAATAGCTTATAGCCATATTGCAAGCAACCTTCACACTCGCCACCATCAGACAAAAAGACATCATAATATTCTCCGATTCACAAGCAGCCATAACAGCACTGAGTGTATACAACTACTCCAAAGGGGAAGGTATTCCGGTGAGTATCATCCATAATGTAATAGACAGTGGCAAGAACGTCACTTTTCACTGGGTTCCAGCACACGTAGGTATTTATCATAACGAATATATAGATAACCTAGCAAAACAAGCCATAGCAGACGGCACAAAATTGTTCAATATTTACATCCCAACATCTGACTTCAAAGCCTATCAACAAAGGCAGTATGCAGTAGCATATAAGCAGGTATGCCAACGTACACCAAAAGCGGCATGGTACAAAGAAATAGAAAGTACGACAGGCCATAGCCCTTGGTTCATCATGACAAACTTCAAAAGGTGAGAAATAGTCAATGTAATTAGAATGAGATTTGGACATGCTCGGGTCAATACAAAGTTGTTTGACATCAAACAATATTTCACACCACTTTGTTTAAGTTGTACCCTCGCTGAACGAGAATCCCTTGACCACGTTATTCTACGATGCCCAGCCTACGAGTTTGCGAGAGACCTGCGCTTTAAGATATTAAATAATCTACTTAGATCACATAATATGAATTTGATTGATATATTAAAACTTCATAACATAGAAATATACAAGGAACTCAACCAATTTTTTAAACAAATAAAAAAAAACATATAGCTTCAAAGAACGTACACCAACATATATGTCTTCCTGGATATATGTCTCCCTGGAAAAATAAATATTCAATGAAAATCCATAGTAACACAAAATAACATATGTATGGCAGAAGTTTAACCCCCAGAGAACCACGAGGCGTCATGGGAATTCACCCGAGCCTGTTTAATTAAACGAAGAGAGAGAGAAAAAAAGACTACAATCATTAATCGATGAAGATTCCTTAGTACCTGCTCATCAGTATGATTTTAGACAAAATCATGGCACAATATAATAAGTCCATAGAGTAGTTGAAATTATACGACAGTGCTTAGAAAATAAAGTTATTGGTCAGATATTTTTTTAGATGTTAGTGAAGCGTTTGATAAAGTGTGGCATACTCGTATATTATACAAACTTCCTCCACGAGTTTGTATAATATACATTCTATATGGTCCTCCACGAGCTGTCTGTTGTTATCTATAAAATAAAATACACTTATCATATGAACAAGTGTTTATAGTTGATACAAGTTAGTTATGGTTCATAAATCAGTATCGGTTTGTTATATCGAACGTTATAATTGAGTAATATTGTTGGTCAATATCAATATAAAAAACCGGTCCGCTTATGGTACCCTACCCTTAATTTATAATATTATAAAATATAATAAATAAATATTCCTTATTTTATACTGTAATTACTAATTCCTAATATGTTGGGTCTATAATATGGTCTACGCTTAACTACTATAACTGACTTCGTCCACGCATGATTTTTTTCTTTTTCGTAATTTACCTTTAACAACAGCATCATCAACAGCACTACTAACATCTATAACTTCCATTATATAACACTTTTTTCTCCATTATATTTTTCCATTATTGAAATATTATCTTTCAAACAGATCTTTACAAATAAAATACCAAGATGTTCCTACTCAGCTACATTCAAGAGAATCTAGAGTTCCTCGAAGAAGTGTACTTCGTCCATTCTTATTGTATACCGCTGACCTCAGAAAATAGAAATACTTAAATTGCAACTTTCGCAAATGATTCTGCAGTTTTGTTATTCCATAAATACTGTGTTCGAGTATCTCATTACGTACAACAGAGCTTAGATGCAATTACTAATTGGTTGAAGACATGAAGAATTAAAAATAAACAAAAATAAATCAGTTCAAATAACGTTTATATCTAGTAAAAATTCTTGTCTTCCAGATACATTGAATGACGTTTATTTATCCCAAGTAACTGAAGTAAATTATCTGGGCATGCACTTATATAGACAGCTTACATGGAAATTCTACATTTGGACAAAGAGACAACAGCTAAAAAACACACAAAAAACAATTTAAATGAATTGGCTACTCTCACGTAAATCAAAACCCAGCTTGAAGAATAAAAAAGTATTATTATATTAAAATAGCCTAAACCTATATGGATGTATGGTGCGCAGTTATGAGGCACAGAAAGCAATTCAAATCTAGAGGTACTCGGTATGAATCAAAATTGTTAAAAATGTTGCAAAAGCGCCTTGGTATGTATCCAATAAAACATTAAATCATGATTTGAACACCCCAACAGTCAAAGAAGAAATTATCAAATTCAACTGCAATTATCTTTTAAGATCACCCAAACCATCTTGCGACAGGTCTACTTGATAACACTATAAAGATGTGTGCAGCCTCCATTAATCTGATACCTAGAACTACCTTTTAGGTTCTAGAATTAATTACGTTGGTGTTAACAATGGGTAACATGTAACTCAGTTTTAATCGTTAATGTTATTTCTGTATACAATATTGACTTATTGTTCTTCTCAAACTGAACAAATTGTAAATAAACATTTTGTTAAAAATATGTTGTTATTTACTTGGTTGCAAACTGTATTA
The DNA here is from genome assembly GCF_021130785.1 of Homalodisca vitripennis. Lineage (NCBI taxonomy): Eukaryota > Metazoa > Arthropoda > Insecta > Hemiptera > Cicadellidae > Homalodisca > Homalodisca vitripennis. Next base: position 136,132,338 of record NC_060207.1, read on the forward strand.
GAAACATAGAGTTATAGACACATTATTTTCAACCAACCTGCAGTAATAACATACGAAATTTTTCATATAACAAATATTCAGCTCCAAAAATATTTTATATTAAGCAATAGATCATATCAAAGAAAAATATAGTGTCATAAGAAACTCCTTGTAAGCTTACAATTTAGCGTGCAGTCAAATTCGACATAAGGTTAGAAATTAATGTATAGATATTTATTTATATGTAATAAACTATCAATAACATACCGGTAGTAATTTTGTAAACTATGATATATTAAATAATAAAAGCTTCTCACTTATTAAAATGGAATTTTGAGTAGTATGTTAAACTATAGTATAAAACAGTTTGTGAAATGTTTATTTTAGTTCCGAAGTAATGTGATGTGATGTAATCTAATAAATCATTATTTAACATAAAAGTAAGTGCTTCTTGGCACCATTACATTTTGATATCCCAGATAGCAATTTTCTACTCTGTGTCCGGTTGTGTTTAAAAGATTTTCTTCTAACAAACTCTCCACAACAGGCTCAGCTGCCCACACAATACGATGCACTCAACAACTCTAATTGACTGATGTAGTCAATACGACAGCCTAATATGAATAAAGAAAACATATGTATTGACCCCAGACCTCATTTGTAGCAAAGGCAACCAAACGAAAAGTCAGAAACTATATAACAACACTATAACAAGTAAATCAGCTGAGGGGAAGTCAGCGTTTCACCAAACATGCGAAACTTTGTGTGCAGGCTCAACTTAAAACGTTTGTAACTTAAATTAATAATGGTCGGAAATAAATAAATTGTCAGTAAAACAAACGGTAATAATAATGGTGCTTGAGAACCATTGCTAAAGTGAACAGTAGAACTTCCTGTTCGCACAGTTAACTTTAATGATGTTCATTGGACTGGTGAGGTACGAGTATTATTACATGTTTGTTAGACCACATCCCAAACTATTTCTCAAGAATTGAGTGCTTCATTTGTACCCTACAAGAGGGAGGTAACAGCTTGTAGTGCAGTTTCTCCACACACGTACTTACGAAAAAGAACTCATAACTATACCTTAAATTGTTTTAATAAATTGCTAAAGAGTTAATAATTTAATATGTGAAACATATGTCTTTAAAAAATTATGGAACTATTCTATAAAGTAATGTTTTTAAGACATAAATATGTTAAATTTAATGCCACAAGAATATTTTTAGATCACTAAGTTTATTATTATTTAGTTCTACGTGTTATTATTTCTAATTACTGACTATTATTTTAAGTTATGTGAATTGTATTATACAAAACTACTGTTAACGTGTGCATTCTATGTATACGTTGCCATGGACGAATAAAGGATTATTGATTATTAATGTTGTAGTAGAAACAGGTCCGGCCAGGTGTAACAATTCCAATATTTGTAAAACATCTTTGTAACAATAATGAGTAATGTGTCTAAATATTATGGTGAATTTGTTAAACGTATTAAATAATAATGTTCAGAAAAATCTTCTGGCAATAAAAACACATTTCTTGAAATAGGATGTTAGGGAATTGATGGCACTTAGCCTACTTTTATTGAAAGCTGTGTAGGTGCTGGAGTTTTAATTTACAATAAGAATAACCCATTTATTTCATTCACCTCCGGTATTAATATCAAAAGTATACAAACACATAATAAATACTATTTTATATTATTCACTTTCAAAATGCCCTATATTTTCTTGAATGTAAAAATTATTTCTCTTAACAGTTTTATCCCTTTACCCTCAGAAAGAGATTTAACACATTTTCTCCGTAGTGACCTAAAAATATGGCTGCTGAATACCACCTTCAGACATATCACATCGATGGTTGCACTTATCACATCTCTTAGAGTGATTGACCAACACTGCAGCTGGTCTTTGCAGTTCTTTCTTGCGTCCCAGGAACTACATAGAATATAATATTAGCACTAAATGGCCAACTATTTGACCTCAGGATACAAAAACAAGTTCTTTGCTTGATATATCCGAGCTGGTACAAAAACCGTGACAGCCAATAATGCTGAAAAAACTAAGCAAGCTGTGATCTAGCAAGTAAATAGCAGTGGAACGCATGTTAGTTATTTTAGGTAAAGGGTTCAATACTCTATATTCTCCGCTCACTTCATTCAATTACCGCAAGCGTGAATATTATTAAATACAAAAGTTCATAATCTGTTTGAGAATTTAATAAAACAGGTATAATTTATAGTACAAATAGACATACAGCGACTTGAGATGATGTTATACAACACGAAGCGACGCTAAAATTTTGACTGTCGAAGGGTGAACTACCGAATAGATGTGAACATAATAATATGCACCGTGTGTGACGGGATTGTGTATTTTCTTCCATATAAAATGTATCTGATGGTGTAGCAAAGCGTTATGTCACTGTCTGAGTATTCGTACCTTCGTTTTTGAAATAATTAGTAATAATATATTTTGATGTAGCCATTAAAATTGATATATACACTGTTATATTAAGTTTACTCATGTAAGTTAGTAAAGATAAAATTTAACGTCACAACTTAATATTAAAATATCATGCATGTATTAATACTATACTATTGACTGTGTATAACTCTTTGTGTATGCTGCAATAGGATTACTTCCTCACCTGTACTTTCGCGCCTTTTGTATTGCTATGATTGCATTACACTAAAACACTTTACCCTCTAAGACCTCAGCTGAGGGGAGAAAAAAAAATACTAACACTGGGGAGCTTAAAAAACTAACCCTGTACATCTTTTGTTTATGTAAATAATAGACATTTATAAACTTAATAGTGCTGTATGTGAGAATTTAACAATTGTGTTAGTGATCAAGCCAACATAGATACTGTAAAACTATCATTAAAATTTTGTCAATATGATTCTTTATTATTTGGTAAGTTTCTAATTACTCGGCAATTTAATTTTTAGACTTATTGTGAAAACAGCTTTAATTAAGTAGCATATAGTATACAAGTAATTATATGCCATTGTTTAGTTTATTTAGATAAATTTACCTAAATGGCAAAGATCTGGTAATATAATTTTGTTACAGAAAATTTGAACTTAGCCTAGTTTATGTACTAGACCACTGTTATAGTCAGTGTTAAAGGCTTTCCAGGTCATTTTATAGGAGTCCAGTTTTTAGGTACTCCTAGAGATGGGTCCTGAAATAAGAGATGGGCCAAAACTAGGCTTTGGGATGTCATATTATTTTATAGTTGGTGTTAAGACGAAAAGTCAAAATAGACTCAAAGGCCAACTGCAGTATAATAAGCGGCCACCAACACAATCGGATTATGATTATCAAATGATTCGAATCATTGATATTCACGACTATCCAAACGTCTGAAAGCAAATTATCAAAGACTAAAAACAAAATGTCGGACCAAATAACGTTAATAGATTTTTCAAAGAATAATAGTTTTGCTTGTTTTCAATCTTAGAAATTACAGTATACTGTACAGTGAATATTATTATTACGGAATTTTTGCATTTATCTTACAGTGTTAGCAAACATAATTGAGCTACTTCTAACGAACCTATTTATTTCAAGTCCTATAAAACAACAGATAAAAATGAATTCTTAATTGTTAGCCTATTACTGCAATTAAAATAAGTAACACAACTTTTTTGAACTTTAAATTGGTACTGATTTTTCTGAGTGCTAGGTTATGCAAATGTTTAATTGATAAATGATCTACTTTAATATATTTTTGTGAAAGTATATTTCATACATTTTCTAAAATACTTGATAGTTAATTAAATTAAAAACATAAGTACATATTTATGTACAATTGTATGGAAAAAACTAAGAATAATTAGCATACTTGGGTTTTATGTAGGTTAGGGATCCTCGAAGACTATGTTTTTAGGTGGGGATCCGAGATTCGTTTGACTTTGAGAACCTCTGATCTAAATAACAGAGTTTCTGTTTATGTGTACTATGGTTTTGCATATGCAAGTGAACTCGGTTTGTGTTGTCTGGTGCACAAAAAAAGTACGAAGAAATAATTAGTTAAATAAATTTATGAATTGTACAATCTAGTATTGTGCCTTTAATACATATTTATATATTTAATAAAGTCACCATGAAGTTTTATTGGCTGAGAGTTTAGCACAATTTCCCACCACTTGATGGTGAAAGATCTGCCAATGTATGTGTCCATCTTTGTACACAATAACTTTTGAATGACACTAATAAGTGTTGGAAATTTTGTGTGAGATTCCACCTCTACTGTCGCCATATTGAAATTGAAAATGGTAACATATCGGTCCATTGGGAGTCGCTTTCCCATTAGCCCATGATGTTGTCGACTGTGAGGGAACATGAAGATTCCCATCTTCCAAAGACCCAAGCAGTGTGTGTTTTTATGACAGTCTTGTCATGAGTGTATGTATACATTTTAGAAGTTATTTATTTTATATATATATATATATATATGTACATTGAATCACAAAAAGTACTTGCTCTGCCGGGAGTCGAACCCGGATCTCTCATTTGCCGGGTGAATGTGCTACCATTACACCATAGAGCGCTTACTTTTTCCGATTCAATTATTTTGTATTTGGCCGTATCTGTCACATATGTGTTTAAATAAGCAAACTAACATATGATCGGAAGACCAAATACCTGTCAAACGACTTTTAATTACATTAAACTGTATAAATGGCAATAGTATATATATATAAAATTAATATATACATATTTATATATATATATATATATAAATTATATATATATATATATATATATATATATATATATATATATATATTATTGAATATATATATATAATAAAACATAACTATATATATATATATATATAAAATTAATATATACATATTTATAATATATATATATATATATATATATATATATATATATATATATATATATATATATATATATATATTATTGAATATATATATATAATAAAACATAACATTTGGTCTGTTTCATGATCCACTTTTATCTACTCAACTTAAAATAAATGAGATAAAAAGGATAATTTAACTTTTACATTTGAACTATGGAAATGAAAATAATTATATAATGAATGTTAAGGACATTCTTCATTCCTCAGCTTCGGCAACATGAAGTGAATGAAGAAACATTGTTTCAACAAGATGGAGCAACAAGTCACACAGCCCGCGTGAGCATGAATGTTCTTAACGGAGTTTTCCCAAACCGAGTGATTTCCCGCAATGGCCCGATTCCGTGGCCGCCCCAGTTCACCAGACCTCACTGCGTGTGATTTTTTCTTGTGGGGTTACCTAAAAAGTAAAGTATACGAAGAAAGACCTCATACTGGTGGTGAACTGAAGGCAAGAATCCGGCTAGAAATTGAGAGAATTCCTCAGCCTATGCTTCGTGATGTTATGAACAGCTTCGCAAATCGCCTGCGCGAATGCCGTACTCGGGAAGGCCGCCATCTTGCTGATGTTATTTTCAAACAGTGATTATTTTCAATGTTTCTTAAATGCTTTTTAATGTAGAAAACTATTTTATGAATATAATTTTGATATCTACGTCCGTTTATTTTTTACACCTATTTCAAAAATGCGGGATTGACTGCCGCACCCTGTATTATCGTCATTAAAGAAATATTTTCATATTAATTATTTGACCAACTGGTAAACTTTCCAATTACTCTGTGTAGCCCACTATTTTCCATAACTAAAGTTTTAAAATAATAACTAAACTGATTCTTATTAACAATCAATTCTTTTCAAGAGACAAACAAGATTGTAAGAAAATTTATGTTATGTTAGAGAAATAATTTAGAATAAGTTTACCTGCAATTTCATTTAAAAGTTACAGTAATGCATTGCTTGATCTTTGGTTTCAGAGTTAATGAAATCAGGCACCAGAATTCAAGGATCGTTTTGTCATGGAGAGAAGGAGGAAAGCCCTCGGCTTGAGAAACTTAGACTGCAATAAAAAAGAGAAAACCAAGGAATCCAAATCTTCTGTTGATAATAGAGAAAAGTCTGTTAAAGAAGGTACATTTCAAACCTGAAGATTATCAAAAGTAGTTGTATATTGATGACACAATTTTGCTTCCGCTTGTCTGCTAGAACCATTTTTCTCATGACTTACATAGGAACTGGTTGTCATTTAAACTGGTGTCAGAACATTGATTGATGTGAATTTATGTTCTATTGATTATTGGTTATAAGTTATGCTATTCTTTTCAAAATACACTCCTTGTTGGTGCTACACCGCATTGATGCAAAGTTTCCTTTGTTTAATGCAGTATCAGAAGCCATGTTTGATATGATTTTATGGTTTGTCACTTATCTTTTATTGCTTAAATCTACTCATATCGCATTACTTTCAGACCTTTATTGACTTCAGCAAACAAAAGTAGTTAAAAGAAATCTTAATCAGTTGGCGTTATTTAGTATAACAACACGGAGAGAGTAGAGGTCAGAATGATATACATTCCAAATGGATACATTCTAAGTAAAGGGTTAACCAGTTATGTACTAGCTAGTTTAACTCTTTTCTTGGCAGTATATAGGGAGTGTGTGACAACATAGGGTAGTATCTAAATGGGTATATGCTAAATAAAGGGTTCACCAGTTATGTTATAGTCTTAATTATGTAATTAGCCTTCTGAGAAGAACTTTTAAATGTTATAAATTTTGCCCATTTGTATTCCCTTGACGTACATGCCACCTAGCGTCTAATGATAGAAACACATGCTATTAGTGACCAGCGAGCAACGTCAAGCAGATTGTCATAGAACTAGTGCAGCGTGCGCAGTTTAGAACTGGTAAATCGTGGAGTGTGTTATCATACGCGCGCACACTTGCCATAGCTGCTAGCCGCAACCCTTGATTATGAATCCTTCTTTCCTTGACATGGATACTCTTAGCGTCCCTAGTATGAATATAAGCCAATTATTATTTCGAAAATCCCTCCGGGCTATGTCCCAACGGTCTCTAAAGTAGTATTTAAAATCCCATCTTTGCCTCTAAAGTTGTGAAATATTAATTGAAGGAGTCTGCTAAATGTAATTATTGCTAATGCCCACATTGTATTATAAAACATCTATCATATGTTTAATTAACTTAATTCAAATTTAAAAAACAATCGTTATTTGCACACAGATTGTGGTTATTAATTCATTATTGATAGGTTACGTTTATTCCCATTCACAAAACATACTCATAGTTTTTATCATAATAAGGTACTTTTCTGTGCGTATCGCTTGCCGTAAATATAAGTTAGCTATTTTTCTGTATTTGGATTGGATAGCTTTTTTTTGTATTTCTTCAGGATAAAAAAAATGTTACTGTACTTTATTTAAATAATTGTAATGTGTCTTAAATGCCTCCTTTTTGGTTATATTTATTTTGCTTAACTTACTTTTTCTTTCTTACTCAATATTCCAATAGGAATAGACTAACATAATAAACATTGTAAAATATGGTGGGGGAAAAAATAGTATCTAACTATAACGTTACCACTGAAAGTTTTGTTCCTTATCATAAAAGTGAATTAGTAGCAAAATCCATGCATACTTCTTGCTAGGGGTTAAAATGTCACGACTGACAAGAATTGGTAGAAGAGTAGCCTATATAATAAATGTTTTATTACATAATAATATTTTAGTTGTACTTTTTATTTGACATTTGAGAATCTACTTAATTCTCTAAAATATCATACAACATTTTATAAGGTAATCACATTGAAGAAAAATATTTAAATATCATGCAATTATTAATTTTTTAATTTTTGTCAGGTATTTTAGTCAGCGGAAGATTTGTAGATAAAGAGTTAACTCTTATTATAATTTGAATTTTTTAATCTGAGGTGTATAGCTTGACTAGGAACAAGCTATTAAGAGAACTGGGATGTCCCAGATAGATGTGTCTATGTAGCACAGTGAGGAAAAAGGACTTTCAGGGAGATAAAAAATAATGGTCTTAAAAGTATTTACTTTATAGACAAATATTAATTTACTAGAACTTTATTATTCTAGTTTATTAATTCAAACAGATTAACTTTCTGAGCTAAGATATATCACATGATTGTTCATGTCCAGGCAAACACGTTTCACTGTAAGAATGGGTCTTAATATGAAACATGTTTGAAAAAGAATTCAAATACATGTTTCATGCCTACCTAAGAATAGTTTAGAGCCAAATATTTAATGTTTAATAAGTTTATTTTAAGATCTATTGATTTTTAAGTTATTTCTTTAGTAAAATTAGGTTATACGACAACAGCTGCTTTTCCCATAGAAAGAGCTGATCTATGGTGTTGCCAAAATATTACACAAACCTGTCTAAACATAACTGTAAGGTTCTATTACTTGTTTTTTATTCTTAACAGGCAACAAAATTAATCTAGTTACTTTTACTTAACATTTGTTACTTTAATTATCATTTGTTGTGCTTTCTTTAAACACTTGTGAAAAAAGAAAGCCTTACTGTAACTAAAGCAGTTTTTTATTGTTAATTAAGAGGTGTGTTTGTGTTTGCTGTGTTTGTTATTGTTCAGAAAGACGTTTATTGTTATTATTATATTTTTATACTACCTATATTGGTTGCATTGTTAACTATTTGCTGAGAAAAACGTTATTTTTGTGATTCTGAGTAAAATTGCTGGATTTTATATAATTTTTTGTAGTAACTGGCCTTGTTACAATAAAAATTTAACCCAAATTTGGAAGGATATAATTTATCATTTTTTTATGCTATACATTTTTAATACAAAAAACAACATAATAACAGAAACTAGGCATTGGAGACCCATGTTCATAAGGTTAAATTTGTTTGCCTTCATCTGAGCAATATTGTGATATCTTTTTGTTGAAAGAGTTTTGTGACAATCTGCATAAACAAAACAATTGTAAAAATGTTATCTCCAGTTAGTGTGGGTAGACTACTTTTCATTAAGTGACGTTAGCTTATCCCATTGTATTAATTGGTGGTAACAGTTTATTTCTATTTCTGGTGTTACTGTAGATGTCTCATTTCAAAGTTACAATTATGCACATTCAAACACTTCTTAATTTTTTTTTATACAATATAGCAGAGTCATTACGATACATCCTTTTCCAAAATGTACGTAATTAAAAATTGTCCATGAATACTTTAACACTGTTGTAAATTACACAGTACAATATAAATATGGGCAGATAACTGTTGCACGGCTAAAAAAACTTATTTCTGACACTTGTTTATTAATTTTTAGCCTGTTTTGACGGAATAATAATACTTATAATAGTGTAGTAAAAACTAAACTACTGTAGTAAAAAAAACTGAAAGAAATAGTTTATTTTATATGCAGTTTTTCCCAAAAAGTACATAATTTAAAGTAGGATCTTGAAAAGATTTCAAGAATTGGTAATTACTGTTGTAAATACATTGGCTAAATATAAATAACGTCTGGTAATATGTTCATTGTCAAAAAATAAAAAAATAAGGTTACACAGTACTTTTTCTGAAATAAATCTTATTATTTTGTATTTAAGTCCATTCTGGTAAAGCTTTGAGTAATGTACTACCAGACTGAACAAAATATACAAATACAACTTTATATTGAAATCGTTCCAATTTTAATATTTTTGTAGGTGAATCAAACTGTATAAAATTAACAAATTTAAGGTTTAAAATGTGAAGTTATCATAGTTCTATTTATTTGCAGTCAGTTATGTTCTCTTTATGTGTTAATAGTTTAGAATATTTTGACTTATGCCATAAGATTTTCATACCTTAATGTAGTTCTAAAATAATGAAAATATATAAGTTAACAAATTGAGTACAGTCTGCAAATTACAAATATATTTATTTGGATTAAGTGATTAGTTGGGTTTATACTTTACAGGAACAGACTGGTGATTGCCGCTCGGCGACTGGGTGAACTATTCAATGCAAATTTCAAATATGTTTATTTGGATTAAGTGATTAGTTTCTTTCCCTACAAATAAACATAGTTTATAATATGTGTATCCTAATCCATAATAGTTCACATTGATGTATTTAATCCGTCAGCGACCACAGTCTAATAATTGTGGTATTGTACAGTTGGGCTTATACTTTACAGGAACAGACTGGTGATTGCCTCTCGGCGACTGGGTGAACTATTCAATTCACGAGAATTTTGCATGAGCGACTCAGAATATTGTTTCAAAGGCTTGAAATGGGCAACAAATGGTAATGAAAGAGCAGGTAGACAAAGCAGAACAGTTCCGATTACCACCGACAAACCCCAAACATCTCCTGGCATTTCTTACAGAGTCGTAAATTTTGTGGGTAGGTGAGGGGCTAGGAGTGAGAGGGGCTGATGGGTGAAGCGATGGTTGCGACTCTGGTGGTGGGTACGTGAACGATATTTCTAGAAGGATCCATAATCAAATCAAATCAAATCAAATCAAAATGCCTTTATTTACAAGCGTTTCTCAGTACATACACTGTTTTGCAGAACATTTAATGGCCTTAAATACTAAATAACAGAGACTTGTGATTAAAACTAAAAGGAACAACATTGGATTATACTAAATACTCGCCTTCGGCTCGCTGGGGGCTATGCCCCCAGGCCCCCAAACTAAGTGCTTAATATTCGGGTATAGGAGTAATTTGGTTATTGGTTAAATTCGGACATGAGGTTTTCAAGTTATGTTTTCCCAACTTTGTCCTTTCTCGTAGGTTGTAATGCTTCGCTAACGCTCAGCCAAATGATGTGTGATATATCAAAATAATCTATGTACTTCGTCGAAAAATTAAGTGACGTCATAGCAAATTTAGGAGAATAAGAATTGGGTGATAACTAAAGTCCGAGATTATGTTTGCCAGGAAGAGGAAAGTAAAGTGTTTAATTTTAACCAAACTTTTGAGTTTGAGGGCATTTTGTGGCTTAAACGTTGGAGTTACGACAAAAAGTGACTAGACCTTTCTTGTAGAAAATTTAAAATTACGATTTTCTCATTAGCTAGCTCTAACGGTTCTCCCGCTATCGGGCTTCAAAGAAATGCCTGCAAGGGTGTAAAGTGCGAAAGTTTGCCAATTTTTTTGAGGAGTTTAAAATTAAAAATTTCCGGTTTTCAGACTTTTCCCGGTGGTTTGAAGGTAAAAGCTACGTGCATGCAAAATTTGGTGTTTCCAGCACTTCTAGAAGTGGGTTAGAATTTCGTATACCCTATCAGTGAGTGAGTTACATATGCGGCTGTGTATATATATATATAGGGATAAACAAGCTAGCTAGCACTGCGCTCGAAAGATGATAAAAGAATTGCTCTAGAAAATAAGATTGATACAGTACCGTATGGTTATAAAAATGAAGGAAACTCTGATATGTTATATGAATTAAATACACTTTTTTTTAAAATTAAAAATAACCTTTGCTAACGCTTAGCCAATTCGCGATGTGCTCTAGCAGCCACGTATACTAGCCACTGGTTTACGAATTAATACAAATTAAATCTGGAACTGTTATTAATTGCACCAATGTTGTCCGGAAAAAATAAAAAAAACCCTAAAGTTGCCAATTCACAAAAAAGATTTTGCCATTGAGAGCGTATAACAGGCTTACGGAAAGGTATACAACAAAAAGCTACTGAACCTTTTTTGTAGATCCTATTAATGGCTATTTAATAAAGTGTTTAAGTTTAAGCTAGGATAAACGGGTCAACCGATATCGTCTCCAGTAAAAACATTTTCACGTCAAAATTACAAAATATTTGCATTTATTGGCCCAACCGATAGAGATAGGGCAAAAGGTCACTGAACCTTTTATGTAGATCGTCTTATTTTGCATTAAAATCCGTTTTTTAATTTAGCCTAACTTTGAAGTTTCTGCTGATATAGAACCCAGAAACAAAATTCTGAAGTAAAACTTGAAAAAGCGACACATTTAAATGCGTTTTCCAGCCAAACCATTAAGGATAGGGCAAAATGTTACAGGAGATTTCCTAAATCTCATTGAAAATTTGTTTTGAGCTGTGACCAACGGTTCGACCGCTATCGAGCCTGAAAGGTAAATGATTAAGTGAAAATTGCGAAAATTTTACACATAATTGCATTTTGCGGCCAAACCAATAGAGATAGAGCAAAAATCCACTAGACCTCTTTTGTAGATCACTTCATTCCCGACTAACGATTTTGTCTCAGATCCGAGTTAGCTCTAACGGTTCGCACGCTATCGGGCTTCAAAGAAAAGCCTGCAAGGGCCAAAAATGGCAACTTCGCGAATTTTTTTGAGGGGTTTAAAATTAAAAAGATCTGGTTTTCAGACTTTTCCCGGAGGTTTGAAGGGAAAAGCTACGTGCGTGCAAAATTTCGTGATTCTAGCACTTCTAGAAGTGGGTTAGAATTTCGTATACCCTATCAGTGAGTTACAAATGCGGCTGTATATATAGGGGACTAAAACTTATACACTAACAACTTAACTACGTTATTTATCAACACATATGTAGTCCTTAAGTTTTAATTTAAAAGAATTGCAACTGTATTGCTTAAGGCTAAGGGGGAGGTCATTGTACAATTTAGGGCCGAAATACGAAAAACTTCTCTTCCCGACTTCATGCCTGACTTTTCAAAAGTCAAGAAGGTAGCCATGGCGGGTACTGCGTTGCGAGACCCCCTCCCGGAACAAAAACCGCTCGCTCAGGTACTGCGGTTCCTGGTGTGATAGGACCTTGTGGACCAATGAGCAAGTCAACATCCTGCAGACGGACTCCATTGGTAGCAGGCTGGCAGCATCTCGAAAGGGGGACACGTGATCAAAACGTTTCAAGTTGAAAATGAAACGCACAGCAGAGTTTTGAAGTCTCTGAATACGTTCTACGTCCCCCCCCGAGATGCTGTTACCATAGGCTGGATAGCAGTAGTAAATGACGGAAAAAACCATCGACTGCATAAGCTGAAGCTTCGCAAATTCCGGCAGTAGAGATCTGAATCTGTATAGACCTCTTAATCTGCCAAGAGAACGTTGTATGACATAAGTGACGTGTTCAGAGAATGTTAGATCGCTATCAAGCATGATGCCGAGCGTTTTCACCCTGTCACACAAGGTCAAAAACTCCCCATCAAGAGCAATCCCCACACCACTGTTTGTCAAGGCCTGTATTGTGTTGTGTGGTATAGTATGAAGGACAGTGCACTAGCCTACATTGAGCTTTAACCCATTGTCTACAGACCATTTACTGATGTTTTCAAGATCAGAGTTTATATGGGCAAAAGCCACCTGAACTGAGCTAGGGTCATAGGACAAATGCAACTGGCAGTCATCAGCATACATATGAGCCGTACAGTGTTTAATACACTTTGGGAAGTCAGAGGTATACAGGTTAAACAGTACAGGACCAAGACAACTTCCCTGAGGCACACCTCGCTCCCTACTTAGAGAGGCAGATGTCTGGCACTCAACCCTTGTCACCTGGCTTCTTCCTTCAAGATAAGACTTCACCCACTCAATAGCGTTTTCTCCAAAGCTGTAATAGTGCATCTTGGCCATCAACATTTTGTGACTAATTGAGTCAAATGCCTGCGAATAATCCAACATAACAATGGAGTTGTATTTTCCACTGTCTTTAGAATCAATTAAATCTGAAAATAAGTTCATCAGGGCAGTGCAAGTACTATGATTATGTCTGAAGCCAGATTGAGTTTTAGGAAGAATGTTCTTATCATCCATGTGCTTCATCAATAGTAACAATTTTCTCCAATATTTTTCTACAAAATCGCTGGTAAAATCGATATTGGCCTAAGTTGATTAACACTATGAGGGGTGGGTACCTTAGGTAAGGGATGAACTATACTTTCTTTCCATCTTTGTGGAAACATGCCTTCAGACAAGGACTCATTTATCAAATGTGTGATGGCACCTAGTGCATATGGACTCACGGATTTAATCATCTGAATAGTAATTTCATCGCTGCCCGCTGCTCTGGTTTTTATTTCATTTATTGCTGATTTCACGTCCTTGTCAGTGACTGCATGGAAGTTAAAATTAACGGCATCATTATTTATCTTGTTCGAGTTGAAATAAATTACTTTTTCTTCGCTAACCTCATTTGCACTGCCCATCTCAACAAAGTATCTGTTAATATCATTTATATTCAAATTATGAGGCAAACAGTTATTGGTAGAATTTCCAACTACATTACATTTCTTGAGGCACGTCCAGAAATCTTTTGGGTTACTTGAAGATGATAATTTTTCAGTGAAATATGCCTTTTTTGCTTTCCATATAATCAGGTTCATTTTATTTCGTACCTCTTTGTACAGTTCCCAGTCTCCATTAGTTCTGGACTTCCAATATTTTCTATGCAGTCTATTTTAAATTTTTGTATTCTTAATTATTTCATCATTTCTCCAAGGAGCCTTCTCTTTTGTGACTCTTTTACAAACAAGAGGGGTGTGTTCATCAAATACCTTTTTAATATTCCTTGAAATAAATTGTTCAATATTATCTATTCCATCTAATTGCATTGCACTATTCCAGTTAACATTTGCGATTGCAGCTACAGCCCTTTCTTCATTGAAATGTTTAAAATCTCTGTAGATAATCATTTTAGGCGTTTTTTTCTTATATTTAGGAACTTTAACCGTGCAATAAATAAGCCTGTGATCCGTTATTTTTATTCCTCTTTGATCTATAATACTAGGTGCGTCTATGACGCCGGTCCTCTCGATTTCAGCCGACCTGTCCACGATTATGTGGTCTAACAAGGTGGCTGAAGTTGCAGTAACTCTTGTTGGTTCATTTATAAGTTGTAATGTGTTTGATTCTTTCAAGAGTCGGCGTAAACATTTAGCTTCATGATGGCATGTCTTTGATAATAAATTAATGTTAAAATCCCCGAAACACATTACTGTGTTTACTTCCATAGCCAGGCAAACAAAGAGAGAGTGTAGAAGAGCTGACATCGAAGTGTACCTCACGTGTGGCGGCCTGTAAACCACACACAGACCAAACCTCACCCCTTCCACTTTGGCAATAATGCAAAGAGTTTCAACTCCAGGGCCCACATCCGCTAGAGTGTATCACTCGAAAGGAATACTTTCTCTCACGTACAGGGCGACACCTCCACCTGTCGTATCAATAGAGGAGTCGTTTAGGGTACCTTGGCGATCACAACGAAGCAGCGTGTACCCTGGTATATTGAAACCAACTGATGAGGTTTCAGGATGAAGCGAGGTCTCAGATACCCCAAACGCATCAAAATCAAAGTCATGCACGAAAAAACTCATCTCATCAAAGCCTGTATTAAGAGACCTCATGTTTAGATGCGCGACCTTGAGACGTCTTTCACCCCCTGTCTAGGCTAATTTCCTGACACCCGCGAGGTGTCCAGACTTCCACAGGCATCGTGGTTGTCATCAATGTCCTGCACGGGTTCGGGACTCAGGCCGAGATTTGAGACAACTTCATCCTGAAAACACGGGGGACAGGTGTTTTGTGCATCGGGAAGTTGCAAAGCTGCGGAGATAGCCTCCACAAACAGTGAGCCTAAGCGGGCGACACCTCTTCTATTGAAGTGTACGCCATCCCGGGTGAGATCCCGCTTACCCACACAAGTATTGGCCTCCACGAATCCAACACCAAAGTTGTTGCACATGAGCTCCAACTGGGTGTTGAAGTCGTAGAGGGCCCTGTAGCCAATATCTTTTCGAATTAAAACACTGTCTAGGAAAACTTTTGAATTTTGGAATCTAGTCCTGACAGTGTAAAGCAGATCCGCCATAGCATGAAGTGCCTCACGCTTCCCATGCCCACCATTGTACCCCGGACCCCCCAATCAAGGGTAATAGCTGGTTTAACTCTTTTCTTGGTAGTATATAGTGAGTGTGTGACACCACAGAGGGTACTATCTAAATTGATACATGCTAAGTAAAGGGTTTATAGGATATTTGGTTTAATACAGAGATGTGCTTGAAAAAGCGTCTTAAAAAATAGTGTTTTGGACCGAGGCTTTGTTTTGGTGTAGGAAGACTATGAATTGGTCCGTTTTCTGGATCTCAATTCATTTAGGGTCGTGAATGGTAATATAATAATTTTATTTCCTATTTTTTGTAAATTCTGACACTTGTGTTCAAAAATAAGTCTGTTTCAATAATATCCCAGTATATTAGTGTCTGTTTTTGCTAATGTTTGTCTGTCAAAACATCAACAAATATCTTTATGATCATCTTTACAGAAAAAAATTACATACAAATTCATCACAGTTCTAATTTTTCAATATTAAAAATGTTGCTTTTGCATAAATTTCAACAGAAATTCACACTAATCTGTTATTTATTTAAAGATATTTTCCCCAATAAAATATAAAATTATGAACCACTTTCACCTTCTGATAATATCAATACTAATATTGAAATGTATACTGCTGAGACAAAACTCTAGTGGAAGGTGTAGAAATGATAACGAGTTGTGGTTTTCAGAATCGTGTTATGATTTCAGTAGCATTCTACTTTGTGACATCTTGATTTTAAATATATTTTTCATCCCTGTGCCTTTTATATCTTATTTAAATTATTTTATGATTGATTTACTACTACATGTGTAAATTTTGAGTACGTTAATTTTAAAACGACGCTCTTATGTAAATCTTGTATTATATATATATATATATATATGTGTGTATACAGAGAACCTAGGACCCTATCATCGTAGGTTCTACTGGAACTTATTCATTGCATTCTATCTCTCCCACAGGATTTACTGAAGATTAACCTATACTGATCCAAGTACAAATATTTGTTTGACCTGTTGTAAATTTGTCACTAAATGTACAATACTAAATTTATTTTCTATGACAAAAGATATAGCAAATATAAAATTGACAAGATCATATTAAAAGGTCAATTTATTGTTTAATTGAACCATTTTATCTGTGAATAAGCAAATAGATATTTTTTCAGTAGTACCTAAATAATAATTTTAAATCTGGAAATGTATGGGGTATTAATAGCACTAGTTGTCAAAACCTTTATTTTTACAATTATTTATACCATATCTGTACAGTAAGAGAGCTCCCAAGCCACCAAGCCGGGAGTGTCACGCCACAACGCAAAGATGCTACTCGATTCAGCACAGAGTCTCCGAACTCACCGGCCCTGCAGTCCTTGTTGCCGAGGACTCTGGGCTCACCTGAGGTGGAGGTGTCCTGGGATTGGGGCTGTTCGCAGGTTCCCAGGGAGATGTGTACGTAAAGACTATTCATAGAATCAGATTATCCAAACTCTGTATGTTGGTAGAACTAGCGAACTTCAGGTATATTAGAAATTATGCAATAATTTATTTACATTTATTCTATAATATATTTCCATCAAATACTTGCACATAAACTTTAGGTAGATAACTAAAGAATATTTATATCATGGTTTTGTAACTAATATTTGACTAAAAGTTTGTATATTAATGTCCATGTTTGTCATCACACTGTGTGTTGAAACAAAAGTTATCAGCAGTGAACACCTTGCTAATCGCTAAAACATGTTTTTTTTGTACTTTTTACTTTGTGTATGAAAACTGGTAGGTAGACAACAAAAACTTTAATTTTATACAGAAGATATTTAATTCAATGGTAACATCTGGTGCCACTTGGAACTCTGTTGTTGTGTAGCAATAAGTAATATTTTACTTTATATTCTTCAACACCAGCTGGTTCTATCCACAGATATCAACTGCTCGGTCGTAAACAAACATGATCGCATAATCTATCTTTTCTATCACAAAACAGTTGAAGGTTGAAGTTGGTTTTACTTGTAATTTTAAAATATAGTAATTTCCCAGAACCTCTGTTAATTTCTTTGAAATAGTTAGTTATTCTTCGTATGTAATGGCATTCTTAGGACTTTTTTTTGCCAAAAGGACAAATTAAGTTAAAAGTGGAGTTCAGATGAAAGTTTCTTTGTTTGTTTTCTCCAGACTGACCTCATGTACCGGCAAAATTATAGTCTAGTTAAGAAAGTTTGTGCATCACAAGCCTCTAAACTGCAATGCTGTCCGGGCTGATGTCTACTCCATTGCAGCGCTTGTTGGTAGCTGTTTGTTCTCTTTATTATTCTGAATTGGAATGGAATGTTACAAATATTTTCAAACATCACAGAAAGGAAGATTATTAAGTACCTATATACAATGTTATGTTAGCATATTGAAAGACATAGAGAAATAATTAATTAAAAGAGCTGTCTTATACTTAAATTATGATTTACATTATTTTGAGATATAATCTTAATATCAACACAGATGTAATTTTATTTCCAGTACCCAAGAGACGTGCAACCCAACCGAAACCTGTAGCAGTGATATTGAATGTGCCGGCTCCCATTTTCCCTAGAGTTCCTTTGATGAGGAAGATGTCTGAAGAGGAAAATCAGGAGAGATTGGCCTTTTATAAAAATGTTTTGGCCAAATCATTAAGACGTATGTTGATAAAACATTATTGTTGGTACTTTTTTCATAAAATAAATAAGAATAATCCTAAAAAAATTGAATTTTCAGAGATTCCTTTTTAAACTAAATACATGGTGTTTTGGTCTTGGAATTACTAAGCATCAGTAACTTTGTATGGGGTAAAAATTACAATAAATAATGTAATTTAATACGCTACTGGTATGTCATTGTTTCCTAGACAATATAAATAGTGCATCTTATGGAGGGCGGGTTGCTTTTCAGGGCAAATGTTTGATTTTGTTTGAATAAAAATTAATATTTTGTAGAGTGTAATATATGTATATAATTACTAAATTATTTGATTATACTAGACAGTCTAGACCAAACAGATTTCATAAAAAAGCAATCAATGAATTTTGTTGAAAAAATAAATGTATTCCATGTTTAATGAAAGTCACATGACTAAAGTAAAACAAATGCATGAGTTTGTATCAAGGAGAATGTCCTTACTTTATTACAAACCATTTTGAAAAAGTTGATTATAAAGTAAGTGTTACAAATATGGAATTTTACCTCTTTATTAAAGGATTGATTTAGTAATTTAATTTGTTTTAATAATTGAAACTGTTGAAATTTCTTATGGGGGAGAAGGTACTTATAGAGGAAAGGTCCCCAAAAGCAGAAATTAACGCTATACTCAATCATATTTTTCCCTCACCATCCCTTACGCAGGGGTATATCGATGGCATAGTTTATTTTTGGTTTTAGTGAAATCTTTTATAAAGAGATTTGTCTTTTTATAGTTAAAGATAACTGGTAGGAGTAAAGTTTAGTTAGTCTTTTCATTTAGTATTCAATTTTTGTAGACTTTATTTAATTAAACCAGCATGTTCTGAAACTGCTATTTTATAAATGGATTTGAACGTAAAAATTCAATAGTTTATCAGTTTTAGCCAACTTTGACTTGGATTTTGATTTTGTAACAAATTTATTTGAGTTATGAGTTATTATTTTAAACTGTGATATTAAGACATGCAGAAAAACTTTAGCCAATTCCTGCAAGTTCAATCACAAAGGCTAATTACTGACTGGAGAGGTATGTTAGGTTTGTGAATTAGGAGAAGGCCACTTATATGTTGGATTTGGAATGGTGAGAAGTTAATTTTATATTTAGTTGTCTAAGGATTGAGAGTGTTGCTGTTTTTAGTTATAGTTAATGATTGCATGCATATACCTGAAATGTCCTATTACCTTTACAAGTCTTCCATCATTTTGCAAGAAAAATAATTTTATACACAGCAAATTTTTAAATCTAATTCCAAGAGGGGCTTAGAGTTATATATATATATATATATATATATATATATATATATATATATATATATATATATTTATAATATATATATATATATATTGTTACATTTTTATGTTTATTAATATGCAAATCCAAAAATATTTCACTTTATGAGTACCTTTTATTCCTATAAACAAAGTATATAATAGGATATTTTAATTTGTTATTGGTTGTTTTTAGGAACTTCAGATGAAAACTCAGATGACTCAAAAAATAATAATTTAGAAAAAGAAGCCATACCTGACTATACACCCATGATTGAGACACCAAAACGTCTGTCTAGATCACAAATGAGTTCATGTAAAAAAGAAGAAATGAATGCTTTATTTGACGACTCTGCCAACGAGTTTATGTTGGAGTGCAGTCAAGCTGTGGAAGAACAGTTGAGAAATGGCGTTGACGTGGGTCCGATTGTCAAAGTGACAATTCCAAGCCTTAAACATGTCCACAGCCCTGACATGGAATCCGACCACAATCACAAGAAAGTCTGCCATGGAAAGACCAAGTTAAACCTCTTCCCAGAACAAACTAACAATGGAATCTCAAATGGCAGAGGAAGTTTGTATGAAAATCGACACCTAAACTTAAAGTCTCCTAAAAGTAGACAGTCGAATACTGTTAAGAACTGTGAAAAGTTATCTTCAAAGTCCATCTCGGGATGTGATAGTGATTTGGAAAATAGTGACTTATTATCTATGATGCCAACACAGGTGAATCCAAAAGTAACTCAGAGAGAGACTTCTGTGAATTCTAACTTACCCTCAGTAAATTATGTGGAAAATAAAACAGTGGCACAAACAAAATCCAATATCAATTGTAGTATCCAATCAACACTACCACAAGTCAGACAGAACTGTAATCTTGTAAGTAGTGGAACATCACGTTTAAACACGCCTGTACCTTTTAGTGATAATTCAGTCTCAAGCGGGAGAAATGATGTGTCTGTGACAAACAATCCAAGTGGAAAACTTATCCAGTCTGCTAGCTATGACAGTGTTGCTAAGTTCCGTAAGGTGCAAAATTGCAATCCCATAACTAACAATGTCAATAAGAATATAACAAAACCTCAATCTGGGTCCAACATTGCGATAAACAAGACAAATGTAAGGACCAATTCAGTGAGCAATATATCGGCTAATCAAACAAGAGATATCATATTGGACCAGAAAAATTCAGTTATCGATAAACAAGGTAAGTTTTTATACTATACAATGTATTTTGGAAATCTCTGTAAAGTTTAGTTGGATTACAATTGTTTTAATGTATGAGATGTACTTAGAACTCAATACACAAGCATGGGTAAACCATTGGGAATACTACTTGTTGTGATCAATCTCTATGTAGTTTTATATTACAGTGGAACCTCAATATATATTGAACCTCAAGGTGAAATACAAAACTTAGATATATTGAGAATTTCAATATAATGAGTTTTACAATTGTTATTCTGTTATTCATTATCAGCAAACATTGATATAAAGAGGTCTACAACAACTACAGTAATAATGTAGGCTTGATTATGAGCACTTTAACAGGAAATAGGTAGTAAGAAATTCTAAAAAGCATTGAACATAAATTTGAATTTATTCATTTTAAAATCACTTACAGTACTACAGTAAAAATTAGAACATGAAATAATCATGGAGAAATTTATTTAAGTACAGTATGTTTGCCATTGCATGTTTACACAAAATACTGTTTCAGTTCAAAATATAATGCGCATAGTTAACTTAGATTCAGCGAACTTAAGTTCACTGAGTTAACTTAAATTTGCTCGAATCATGGTCATGTCCAAATCAAACTGAGGAGTGAGGATGGAGTGGTCCATTGGTGACAACAGAAAACAAAGGAGTGTCCGTGGTAGAGGTTTCAAGTTTTAACATGAAAAATACGGTACTGTACTTTGGTTTGTTGCTTTGATAAACTGAAATTTCGATATATAGAAGTAAAATTATCATTGAAGTAAACTGCACATTCAAGAGGAATGACAAAACTTTGATTTAGCAAGTAATTGTATATACTGAGGTTTGATATATCAAGGTTCCATTGTAACATATAATTTATTTCTTTATATTGTCACTTTTAAGTTCAGTCAATCTTGTGTATGTGAGTAAATTGTTTAATCCCTTATCAATGAAATCTCCTGCCATCTCGTACAACTTTTCACCCAAATCAAGTTTCAGTTTGGTAATCAAATAACAATCGCTAGGTGTGTTTGACATAAGTGGTTTTGACTATAGTCTATGAATCTCGCAGTTTTATCTCAATGCTCTATGAAACTTCTCTATTTTTAGAGTAAGTTGTTTTGTGTTGGTCAGTGAGAATTTCTGGCATTGTATCTAGAAATGTTAGAAATTTTTTAACACGTCATTATACTCCCTGTTGTTTGTCTAAGAGTATATGCCCTGTTTAATTAGCTCTTATTTCATATAAACAGTGGTACAAACTAAAAATTTAGAAATATTAAAAAACATAGTAAGTTTGTTAGTTCATTGTCTTGAACACATACAGGTTTTTACATAGAAATAATCTTTATGAATAAAAAAATCTCAACATTGCAAATGTATATGTTTGTGCTGTATCATTTTTACACACAGTGTTAGCATAGGAATTTGCCACTGACTTATTCTTCTGCCACTATAACACATAAACTAATTTAAAATATTGAAGGACAAACAATCTCAAGTAAAAAACAATAAAATAAATATATGCCTGTTTGCAAATAGCTCATGGTAGTGAAAAACAACAGTCGAACATTATATGCTCATTAGCAAAATGTTTACACTTTAAATAGACCACTGCAGATTGGTTTTGCCCTGAATTAGGTAGTAAAGGTAAAAGATGAGGGTAACATGGATGCTTCACCCTACTTTCCCCAGACAAAGAAAATATTAATGAAAATGTGTATTTGCAGCATTTTGCTGTAACACAAAGTATTAAACAAACTCGCCTTCGGCTCGCTGGGGACTACGCCCCCAGGCCCCCTTTTGGGTGTTAGCCAAATTCGGGGATAAGAATGATTTAGTTATAGGTAAAATTTGGACATTATGTCATGCCAGGAAATTCCCAGGGGGGGTTAAGAGATTTGGTGATTGTTAAAATTCGGACATGATGTCGTGCCAGGAAATCCCGGGGGGGGGTAATGTTACCGGGGGTTAATGACACACCCCAGGCCCCCTTTTGGGGTGTTGGCCAAATTCGGGGATAAGCGGAAAACGGAATAGTATTAGACCTATTTTATTGAATTTTCAAGTTTTAATCAAAGTTTTGACTCTAAGGCCATTTTGTGACTTAACCGTTAGAGATACGACAAAAAGTGACTGGACCTTTCTTGTCGGAAATTTAATTTTGTCTTTCGATTATGCCATCAGATTTAAGCTACGACCTATAATTTAGGCAGTACAGAGCTTAGGACAAAAGACTGCACTGGGCAGTTTAAAAATATCACGTAAAACTTAAAAAATCAATACTTAAAACGCGTTATGCGGCCAAACCGTTCAGGATAGGGCAAAATGTTACTGAACATTTTTTGTAGATCACGCAATTTAATATATCCTTTTAAAAATTTGTTGTGAGCTACGACCAACAGTTTAGCCGCTATCGAGCCCGAAAGGTAAATTTTTAGACGAAAATTTCCAAATACTTTCACTTAATCGCGTTTTGCGGCCAAACCAATGGAGATAGAGTAAAGAGTTGCTGGCACATTTTTATAGATCACTTCATTTCCTAACTCCAACGCTTGTCTTATTTTGATCTCAGACCAATGGTTTCGCCGCTATCGAGCCCGAAAACTAAAGTTTCACGTACAAATTACAAAAACATTGCACATAATCACGTTTTTAGGCCGAACCACTGGAGGTAGAGCAAAAAGTCACTGGACCTTTTTTGTAGATCGCGCAATTTGCTAATTTGGTGGGTCAGTCAGATTTGAGCTCTGCGACCTACCGTTCGGCCACTATCAGGCTCAAAACTTTATTTTAAGCAAAAAAATCTCTGGAATTTCAAACATTCCCGCGTTTTGACGCTTAACCACACGAGATAGGACAAAAAAATCACTGGACCTTTTTTGTAGAGCACTTCATTCCCCACTAACGATTGTTCGTCAGATCCTAGCTACAACCTACGGTTTAGACGCTACAGAGCCTCAAACAAAAATCTACAAGCGAAAATCGTCAAAATTTGACAAAATTTTCGAATTTGAGAGCATGTTTCGGGTGGACCGGGTAGAGATGCGGGGAAGTATAATGTGCCCATTCTGTAGATCGTAAAATTTGCTAAAACCCCTTAAAAATTAGATTTGAGCTACTACCAACGGTTTAGTCGCTAGACGGCTCGAAAGCAAAAAAACTACACCAGTTTTTAACCAGTTTCAACCGGTTTTTAATTTTTTTGAGGGGTTTAAAATTAAAAATTCCCGGTTTTCAGACTTTTCCTGTTGGTTATACGGCGAAAGGTACCTGCATGCCAAATTTCAAGTTTCCAGCACTTCTAGAACTATGTTAGAGTTTGTATACATCCATCAGTGAGTGAGTGAGTGGTTTCACATGCGGCTGTATAAGTATTTAGATTTCATATTTTGTGACATTGCTATTGTTTTTTAATAAATTAGTTTTTTTTAACATTTATGAATGATCTTATGACAGTTATTCACTTATAGAATGAAATGTTTAGCTGAATGAAAGATTTCTGTTCTATCTTTATAAAAATATGTTTGTAAGGACAGATGTACTTAATCTCCCAAAGTCTTAAGGGGGTCAGAAGTTCTATCTTCATCATGTTACAAACCATATGAACTAAAGGAATGAGAGAGTTGCGTAGTATAATAGAAGATTTAAAACATAAGACAGACAGATTAAAAATATTAAAAGATAAACATTCTACACAACAGTTTTAAGAGGAGTGATTCCAGAAGAGGAAAGAAAATTTTGCTTGGAGAAAGTGAAGAAATATTGGGTTGAAAGAAAGAAGAAAGGTTTAATACATAAACTGACTAAAGCTGTCTAATGTAGGCCATAAAATGTCAATAAATAAATAACTGCTTGGAAAAGTTGCTTCACTCAGATGGAGGTTGTGATGTAGTGCTGAGGTATTGTGTTAGCCATGTGTGAGTGCTTCTAAGTTCAGGTACTGGTACTTGACATATGTATTGTTGACTTTAATCCTAATAGTGTCAGGACTAAGATGATTCTGACTGAGAGGAAGTGGAATTTAGTTTCTACATTCATGGATATTTTTCTGGAAAATTAGTCAATAGCCACAATTTGAGAAGTATGTTGAGCAGAGAGAAACTCAGAACATTCTATGCGAAATTTCTCGCATTGGGAGTGCTGATTGCGGAGCAATGTAAGACGTGTCTAAGTTAGATAGCGCAGGTTGCAATACTGTCTGTAACGTTGCAATTTTTATCAGTACTGTATTGACTCTCTTCCTTATTCTGTTTGATAAGATCCTGGAACAAGCCAGTGACACATGACAACCATGATAGTGGGCAGACTAAAACATAAAAGGGGGTAGGCCTCTCCTTAAAAATTAAAAAAAAAATGTTGAGACAGTGTGAAAAATGTGTTTTTATCATTTTAATGCAAATTTTGGACTCTTCCTAGAGTACACCACACTGGATATGCAACACATGTTTAGCCTGGCGAGTTTTTTCCTGCTTTGGTTTGGTGATAACGGTTTATTGGTTAAAGGTTACCATATTTAGGAGATGATTTAAAGTATTAATTTAACACACCGACATAAAATATAACTCAAAGTAACTACAACCATTCTGGTTCTACCACACTAGTTGTACAACAAATCCCACAATTCTTATATTTTTACTACTGTAGAACTATACAATTAGTGCACAACTGGTTCAACTGACAGTACCTGAAAAACTGACTCAGACTGCCAGAAGGCCTTTTTTTGTAGGCTTCATCCATTTGCAAGTATTATCACTCAGCAGTAGGGTTATCATATACTACAAAAGTAGCAAAGTAATTTTTTATTTAAGAAAAAACCTTAAAATCTTTTAACATTACCACAGTCATTAGTAATCACATTATAAGTCAGTTAGTATTTGGCTAGTAAGATTTTCTACAGTAGTTTGTCATGATTAATTAGGAGGTGTGGGGTTGTAACACATGTTTGTCTCCTGTCAGAGTAAGACGCCACAGTAAAGCCTGTACAAGAGTAATTAAACTATTGATCTCTCTAATTATAGAGACAATTTTAGTCTGTTGTCCCGTCGGCTCACTAGATCAAATCTTTTGAGTAATATACAAAAAGGACCAAAAACATTGCACAGCATGTTGTTTATCTGTAAATTATATATTATGGTTGTAATGTGAGCATAATATATATTGCTCTTTATTGCTTTTCATTCAATTATTTTAGTGTACATTTTAAAATTTATGTACAGAAGATTTTTATATAAAAGTATGGTTAAATTGTAAATTAGTAAATTAAACTGTGATTACATTGGTTCTTTGGTGTTTCTGTGTCAAGAAGAAGATGACTAATCTTCCAATTTGGTAAAGATAAGCCTGCTCTTCCTGCTTTATTCATTGTATCTAATTGAAACCTGGTTTTTCCCTCCCTCTCTAATAAATGAAAAAACTAAGATATAAATAGGAAACGCGGTTAATATGTTTAGAGACTTAAATCATGGGTGTTCAGTGGATTAATCTAATAACCCTAAAAGTTGGCCTTTAATAAATTAAATTTTATAAATTTACTCAAATATTTTAAAATTATTATTCCGAATTTTATTGTTTTATCTTAGGTATTTCAACTAATATTTACTGACATAAGTTAATCATTAAACAAGAAATATTTGAGACAAATATACTTCAATTTAGATTATTAAAATAAATAATGATAATTGTTGGATCTGAAATAGAACCGTGTGTAGTACACAAAACAAAAAATATCCCTTTGTATAAATATATCTCTATTAACTCTGAATTAAAACTTCTTCCTGTCTAAATAAAATACAGGGTGCGGCACATTTACCTCCCTATTTTAATTGCTTTATAGTGATTAGAGGGAGGCACTCAGAACGGTGGGGATAGCCGCAACTGATATGGAGAGGAGGAAGTTTACTTGACGTTCGGCCCGTAGGCACCAGACGTCAGTCGCCAACATGTGTGCATGAGTGCACAGAGAGCTTTTGCAGTCAAAGCATTCATTCGTAGTAAGGAATCGGTTATGGCTCAACGTGAATTTCGAACGCAGTTTCAAATTCCTCCTCGTGATTCAGTACCGGACCACAAGTCTATTGTGCTGTGGATGAAAAACTTCAGAGAAACTGGTTCTGTTGTGAAAAAGCCAGGTGGAAGACCTCATAGTTCCTGTACACCTGAAAACATTAATGCGGTTAGGCAATCAAGTTTTGCAGTCTCTTCAACGATCAGCTTGCAAACATGCAGCCGCCATTCGAATGTCTGACCATAGTGTTTGTTGAATCCTACTCATGGATCTTCATTTCCATCCTTACAAGATGGTTGTTGTCCAATAAATGTTACACCGTGATTATCAGAGTTGTAGTGCTGTTCTGGAACATACCCACTTTACGTGATTACAAACCAGACGTTATATATGGAAGCATATAAAATAATTTTGGAAGTCT
This sequence comes from Homalodisca vitripennis, assembly GCF_021130785.1. NCBI lineage: Eukaryota > Metazoa > Arthropoda > Insecta > Hemiptera > Cicadellidae > Homalodisca > Homalodisca vitripennis. The sequence goes on from NC_060207.1 coordinate 136,159,669, forward strand.
CCCACCAGACGCTGTTATTTTTTTCAGTGACAAAACGCATTTCCATCTGTATGGAAGTGTGAATAAACAGAATGTTCGCTATTTGAATGAAAACAACCTGCAGGAAATCCATGAGATGCCTCTTCATAGTGAACATGTGACTGTTTGGTGCGCGTTATCACCATGTAGAATCATTGGCCTTCATCTTTTTGAAGAGGCAATGTTGTTACTGTTAACTCAAACAGGTATGCCAACATGATAGCAGAATTTTTTGAACTTGCCCTACAACAGAGGTCTTTCGAGAATCTGTGGTTCCAGCAGGACGGTGTCACAGCCCATACTGCCCGAATAGCAATGAACATTTTGAGGCAAATGTTTCCTGGCGCCGATTGATTTCTCGGGGAGGGGATACTGTGTGGCCAGCACGATCACCTGATTTAACCCCATGTGACTTTTTTCTGTGGGGTTACTTAAAGACCGAGGTGTTCAAACATTGGCCCAGGAACTTGCAAGATCTGAAGCAAGCAATACAGGAGGAAGTTCAGCGCATACCCCAAGCCATGCTCAAGAGAGTCCACAACAGTTTAGAATTCGCTTGCAACAGTGTATTGATAACCACGGCCACCACTATCTATTTAAAACGAAATACAAGAAACTTCCCGTCATAGGATAAGTTAAAATGAATAAATTAGTTTTTTTTTTGGAAAAAACTATGTTTTTTATTAGCATTTAAAAATAGGGAAGTTAGTTTGTCGCACCCTGTACAAATGAATGCTTTATCCTTTTGGTTCAGATAGAAACATATGTTCCAATTAAATAAAATGTTTTTGAATAATGGTTTTAGTAAAGTGTCATTTTAGAGAAATATATGAAGTAATATAGTGTGTTTTTGTTAAGTATCTGTGAAAATAATCTCTAGCCATTTTTACAGGTTCAAGATCTAATACTGCTGACTTCACGTCTTTGTTAGATGATGGACTGGACATGGAGCTGTGTAGTTTGGACTATGAATCTATTTGTTGTAGTGGTAAGATGAAAAATATAAAACTTTATATACATTTTAAAATAAGATTTAAATGTTTGTATTATGAATACAATACAAAGTGTCATTAAATCGGTTAAAAACTAATAATACTTTATAAATTTTAACAGTAATTAAAGTAAAAGAACGTTGAAATGTGACAACATAACCATAACCAAACACTTGGATTGTTTTATGTTGCTGCAGAAGGCTGGTTTCAGCTGGGTTCACATGACCAAATCTGAGCTTCTGATTGGTTTTTTGACTTCTGTCTGTTTTTTTTTTTTGCTTTGAACTACATGAATAAAATGTGTATTTTTGCTTCTCTCTGTTAAGAATGGCCATAAAATCTTAACCTGGCCTGATGAACAAATAAATTTTAATTTTATTTCATTTTGCAGGAAATATGTCACTATGCATTTTATATCTTTCAAAAAATAAACCTGTTCTTATTTTATTTATTGATTTCAAAAGAAGAGGATATAAGGCATAAATTATACCTTATAGATACAAATTAACTGCACTTTTGTTGTATGGAAAGGTGTTTTTGAAATATGTCCCAATTACTGATTTCCATGGAAAGTTTTACTTTATCAAATATTACGAGGTAACCTCCGTTTTGAAATAAAAAATAAACTAGTTGAGATACAAAGATTTTATTATATAAATGTTGAAACTGCAGTTTTTCTCTACTTTTCTACATATTCACCATACAAATTCAAGTACTTATCATATCTTTTAACAGTTTTTTAAATTCCGTCTTTAAAAAAATCTGCCGCCTGAGAACGTAGCCAACATGTTACAGCGTTTTGAAGCTCTTCATCACTCGCAAACCTCTGAGATGCAAGCCACCGCTTCATGTACGCAAAAAGATGGAAATCACTGGGAGCCAAATCCGGGCTGTAGAGGGGGTGGTCAAAAACGTCCCATTTGAACTTTTTCAAAAGTTCTGTCGTTCTTTGAGCTGTATGAGGGCGGGCGTTGTCATGGACAAACACAACACCAGATGTCAGAAGACCACGACGCTTGTTTTGAATCGCTCGTCGTAGCCGTTTTAAGGTTTCACAGTAAGCTGCAGCTGTGTAGTGGTCGTACCACGCTCCATAAATTCAACGAGCAAGATGCCCTTAGCATCCCAAAAAACCGTAGCCATCAATTTTCTCGCTGAAAAAGATTGGCGAGCTTTCTTCGGCTTGCTTGGCGAAGCGGTATGACCCCATTGCATTGACGGACTACACCTTCGCTCATAATGTTTGGGCCATACACCGCACTCAATTCACGATGAATTTCAGCTGCTGTGTAACTATTCGACCACAGAAATCTTATTACACCACGCACTTCACACGTGGCGGGATTTTCTATCACGGCGCTCATGTTTTTACGTTGTACCAAAAGAACGCGCGATCGCACGATGCTCTCCCTTGCAAAGCTAGAAGCGTACTGAACGGCTGCGCACACCGATGTGAGAATGGTGGCGCTACCCCCACTAATTATTGTGCCACGCCCAAACGGCAGTTACTTTATGGACGACCCTCGTATTACAATAAATCATTAATTTCAGTTTAAATTTGAACACTTTGAGATCTGAAACAGGCAAGTGGGGTTTATGCCAGGTGAGTGCCAGGCTAGTCCGATGAAGATCAATGTCGGAAGATGTTTTGTAATATCTTTTCCAATCTAAACATGTCATCCTGATGAATTACTTTATGGTGCTGTTCTGGAACATGCCCACTTTACGTGATTACAAACCAGACGTTATATATGTATATATATATATATATATATATATATATATATATATATATATATATATATATATATATATATGTGTACATATCCAGGTGTGGCCTCAGTGTAATGGCTATGAAATTATTATACACAGCCCAAGTCAGTTTGATGTTGTATTATACTCTTGTTTGGCCCCCTTGGCAGACTAGACCAACAGACGGCTTGCAGAGGATTTAGAATCGCTTCGTGACAACTGTTCATGTTAGGTTTGGTTTTGACACCATTGGACCATATTCAGGATTTTATACGTCTTGAGCTATTGATAATGAGATGCCAGTTTTATAATATCATATTCTTTCACTGTTGTCAGCAATGTGGACAGTTCAGATTTGTTTAATAAACTTAGGGTGTCTAAGGGAATACAATCTTCCCACTTTCAGTGTCTAGTCCAGACTAAAAGCATGGTGTACATAGTACTCTGGCTTGTCTCGATAGGCTTGACAATCTATTCCAAATCTAAATCTGTTCTATGAAAGCAGCCAACTGATAAAAAATATCTTTCTTTCTTTGTGAATTCTCGATCATGATAGACAATTTTGCCCTTTTAATGTATTTGTTTTATCTTGTCTTATATTTTGTTATTGCATTAGAGTTAAATGAAATATATTCTCTGTTAAGCTAGTATTTTTACAAAATATACATCAATAATGGAGAAAAGGCAGTATAATACTTTCCATGTAGAATAAATAGAATGTAATGTTACCAAATAAAAAATATTGTAAAAGAAATTTTGTTGAATAAGTAGAAAGTCACCTTTTAGCACGTTCTTTGGTTTCAGATGAATCTAGAGGCCCTCCAGTACAACCCCCAAGTAAACATCCACCACAACTTCCAGCTAAACCTCCACCAAAACCTCCAGCCAATTCTACCTCTAAACTTTGTTCCCAAAAAGAGATAGAAGCAAAGAGGATAGCAGCACTTAATAGGCTCATGATGAGAAAAAAGAGATAAGATTTTTAGTGATGTATACCTATATCTACATTTCTTTCAGGATAATATTGTATTATTAAATCACAAGTAATAACATTATTTTGTGTACAATAGTCTATGTATATATAGATGTAATATTGTTGGTATTGATAAAATTAGCTTTATTTTAGAACTTCATTTTTATCAGGCTGTGGTAATCTAATTGGAAAAATCTAGTAGTGTTTTCGAATGAGCTTCCTTATTGCAATGAAAGTAAAGTTACAAGTTGTATACCTGTTAAAAGGAATATTGTTGTGTCATGTATTCAATGCAAAGATCAGTAAAGGTAATGTAATCACAGAATTTTTATGTCATGCTTTTTTGTTACTTGTCAGGAGGTGAATTTTGATTGTTGTGCAGTGAATATTTTACTGTGTGTTTGTACATGATAGAATTAAAGTTTGATAAATAAACAAAATTGCCTTAATTATAGTACAAAAATAGTGATAATGAACAGTACTTATTGTGCAGTACTTAGCATTAAATTGAGTTTTCCTTTTTCTGTGTTGAGAGTGTCAACCTTGGAAGGGGCTGGTTGTCAGGCATAGATTAACTTGCAGTTAAGATCGTTGATGATGTATGTCTTGATATAAATTGTTTTTTTCAGTATACTAATGATGATAAGAAACCATTGTATTAAAATATTTATTTTGTTTATCTAAGTATGACTTAAAAATTGTATCCATATGTTTTTGTAGAAAAAGCAGATAAAAATTCTAATAAACATATACAATGGGTAATTAAGTGCATTATTTCCTTTTTCATGAAATCTCTTCAATTTAACACGTTCACTATGACGTGTACCCCATCAGTTACACGCGATCTTTTACAACTGCCATTGTGTATCCGATAATTTTTTTTAATTACTGGGTGTCTTAAAACAATGTATATATATATATATATATATATATATATATGTAAAATTCTATTATTTATTGATATAAAACATAAATTTGACCCAAAATATTCACTTTCGTTGTTAATAACTTTGTTAATTTTCATTTTACAACAAAAAGTTACAGTAGTAAAGTTATAGAAACTTTTATTAGTACCAAAAAAATGTTTAAAAAGTTTTATATAAAACCAATAGTTTGTAAGATATTTAAAAAAAACCGTTTGCACTCCTTTTTTCAAGATGACCGAGAGACAAAAGTGGCGACTCCACAAGCTTAGAATTAGGCTTTTAGTAACCCCCCAATGTGTTAAAAAAATAAAATTGTGTCCTTCAAAAATTCAAACCCAAATGTGACTTTTCAATGGACTATTTGTTAATCTATTACATTATTACTTACTCACCTACTGTTGTACCAGCATTCTGCATTGTGGAAGTGCTAGAAATAGGTAATTCGGTACTCTCTTGAGCAAGTTCTGGTGCATCATCACATCTCTGTGCAGTTTTCGGTGTAATTTCATTTTACCATTTGAAAATTGGTATTTTTATAGCTGTAAAAAGTTTGTAACACTGGGTATGATAGCCATTGTTTCAAGATGTTTCATTAAAAATTTCTACCGTAGCATAAGCGTTTTTTATTTTTATTTTTTTCTTGCGTTTTTTCTCCACAAAATACACATTTCACACTTACATTAATAATTATTTTAATGTATATAAAACTTATTGCATTAAATTCACAACATTATTTTAAGACCAAAAAAAAAAAAAAACATCAAATCGTCATTTCAAAAGTTGCCAGAATCTAAAGTCTACAACAGCAAACACGTTATTATTGTGATCAGCTGAGATGGCATCATGGTGGCATACAGTAGTGTGGGGATGGTGTGAGAGATAGGGAAAGAGTGAGAAGGAAAAAGAGATGAGGAGTGGATCTGGTATACATGATATTAAAAAACAAAAGGTACTTTGACTAACATATTTGAACATGACATATTTCAATAAGAGAAATTATTTTTTATAAGGGATAGGTCTTCTATTAGGGTTCTGGGGAATTCAAAAGTTACAATATAATCATACAAGCACAACAATTGAAACATTTTTAAAATTATCATAATTTATCATATGTATACCAGTAAAAGATTTCAAGGTTTAATAAAATTGTTATTCTTTATTTTATTATAAGAGATGATTTTTAAGGGTTTCAGCTTTTTAATGAGTAATGGGTTTTCAGACAAATATTAAAAGAGATATAATATGGTGTGCATGCACCAAAAGTTTATTTTCAACTACTAAAAACAGTTTTCCCTAAATTTTCTGACATAAAGAGGCAGTTTTTAAGGGTAGAAAAGTAATTTAATTTCATACATGATATTAAAAAACAAAAGGCACTTTAACTAACATATTTGAACATGAATATATTAATGTTCAATATAGAACATCAAGATAATATAATTTTAATTTTTTTTTATACAAGGGTAGTTCTTATCTCCAAATTGCAAAAAGCACACATTGAGACCATATCACTTTTGAAGTTGAGGGTCAGGTGAGGTGGTATGCATATTTTCAAGAAAATCCATGCAATCTGAAAACATTGGGAGTTTTATCCTCATTTTCACCTTTAGTGATTGTACTATTTATTTGCGTAGTTTTACAAATGCAAGTGAACTCGTGCATACTTGTATAGAGAAGGCGTACAAGGAAATTTTACAATAAATTAGGTTAGTGCCTATGAATTGTATCCATATAGCTTATCCGTACCAATGGCAACTTGTGCCAGAGGTTGCTTTTCCCTGGGGGTTGATGCCACCCCTTCTCGGGGGTGAGCAATGTTTTATTGAAAATAAGTGCAGAAATCGATAAATTGACTAATTCTAAGCAACTTTGGTTCTTGAAAGTGATATTATCCGTTTTCAGGCATAAAACTATGTTTTCAGATGATTTTTCGTGAAAAACGAAAATATGGATTTAATAAGCTAAATTATAACTTATAAACATTTATTTATTTATGATATATGCAGACCCAATATAAAAAGAATTATTGCTTGTTGAAAGTTGACTGGTATTTTCTAATTCCAAAATGGAAGTTTCTACGTACAATAATCAAACATCAATGCATTTTTCTGGGAAAATTCATTAAACCTTTTTTAAATTATAATTTAATTTTTGGGCTCTCAACAACGTAAACAGAAAAAGGAAAAATTGAGAAAAAGGATAACAACAGGTGATGAAAGGTATAATAGGAAGGGAGTTGGTATCCACAGTAATGATCCTTAATTCATCTGACTCATGTGTTGGATGAACTGATGTTGTATTATTTGACATTGCTAAGTTTCCACAGCTTTGATGGTTTATTTACTGGGAATTTTATGATACCTACATTTATTAATCTCATTCAGAGATGTCCAAATGCAGTGCCAAGTGATAAAAAATTAAAATAAAGATGATGTTATTCGTCTCAATATTTTATTTTTGAGATGGTTTGAAGGGTAGATTCAATGTGGATGTTGAGTTTAGCTGCAGTTCACCTTCGACTTAGTGCTGAGTCTGAAGGTCGAATGTTGAACATAGAATCAATGCAGAGTTTGAGGCAATTCAGATCTGCACTAAGTTAAATGTGTATGGAGCTAAAGTTAACATTAAAACTGAATTAGCTCCTCCCTTCATAGCTATGTTACAGCACATAAAATGACCCGTGTAGTTTGTATTTTTGTCTAACAGTCAATTCAGGCATAAACAGACAGAACGTATTCTCAATCTGTGACTCCAAGATAAGCAAACGACCCAGGATGTTGATAAGGTACCATTTTTCAACATTTGAACTCTTTCTGATACTATAAAACCATATGTTCAATCACTCTGCCTTTTGCGATCAATATGTGACCTTTTGTGCCTAACTCCACTTGTGACGTACTTTCACAACTCATTTGGCACATGTAGCACAGCCAAAACATCAGCAATGGCAGATTGTATCACACTGTTAAATTGCTTTTGTTACCTTTTAAGACCACATGAATCTAAAATATAATCAAACTTCAAATCAAATCAAATCAAATCAAAATCTTTATTGTCTTTAGGCATATAGCAATCGACATGGTCATCATTTTATGTTACAAATCATAACTTGTCATAGTTAATGTTTATACTACTTAGGTAGGACTAACTAGTGCAAATTGATAATATAAAACATCATTTTTGCTATACCTAATTCTTGAATTAAAATAACATTGATAAATATCAAATAAAATCTTAAACTAAATAATTAAACTAAAATAAATAGTCAATAAATAAAATAAATAAATCTTACATATATAACAAACTTACAAAACATTAATTTCAGAATTTGGCATGTTTAAAAATTCATTGATACTATAGAAGGGATGAGCAGCCAGCCATCTATGTAACTTACATTTAAAGAGACTAAAAGATAAATCTTTGGTTGAGAGTGGTAACTTATTATATAGTCTAATACACATTATAGTATGGCTAGATCTAATTTTTTCCAATCTTGTGAAGAGTACATCAAGACGATTACCATGCCTTGTAAATCTTTCATGGATTTCATTCCTTACATTATATGATAAAATATCTTTATGAATATATAACAAAAAATAAAATATATAGAGATTAAAAACAGTTAAAATACCTAAATTAATAAAAAGTGGTTTACAATTAGTCAGGTAGTGAGACTTGGTAATTATTCGAACAGCCTTCTTCTGTATCACAAGGATATCTTTAAGGTTGCTGGAATTGCCCCAGAAAATCAAACCATAGCTTATTATGGACTGAAATAGACCATAGTAAACAGTAACAATATACTGTTTAGGAACACAACTCATAAGACGTCTTAATAGATAAATCACACGAGATAGTCTAGTTGATATTTGTTCAATGTGTTTTGCCCATGACAGCTTACAATCAATGTACACACCTAAAAACTTGACACAATTATCAAACTCAATATCATCTTTAACAGGCCTAAGACTAAACAGAACTGATTTAGTTTTGTCATTATTTAAAAGTAAGTTATTAGCTGAAAACCAATTTGAAGCTCGTAGTTCTAAGGTATTATTGACTTGTAATTGTAAATCAATGAAGTTTTTATCAAAAGAAAGAAAATTGGTGTCATCAGCATACATACAAGTTTAAGACTGTTGAATATTAATAGGTAAATCATTTATTGCTATTAAGAACAAAAGAGGGCCCAATATAGACCCCTGTGGAACACCACATCTAAGCTCCCTAGCTGAAGACCACCGGCCATCAAGATAAACAGTTTGACTCCTCCTAGACAGATAAGATCTAAAAAATTGTTTTGCAGATCCACTGATGCCATACTGTTCCATCTTTTCAAGCAACAAGCTATGATCAACACAGTCAAAAGCACGGCTTAGGTCAGTAAAAGTGGCCCAGGCATACTCTTTGGACTCAAAAGCGTTGAGAATCTCCCTTACTACAGTATCAATGGCAGATATTGTTGATCTACCTTGCCTAAAGCCAAACTGTTGATCAGACAAAAATCCATGCGATTCCAAGTACAGGCTTACCTGCTTATAGACAATGTGCTCAATTACTTTACCAAAGACTGGAATAAGCGAGATGGGACGGAAACTTGCTGGACTTGTTGTAGGCCCTTTTTTAAATACCGGTATTACTTTAGAAATTTTCAGACTATCAGGAAATACACCCTGCTCAAGGCATAAATTAATACTAATGGTAAGTGGTTCTGCAACATGATCCACTATTTCCTTCAACATATTGCTAGATAGGCCATAGAAATCCTTACTATCTGTTTTTTTCATTTGACTTATAACAGACCTTATTTCAGAAACTGACACTTGATTCCACTTAAAACTATCTGGGTTTGCAAACATTGGGCACATTTCAGTAGCCAATACTGAGCTAGGCTTTTTTATATTAGACCTTATTTCAGTTATGGAATCAATAAAATAATTATTAAAACTATCAGGGTTTAAGTCCCAGTTCGACTTATATTTAACTGTATTGTTAATATCATTAACAATGGACCAGGCAGCTTTACACTTGTTATTTGAGTTTTCTATAAGATTAGCATTGTAATTTATTTTTGCTTCATCAATGGCTGCTCGATAAGACCGTTTAAGTCTGGTATAACAATTTTTATCACATATAGACATAGAAACTTTGTACTTGTCATAAGCAACCATTAACAAAGATCTAAGATATTTTAAATCGTTATTAAACCAGTTACCCCTGTTTTTAGTTTTATTATTGGGCATACAACTTAATTCCTTAAGAGGAAAAATATTATCAAAGATATACATAAATACCCTATAAAGAACCTATTAAAAAAGGCATCAGCATCATTAAAACACAAAACACTAAAACATAATGTATGATTCCAGTTGATCCTTGAGAGTTCATTCCTTAGTTGAAAGGTTTTGTCCCGTGAGTAAACTCGCTTCTTCACCGGTTGACTCCTTACAGGTGCTGGGTGGACAGTTGAGGAATTACTGGTGACATAGACCCTGAACCATAGCGCATTTTTGACAGATAACACTTAAACTGTAACAGAAAAACACTAATGAAAAGTTTTAAATGCATGCCTTCATGTGTTCAATTTTAAATAAAAATAAAAATTGAGAAATACTCTCGCTGAGGTAAGAAGATGCTTCTAGTAATTATTTCAGAGTATTATAAAGTATTGAAAAACTTTCTAAATGAAATAAAATAGTAATTAATTCTTTGGAAATTTAATGTATGAAGGGATCATAACCCATTTAAATTGGACCAACCTACTGCAACCATGTGCTAATTTCTTAATTCCATTATATTGGTTTATAAATAGTTAAGAACAGCATCTATTACATTAAATTTTGTTAATTAGATTTATTGGGTGTCAATTCAAGATGTTTGTTACAATTAAGGGCTTGTGTCAATTACATTTTGAAAATGATAGTAATTTTTAACAACACACTTCTATATGATATGTTTTATTGATCAGTCATTAAATTGTTTATTAAAAAGTTCAAAAATGTTTGTATTTTTGTTGGATAATTGCGGGTGCTTTCTGAGAATTGTTGAATGAAATAATGAATAATGTGTATATTTTAGTTTTATTACATTTTGTAGTGAATTCCAATTAATCTTTTTTATTTTTTACTTCCATGACTTGTTTTATAGACTTTTTATGGATTTCTTAACAATGTATTATTTATGTAGCGGTTCAATCCTTCTTTGAGTTTTCTTTTATTATGTTAGTTTAATCTGATTTGCATCCTTCATCAGGCTTTTGCCTATTGGATGTTCCATTTTATTACAAAATTAATGAGTTTGTTTTTGTTGTAAGTTCTTTTTATTGTTAAGTTTATATTTAGCTTGTTTGAAGATTATATTACTATTTAATATGTTATTAATTAACTCCACTTATAGGGTTATCTATTTAAATTAATGTAATGAAAATAACTAAAACCCTTTAAATTAAAACTTTTTATTACATACACGTGTTTCGGTTTTTAACCATCTTCAGAGTATATAGTGACGATATCTTATCATTGACAAAAGCAACTGTTAATCAAAATTATTTTCGATACAATAAGGACTTTTACAAACAAGAAGATGGGTTGGCAATGGGATCTCCTCTTTCAGGCCTTCTTGCAAAATATATATATATGCAACATTTAGAAAAGAACAAAATAATGAGTGACACTAATCCATTTAAAGACAAAATAATTTATTGGTTTAGATATGTGGATGATATATTATGTCTTTTCAATGGAGATGAGAACCAGGCAGAACACTTTTTAACATTTCTCAATTCTATATCACCAACAATTAAGTTTTCTAAAGAAATCCAAAAAGTCAAAATTAACTTTCTTGATATAAGTATTTCTAATCTTAATGGAAAGCACTCATTTGAAATTTATAGCAAAAAAAACCCAAACAGATCTTCTAATACCATCATCCTCTAACCATCCTTGGAAATACAAATTAGCAGCATTTCACTCAATGGTAAACAGAATGTTAAATATACCAATGAGTGATGAAAATAAAAATAAAGAAATAAAAATAATAAAATACCTAGCTGTCAAAAATGGATATCAACCCCAAATTGTAGACAAAATGATTAAGAAGAAAACAAGAAAAATTAATAAAACCAACAAAATACTACCTAATCATAATACTACAGAAATTCAAAAATATATATGTGTACCACTCAATACTAAATTAAACAAAGCTGTTCGAAAAACCTTTCAAAATTCAAAATTCTCCATCAGTCACCAAACAAGAAATAATACATTTAAACTTATTGAAAACAAAGTCAACCAAAATGATGACAAACAGGAATTATACAAACAATCTGGAGTATACAAAATTAACTGTAGTGACTGTGAAAGCTATTATATTGGGCAAACTGGAAGAAATTTTAATAAAAGGTTTAAAGAACACATACAAGCTTTAAAAACAAATAACATTTCTACAATAAAATCAAATTTTGCTGAACACCTATTGGAGACTGACCATAACTACACAAATATTGAAAAGAACATGGAAATTTTAGATATCGAAAGGAAAGGAGAGAAGTTAAACACAAAAGAAGAATTACACATTTATCTAAATTATAATAAAGATCCTCATAACATTTTAAATAGTAATCTGAAAAATAAGACAAATCCAATTTTTGAAAAAATTAAAATATTAAATACAGATTACTAATAAGAAAATTACAACTGTGTCATTTAAATTTAACATATGTTTAAAAGGTCCACATGTGTATATCTCATTGTTTATTATTTATTTATTTATTTAGAGGTTAATGTACACTGAAGATGGTTAAAAACCGAAACACGTGTATGTAATAAAAAGTTTTAATTTAAAGGGTTTTAGTTATTTTCATTACATTAATACTATTTAATAATTTTTAAGTTCGTAAATATTTCATGATCGATGTTTTTATATTGTTTGAGGTTTTTGTTTTGTATTAATCTCTTGTAAACTTTTTTAATACTGTGAAATAAAATCTTTTTGAAACAAAATAAAATGAATGAAAACTATTACATTATTAATCCTAAAGTCTTAGTAACCAATATCAATAGTTATCAATAGTTTTGTGGATGGTTAAGTTTTTTCATTATACTGTGAGTATATATATTCTGGTAATCAGAGGCTGTAGCTATATATAATTTTTTAATTTAATAAGCAATGGTATTTATATGTAATATCAATTTCTTTAATCCTTGGCGCACTGCTTCTTATTATTCAAATGTAGCAAGCCTCATGAGTAAAACAACAACAAAAACATCGATTTGATGATCAAGACTTACTTTTAAGTTTATGGTAAGAAAAACTATATAATATACTTATGCTTTCAGCAAGGAGTAATAATAGTTCATAAATGAACCAGATATGTAATAAGATTGAACATCTGATAATTTTGCAAGCAGTTGGTCGACAATAATACACAGGACATGATTACTTTTTTGAGCACAGTGGTCTCCTTAATTAGGGAGGATTCTTCCTTGTTGGAATTCTGTATCAACCCCTCAGGCATATTTTAGGATATCCACTACCCTCTGACAGAACTCAGTGACTCATCAGTAGAACCTGATGGGTTCTACTCTTACCCTCCCACCACTGAGCGTAAATTATCTTGTGCATCATTGCGTTAATGTAGCAACTTAAACAGAAAGACTAAAGCATTTTCATAAAGATTATTCATAAACAGGAGTTGAAATGGGGTTACAACCCCTAGAAGAACTGTATTTTGTTTTTCAACTTCTCTATGTCCTAAAAAGATTAAATATGACAGACACAAGCCCTCAACAGACAAATAAATACTTTTCATGAAGATCAACCACGCATAGGGATTGAAATATGTTTGGAACCCCTAAAATATTTATATTTTTGTTTTCTAGCTTCCCAATATCCTAGAAAGATGAAATTTGATACATGCGTACTTCGTAACAAAGAGAACTAAATGCGTTTTTACAATGATCAAACATTCATAGGGGTTGAAATCCCAGAAGAACTATCAACTCCCCTATGTTTTCAACTTCTCTATGTCTTAGTAAAAAGAAATTAGGGACACACACGTCCCATTCTCTAAAAATGCAAATAAAATACTTTTCATGAAGATTAACAATCCACAGGGTTTAAAAAGGCTTGCAACCATTAAAAAAACATATTTTTGTTTAGCTTTCTGATGTTCTAGAATGATGGAATTTACAACACATGACTTAAGCTCTCAACAGACAATGTAAAGATTTTTCATAAGATAAACTACCAATAGAGACTAAAATAGGGTTTCAACCCCTAAAAGAACTTTATTTTTATTTTTCACCTTCCTGCTGATCTAGAAAAGGTCAAATTTGATACACACGTGTATTTGAGCTCAGCCGACTATGAGTACTGGAATTACCAAAAGTAGATGACAGTGGCCGGATATAGATGTTTTTTTCACCCAAGAAGACTTTTCAGACCTATGTATCTATATATATTTTCTTGCTTGGGGCAAGAATGCAAAGCTATTTAGGCACCAGGAGTAATGTAGAGAAGAAGATTACTAATCTTGAGTAGAAAAGTTTTACTAAGATAGACTTCTGAGACCAAGTATGTAAATATATTTTGATCGTGGAAGCAAAGCAAACTCTACCATGACATGTGAAATATAATTGATGCGGACCAGAAATACTTCTTCATGCGCTAAACCTAAATTAAGAGCCAGTGACAATTAAAAAAAATTTTAATCTCTCAACAATGTGTAATAAAGTAATATATAACATGTCTACTTTTGATTCAATATTATTATAGGACTGTATCATATGATATCATACATGCTCTTACTTACAGTACTATGGACTTTTTCTCCACTTTGGCTTAAAATATCTCAAGTGTTACAGAACCTTTCTGAGCTATTCTTTAAAATACAATGTTGTAGAAACATTTGTGTATTTCATTGGTACTTTTAACACCTGTTTCACTCTCCGACATCAGGGCCCAAAAACATAGCTCTTTATACTAAAAGTCCAATTATTATGAAATGGACTAGGAGATTACAATATCTTTCAGTGATCATAATTTATTTTCAGGGATGTTTTTATTATACCATATAAAAAGGATATGCTTATTACGTATCTGTTATTCATAGCAAATCCCGTGTGAAGCTGCGGGTAATAGCTTGTTAACTTATAATTCTTCAAATAGATTTTTCAAGTCTGGAATATTGAATTATTTTGTGGAATATTTACCACATATTTCATGTGGTTGTCAGGTGTTGGCAAGCTGGTTAATGTACGTTTAAGTCTTTAAAGTTATTTTAATGTCTTCAAAATAGTCATCATTAGATATTAAGCACAGATACAGATGTAAAAATGTATTGTACTTAAGAAGTATTTGTTTTGTCTAGAAGGAAAGAGATAAGATTCCCTGCATGTAGTCCTGAAAAGACCTTTGTGCCTTCCTTAGTTTAGGCCCTTAGAATCTGATACCCTTAGAGAAGCCTATCACATTTGAGAGCTCCTGTTCTCTGATATCCTTAGGGCTGAGTAGATTCGCCTCTACGATTGTTTTCCTAATTTTACATGTGGCATGACAGTATAACCATATACTCGTTTGTTCTTCTCATTCTTCTGCTTCTCAGCAGAGTCATTCACCAGTCTGGCTTGGACTTACCTTCATCAGATTTTTCCTAAGACGGCCATATCCTGTAAAAATCCCCAAAACCAGTCATATATCAATGCCTTATTTTGTTGAAAGAGAGCAGATTTTACTGCATAAGGAGACACAAACATTTTATATTGCCAGAGGCCTTTCTCCAAGTTAAGGATCTAATCTTTTTTCCCCAATCTTTTACTAAAGTCAAAAGTCCAAATGTCTTTATTTACAATTTTCATAGAGAAATGTATTGGCGTCAAAATATACAGTGTTAAAGTTAATATAAGTTAGAGTTGAGCAGTCTTGATGTTTAAGATGGACAAGTTTCATGTAGATATTCTTCCAGCATGTAGTACGGCCTGGTTACCAGCCATCTGTTCAGTGCCATCTTCAGGTTCTTCCCCTTCTGAGTCTTTATCTTGGTTGGCAGCAGGTTGTAAAGCTTGCGTCCAATGTATGACGGCTTCCTCCCATACAGTGAAAGATGGTGTGCTGGCAGGATGAAGTTGTCAGCATGTCGAGTGTTCTACTGGTGTACATCTGTTCCCCGAGGGAGTTCATTCATGTCGGCAAACATAATCACTTCCTGGATGTAGAGGGCCACAACTTTCAAGATGCAAAGATCCTTGAAACCTTCACGACAGCTGTCCTTCGGTCCTAGGCCTCTAAGAGTTCTTATTACTTTCTTCTGGATCAGGAGAAGTCTCTGGTAGGTTAGTGACTGTAGTGCCTCCTTTTGCTATAGGAGAAAGCTATTCCTTAGACTGGCTCTGGTCCTACCAGAAGGGTTTCTGTACCTATTTTGGCAAAGGTGTCTGCTATTTCATTTTTCTTAAAGTCTTCTGAGCCCGGCACCCAACCAAGTGTAACTTTGTTCCTCTTTGCCAGTTCCGCCAATACATTTTTACATTCCCATACTACTTTTCAGTCAAAGGAGTTGGCGTCAAGTGTCTTTAATGCTACCTGACTATCTGAAAGTATTAAGTTTTCTGCTCTTTTTGGCTTTATTTGTATGAGTCTTCTGGCGCATGATTCTATTGCCTCTTGAAGACTTTGGTGTTTCCAGGGGCACTGCTAAATTCACTCTCGGTCCATATTTACCAAACCTGCCCTTGAGTCTAGATGTGATCCATCTGTATAATACTTCTGGATACCTTTAGAACGGTGGGCCTCTTTATTACTCCATTTATATATATTTTCAATAGAGAGTAGATATGGTTTTATACTGCAGGAGAGTACTACCACAATAAAAAACCTTAAGAATTGCACTTTCCAAACCTGTGAACTTAACAATTCCTGTTACTTTTTCAACACACCTCATAAATATACACACATACATTACATAGATACTTAAGACACACAAGATAAAGATTTAACAATTACACACTCTATAACAAAAGCTCTTTACAAGCTGTTTACAATACATATAAGTAGAATTATTACTGTCTAAAAAACTTAAAAAAAATAGCTTAGGAAATCACAATGTAAACGATATTACCAAACACTAAAGACATTATAACAGTAACAAATTGGCTTTAATTAAATTCTCCATTTATATATATTTTAAAATATTACATATGTCATAGTAAAGGATATACTTTTCCATTGTCATATTCTGGTAGCTACATATGCTGAAATTGTCTAGACCTATATGAGATTAAATTTTAAAATCCATAATAATTTACCTTTAATTTAAAATCTCACATAAACGTTGTTTTATCATAAACTTTTTCAAAATATTGGGTTTTTATTGGTTTTTGACCAAGTAACTAAACATAAGACAGTTTCAAGAAATACGAGTAACGTGTATAAGTTTAGTAAAAAAATAATTTTAATTTAATATTAAATTCATGTATGTTTGAAAAGTTTTCACTCCTTTCAAAAATACTGGTCATATTTTTGGATATTCATGACTTGTTAACCAAATATTTTGAATTTTCATCTTTACAGACATATGAAGAAAATACTGCACCTTTCATTTTATATACTAGTCAGTTGATTATACAGTATATAAAACACCTTAGATAGTTCTTAAATGTTGAATTTCTTGCATTTATGTAGAATATGTGGCATGTTTATTTGACTTAAAGAAATGATTTAAAAAAAATTAAGTATAATTTAAGAAAATGGTATGTTTTTAAATATACTTTTCTTAACAAAATCAATTTTATACAAATAAAATTTAAACATTTATATATATCTTCTTAAATCTATAATTTCTGCACATAATGGAAACATTTCATATTTTCATCTTGGCCGTTTCTATTTGGGCTTTATTTCAAAATTGTCTAAATATCGTACTTGAAATAACTGTAATTTCAATTGGAGTGATAGAAAATGTTGTTTGCTTTTTCTCCAATCGGGGAAGCCATCTTAAACAACTACGAATTTAACATATAGTTTTTACCAAATCCCAAATCGACTGAACCACCAGCGTTAATTTTAAATCAAATATATGAAGGTTGGAACGGTACGGGAGTTGGTAATCCTCGTAAGAACAATCGGACCGATTGTTTCGCCACTTTCACCAACACTGTTTATCGATTCCGCTTCGGGTCAAGGTTACGAAGTTTAGTTCTCAACTAATCAGCGGGCAAGGCCTGCATTATTTTGTTCTCTAAAACCGAACACCTTGAACTGTTTTATTCTTCAGAATAAACAGTTTGAACTCGTGGTACTCAGTGTGTAACTTTCCGCTACTCTTTGTTTTCTCCTGTTTCCTTTTCAGACGATAACGTTCTTTTAACAGTACTCTGTGAACTCTGTTGTAGTAAAGAAAACGTTTCGATAAATGAAGAAATTCAATCTAACTTATTCCAATACCGGAATTTTTATGCTGCACGTCGAGTTGTTAAGCCATACTTGCTCCAAGAGCGCGGGACGGGCCCGTCTACGTCACAGGTTCACCGCACACAGGCGCTCGTGCCTCCCGTGTGACATAGACGTAATAGAGTTACCAGTATAATATGTCCAATATTGTATGTATCAATGAGACGTACTGGAGTCTACAGAGATCTCTCACTGAGAGTAAGTAAATTGGTTCAGTTTCTATAGTAAGATATGTTATACCATTTCCTACACTATAACTAAAGTCTTACTGCAAACTTTTCCTCCGGAACGTATAAAATTTCTAATCCAAACTGTTTCCAAACACAGGAAGTATGTAATTTATGGTTAAAAATACCAATGCATTAATTATGTTTAGTGTTGATGAAACATACACCACACACTGTAGGAAAAACACTATAAGGATTTATTTAAACGTTATAAACTTTATGTACTCATAACAACTTACTAAAGTGAATGAGTGAATGAATGTATGTTCCGATCTACAATGTAGCGAAGGACAACGTAAGCTAATTAACGTATTTACTTTCCTTAATCTTATGCAAGGTGGGAGTATGCCACGTCACGTGTCACGAAAAAGCTTCACTGAAGTTTCATAATAATTTTCAAATTTATTCCTCAGTTCGTTTTTACGATATCCAGAGGACAGTCAGAAAAGGAGACATACAAACACACAAAAATAATATTTTGCCAGCTCCATTAGTGAGAGGCTTTGGTGACACTCAATCAAATCCTACTGAGGGACATGTAGAATCATCGACCTCCGTTTTGACCTATGTAAATGGAACTTCATGCAAAAATTTAAAGTTTATAAACTAAATGGGTTTTCGACGTATCGTGCGGAAGAATATAAAATTTTCCAGCCTCTCGAGTGATAGGTTTCGTTGGTGCTCAGCCATTCAGTGACAGTCTGTTCCGGGAATACTTCCAAATTGAGCTTTAGCTCTATTGAAATTCCCAAACTTAACACAGATAAGTTGTATCAGCCAAACTGGTAATGATAATAATGCCATATTAAAATTGATGTCCAATTTAATCTCCAGAAAATTATATGACACTGGCAAACAAGAATATATCCCAAAGAAATTGCTGGGTTCTAATCGAATAAATAAGTAAATGTAATGTAATCATAACTAACCAGGTGAACCTCCGACTGCAAGCTTCAGCGCTGCTGAAGCGACTGGAGTTTGGTTCGGTTTAAGAGTCGTCGGAAAGAAGTAACCAATAGCTTTTGCTTTACCTTTCATAATCTTCAACTGCTTGTTTTGTAAGATACTAGCAGTTACTTGCGGCTTTGCACGACTTTGAATAACAGATACTTTATAAGCATGTACTTTTTTTAAAGGCATAATAAACAGTCCGGAAAATAAAAGATGGTCACTGGAATGTATTCCAATCTTCTGATCAATTTCAGAATATTGGACTTAAAGTTGTTTAGGGTCCTGAAATAGGAGAGTTAAACAGTTCACACACACACACACACACACACACACACACACACACACACACACACACACACACACACACACACACACACACACACACACACACACACACACACACACACACACACACACACACACACACACACACACACACACACACACACACACACACACACACACACACATTGAATTTGTATAAATGGCAATAGCCGAATTTAATTTCAATAAAAATTGAATCACAAAAAGTATATATGTATATATACTCACATACGTTGGTCTAAACATTCAACTTCGGTCAAAAAGCTATTATTTCCTGTTAATTTCAAGTATTTCCAATGCACCAGTAGTAGCTTCTGCACTGTTTAAGAAAATATACACATACATAGACCTGGAAAGTCTTCTTCGGTAAAAAAACAGGTCTGTAAAACCTTCTTTGGATAAAAAGCGTCCACACCTGGCCATTGTCATCCACATCCGGTCGAACACATTTCCTATGCCGTAATAGCGTTTTTATTGTTGACCCAGTAAAAAAATATATACATACAAACATCTGAAAAGTATTTTCGGTTAAAAAGCATCTACTTCCAGTCTAAGGTAAATCCGGCACTGTAAACAATAATGTCTGTCAAATGTGGACCAAATTTCGCCTTTCTAGTACAGCGGGAATTTGAGAAATAAAGTAGAGTTCTTCTAGATGTTGCAACTTTATTTCAGCCTCTAGGGGTGGTTGATTTAAAAAAAATCATCACTTTGTCGAGAGCATATAATGCCCGTGTATTTAAAATTCCATCGTTATAAGCCACAGGGTAGTTGCAAACCATAAATACCTATTTCGCCCGTTATGGATGGTCAATATTGAAAATGCTTTTGTTTTTCTTTTCTAGTCATTAGTCAAGTGTGTGTCGAACTTCATATTTCCAGGACATCGTGAAGTTGTGAAAACAAAAATATAATTTTTCTAGGGACTGTCACTCCATTTAAACCACTATGAGTGGTTTGTATCATAACATTCTTTCAATCGTCTTTTGATAGCATAAGATACGTGTGTGTAAAGATGTCATCTCTCTAAGACATCGTGATATTGAAAAAACAAAATATAGTTCTTATAGGGGTTGCAACTTCATTTCAATGTTTATGATCTTTAGAAAATGCTCTAGTTCTCTAGAGGCATACGTATGCCAAATTTCAACTTCTGAGATTACAGGAAGTTGGAAAGTTAGTTATGAGGTAGTGAGTGAGTGGCCTTGCCTTTTACTTATTACTTAAGTACAGTTATTATTTATTTATAAATATTTTTACCTCCATATGTTTTTAATATTAACTTCAAAATTAGGTTAACGAATACTTAACCTTGCCCGTATGACATATAATTTCAAAGGTACGTTTTTAATATCTCTCGAGACCTTCTTATTGCTTGTACATGCTAAAATAAAATTGGTCAACTATCGTATAGTTTTTCTAAAAGATAGCATTTTTGACTCGAATTAAAGTTCAGTTTTCTTTTCTTACGCTTCAAATTAATAACTTTTTCAGATAAAAATTTAATGGAGAATTAAAAAAAAGTCAATTGGTCTCATATGTCCACGGTTTGCCCAGAAATATCAGATTTGTGTGCAAAACACTCACTTTTCAGAAAAAATCTTCATTTAAAAGCAAATTTTCAGAGTATCCTTTTTATCCAAAGTTGTATAACATTTGCATGTATTATACGAGTAAAATACACCCAAAAAAGGTAAAAATGTTCTCACACCAAGAATAATTACCCTGCATAATCTTTTTCACTAGTATAATAAATTCACTAGTTTTATATAAATAAATCAAAATACGAGTAGTTATACGCTCTATATAAAGTAATAATTTCAAATCATATGACCTTCGAAAAAACAAATAAAAATCTCTATGTCGAATTTTCTAAGGAATCTTTCAATAACAAAATACTAGCACAGGATAGGTCACATAGGCACAAACAACACGTACATTCAGTTCAGTTTAGTAAAATATATTGTACGGAACACGTTTGTCGCATTTTTGTTCTACGTCCGTACGAAAACGCATGCATAAAAGGGCTCTAAAGGGGCGTTTTCATTAGATATATTTATAGCAGAACATATAAATACAAAGTAAGCCCGAGCTGAGTGTGGAAGTGTGAATGCGAGTGCCCGCATGTAGGACTCCCTGCCGGTCGATAATCTACTGGCCCATATCGCTCGTTATCTGGTATACATTTGTTACGCTAGGAATGGTCCTATGTGATACAAAGCTATGCCTGCAATAGTCATGGGTTATTAGCAAAAAACGACAGCGATAATCTACTGGCCCATATCGCTCGTTATCTGGTATCACATTTGTTACGCTAGGAATGGTCCTATGTGATACAAAGCTATGCCTGCAATATTCATGGGTTATTAGAGGCAAAACGACAGCGATAATCTACTGGCCCATATCGCTCGTTATCTGGTACACATTAGTTACGCTAGGAATGGTCCTATGTGATACAAAGCTATGCCTGCAATAGTCATGGGTTATTATAGGCAAAACGACAGCGATAATCTACTGGCCCATATCGCTCGTTATCTGGTACACATTAGTTACGCTAGGAATGGTCCTATGTGATACAAAGCTATGCCTGCAATAGTCATGGGTTATTATAGGCAAAACGACAGCGATAATCTACTGGCCCATATCGCTCGTTATCTGGTACACATTAGTTACGCTAGGAATGGTCCTATGTGATACAAAGCTATGCCTGCAATAGTCATGGGTTATTAGAGGCAAAACGACAGTGATAATCTACTGGCCCATATCGCTCGTTATCTGGTACACCTTAGTTACGCAAGGAATGGTCCTATGTGATACAAAGCTATGCCTGCAATAGTCATGGATTATTTAAGGCAAAACGACAGCGATAATCTACTAGCCCATATCACTCGTTATCTCGAACACATTAGTTACGCTAGGAATGGTCCTATGTGATACAAAGCTATGCCTGCAATAGTCATGGGTTATTAGAGGCAAAACAACAGCGATAATCTACTAGCCCATATCACTCGTTATCTCGAATACATTTGTTACGCTAGGAATGGTCCTATGTGATACAAAGCTATGCCAGCAATAGTCATATAGAAGGCAAAACGACAGCGATAATCTACTAGCCCATATCACTCGTTATCTCGAATACATTTGTTACGCTAGGAATGGTCCTATGTGATACAAAGCTATGCCAGCAATAGTCATATAGAAGGCAAAACGTCAGCGATAATCTACTAGCCTATATCGCTCGTTATCTGGTACACGTTTGTTACGCTAGGAATGGTCCTATGTGATACAAAGCTATGCCAGCAATAGTCATATAGAAGGCAAAACGACAGCGATAATCAACTAGCCCATATCACTCGTTATCTCGAATACATTTGTTACGCTAGGAATGGTCCTATGTGATACAAAGCTATGCCAGCAATAGTCATCAAGTCAAGTCAAGTCAAGTCAAGTCTTTTATTGCCGTTGATAATAATACAATTATGTGGCAAAGGTCATACCGAATAAATCTAAAATTTTTACATTCGTTCACAATACCAAATTCAGACATACAATCGTTACATTCATCCATACCACTTACTCGCCAATTCTCTCCACCGCCAACGCCAGTGTCAGTCTTCTAGATTGGAGGTCTCCCAACTATAATTCAAAAACTCGTCGACGCTATAGAATGCTTTAGATGCTAAAAAGCGCTTCAGACGAGTTTTTAACGCCTTGGGCGTTTGTACGTTTTTCATGGAATCAGGCAAACTGTTGATGAAACGGACAGCTGTCTGCGAGGGCAGGTGTTCATAAACCACCGTTCTGTGTCGCCCAGTACGGTAGTTGTCTCTGCCTCTCGTTTCATATTCATGCACGTCACGGCCCCTAGTCAGGGCACATTTTGACTTACAGAATAAAACTGCCTCCAAGATATAGAGACATGGCAGAGTCAACAGCTGCAATTTTTTGAAAGCAGGTCTGCACGACTCTCTGAAGTTCATGTTGGCGATTGTTCTGATCGCTTTCTTTTGAAGCCTGAAAACTCTCAAAATTTGATTGTTTGAACAAGCTCCCCACAAAATCACTCCGTAGGAAAGATGTGGGTAAATCAGGCCGTAATACGCCGCCATCAGCACCTGACTTGGGCAGTATTTGGCTAAAGATCTTAAAACATAAACGCCAGATGCTAATTTTGAACAAACTGAATCAATGTGAACATTCCATGTCAAACCTCGATCAAGGTATATACCAAGGAATTTGGAGGAGTACACTTCTTCTAATGTGGAGTCTCCCAGCATGACGGAAGGTCCACACCCAACGTCCATTGACCGCAGGGCGACATTCAGAAAATTAGATTTTGTGGAATTTGTTGTCAGGTTGAGGCTATGAAAGTGTTGGACGCAGTTGTTAAGGTCAACAAAAGCTTTTTGTTCCAAAACTTCTTTTGATTTTTCGTTAAAACAGAGAGTCGTGTCATCAGCATACTGCACGAGATTCCCGTACAGAAGTGATGACTCGATGTCATTGACATAGACCAGAAAAAGGATTGGACTGAGGATGGAGCCTTGGGGAACTCCATATCTCAAATCCAATGGACTTGAAAGGTGATTTGTAATTTGGACAGTCTGTGTTCTACGACTTAGAAATGATTTAATCCATAGCAGGGGCACACCTCGAATGCCATGAGATTCAAGTTTGTCAAGAAGTGTATTATGGTCAACACAGTCGAATGCTTTGGATAAGTCGAGAAACACACTTATGGTGGGATTCCGACACTCTAACCCCTCAACAACCATTTCGACCAGACTCACCACAGCGTCTACCGTCGATTTTCCCGTTCTGAAGCCAAATTGGTCTTCAGAGAGCTGGTTGTGTTTGCTAAGAAAACAAAGCATTCTTGTCAAAAATAGTTTTTCGAAAATCTTGCTCACAGTTGGCAAAATAGAGACAGGCCGATAATTGTTAAGGGAGCATGGGTCATCTTTTTTGAAAATGGGGTGTACTTTAGCATTTTTCAGGAGGGAGGGGAAAACTCCTGTTTGAAAAGACAGATTTACCAATTGAGTCAGAGGGCTCACAATATGCTTGGCACATTTTTTCAAAATCCACATGGACAATAAATTTAAATCGGTTGATTTTTTGGCCGGGAGCTGCTGAATAATTTTTTCCAACTCTTCCTCAAGTACAGGTGCCAGTATCATTGATTCTACTGGACTACGTCTTCGCGTGTGAGTAACCTGGGGCTCTGACGGTCGAGGACCTCGCCCACAAGCAACAGACGCAAAAAATCTATTAAAATCTCAGCTTCATCCTGCACCAAGGTATATCCAATTTTAATTTTGATCTGTTTGTGAGCTTTATTTTTATTGTTAATAATGTCCCAAACAGTTTTAGAAACATTTTTAGAAGAAAGAATTTTTTTGAGATATCATATGATTTCGCGGCTTGGATCACTTTCGGTAAATTCTTTTGTAGTTTCGGTAATAAATTTTGAAATTTTCATTTGAATCTGATCTATAAATTTCGGAAAGGAATTTTAGTTTATCTCTTGAAATCAATATTCCTTTCGTGATCCAAGTATTTCTTGTCTTTTTTTGACATATTTTAATTGTTTTTTTTTTGTCATATAGAAGGCAAAACGACAGCGATAATCTACTAGCCTATATCGCTCGTTATCTGGTACACGTTTGTTACGCTAGGAATGGTCCTATGTGATACAAAGCTATGCCTGCAATAGTCGTGGGTTATTAGAGGCAAAACGACAGCGATAATCTACTGGCCCGTATCAGCCGTTATCTCGAATACATTTGTTACGCTAGGAATGGTCCTATGTGATACAAAGCTATGCCTGCAATAGTCATGGGTTATTAGAGGCAAAACGACAGCGATAATCTACTGGCCCATATCGCTCGTTATCTGGTACACCTTAGTTACGCTAGGAATGGTCCTATGTGATACAAAGCTATGCCTGCAATAGTCATGGGTTATTAGAGGCAAAACAACAGCGATAATCTACTAGCCTATATCACTCGTTATCTGGTACACATTAGTTACGCTAGGAATGGTCCTATGTGATACAAAGCTATGCCAGCAATAGTCATATAGAAGGCAAAACGACAGCGATAATCTACTAGCCCATATCGCTCGTTATCTGGTACACATTAGTTACGCTAGGAATGGTCCTATGTGATACAAAGCTATGCCTGCAATAGTCATGGGTTATTAGAGGCAAAACGACAGCGATAATCTACTGGCCCATATCACTCGTTATCTCGACACATTTGTTACGCTAGGAATGGTTCTATGTGATACAAAGCTATGCCTGCAATTGTTATGCATTATTTAAGGCAAAACGACAGCGATAATCTACTGGCCCATATCAGCCGTTATCTCGAACACATTTGTTACGCTAGGAATGGTCCTATGTGATACAAAGCTATGTCTGCAATAGTCATGGATTTTTTAAAACAAAGAGACAACTATAAAATACTGATGACGTATTGAGGAAAATCAGTTACTGGATAAAACTCCAATAGAGTTTGAATTTCCAGCACTTCACGGTATATTCAATCTAGGAGGAGTACAAGAAATATTTTCTACATATCCAACGAGGGGATGGGCGGTCGATGTAGTAGGAAACCATCATACGTTTTGCTCTAAATGAGACAAAAATAATACGTAATGATTTCTTACCTTTTCAAACAGTTTAAAACATCTTTTCGTATTACTTTCCCCACCCAATGTGATACAAAGCTATGTCTGCAATAGTCATGGATTATTTAAAGCAAAACGACAGCGATAATCTACTGGCCCATATCAGCCCATATTACTTTCCTAATTCCTTCAATGTTTCGTAAGTTACTACAACATTAGAGCGCCTAAAATACTAAAGAGGACAAGATCAGTCTAACTGTTCATTGGCTGAAAGAACAGCCGGATGAGTAAATATTAAAATTCGGGCTCATGTATGTTCACGGAATTGTGGACTCTCAACGTGTCGTGTTCGATGGCGAGAGAGGAGGCGATTACTGCCCCAGAAGGTTTTTGGTCTATTAATAAGCATATTATAGAGGTCCTTCCTGGGTGCACAATTTATACGATCAAGAATGTTGGATTTATAACTTATGAGGCATCCACCAGAATCTGGCTGATGTTGCTTGGTATGGTAGATGTCGTAACACACATGACGTTGCAGATATATTCTCTCCTATGTTGAGTGATAGCTCTAGGAGCCCTCTCTCGTCTCCAGACGTACAGCGTACCCTAACACTACCAATTTCACCTGAGTGGAGTGTTGTGTACAAGGTAAAGGATCCTCCGTTTGCTAGCGGTTATTGTTGCCGATAGTACTGCAATCTGTAGCTCGTATACTGGTTACTTATGTATATTGACTTACATCTTATACTTATGTACTGCACATATATACTAGAATGGTGAAAAGAATAACAAAATCAAATGGAAGGGTCTGTATTTATCGTTAACCAAATATTAACAATTTCTTAAATCTTAACAGGATATAACAATACGAATAGTTTGGTCGAATTTGCAATTTTGTCAAAATGGCGGCTATTTAAAATATTTAAACTAAAATATCTTTAGAAAACTAACATATAACATAGTGGCAAAAATACACTTTTATCGAAATATTATCAATAATTTCAATGAAACTTTAAATGATGAAGTCGGATAAAAATACTTGACACTGTTGAAAGGGTAGTCCAACCATGCTTGTCCAACCTGAAGTTTCTTCACAATAAGATAACATTTCGACAGTTGAAATTTTAAATGTATTAACTTATTTACATTGCTCCAATTTTGAACTGTTACCTTATTGTGAAGAAACTTAAGCCTGGTGATGTATGGTCGGAATAATCTATTACTCGATTATTTGCTATGTGATTTCAAAATTTAAAGGGCCATTAAATTTGATGCTAAATTTATTTCACTCAAGGAACAATATCACTCAAGGATTTTCTACAGAGCTTTAATAACACCATGTATATTATTTTAGTGTTTATAATTAACATGATCAGAGGTTAAGGGAATAACTCTTACATAAGATTTTGAGCTTGTAGGAGCACTTCTGGTCCGAATGAAATACACTTCCAACACCACAGCTGAATTTACCTTATTGCCTCGATAAGAAAATATACAAATACGTGTCAGAAACTTCCTTTTGGCGGAAAGTAAAAAGCGATTACTTCCCACCCTTGTATAATCAAATCAGTGACACAGTTGGGTTTGCCTTGTTGTCCCAATGAAGAAAATATATACAAATACGTAGAACTGAGAAACCCACTTCTATCAATTAGTATTTACTTCCAGCCATTTGATTACACTTACGGTCTAATTTATTTACTGTGCCACAGTTGAGTTTGCTTTGTCCCAATGAAGAAAATATATAGAAATACGTAGAACTGAGAAACCCACTTCTATCAATTAGTATTTACTTCCAGCCATTTGATTACACTTACGGTCTAATTTATTTACTGTGCCACAGTTGAGTTTGCTTTGTCCCAATGAAGAAAATATATAGAAATACGTAGAACTGAGAAACCCACTTCTATCAATAAGTATTTACTTCCAGCCATTTGATTACACTTACGGTCTAATTTATTTACTGTGCCACAGTTGAGTTTGCTTTGTCCCAATGAAGAAAATATATATATAAATACGTAGAACTGAGAAACCCACTTCTATCAATAAGTATTTACTTCCAGCCATTTGATTACACTTACGGTCTAATTTATTTACTGTGCCACAGTTGAGTTTGCTTTGTCCCAATGAAGAAAATATATATAGAAATACGTAGAACTGAGAAACCCACTTCTATCAATAAGTATTTACTTCCAGCCATTTGATTACACTTACGGTCTAATTTATTTACTGTGCCACAGTTGAGTTTGCTTTGTCCCAATGAAGAAAATATATATAAATACGTAGAACTGAGAAACCCACTTCTATCAATAAGTATTTACTTCCAGCCATTTGATTACACTTACGGTCTAATTTATTTACTGTGCCACAGTTGAGTTTGCTTTGTCCCAATGAAGAAAATATATATAAATACGTAGAACTGAGAAACCCACTTCTATCAATAAGTATTTACTTCCAGCCATTTGATTACACTTACGGTCTAATTTATTTACTGTGCCACAGTTGAGTTTGCTTTGTCCCAATGAAGAAAATATATATAAATACGTAGAACTTTCTACAATAAGTATTTACTGCATTTGATTACACTTACGGTCTAATTTATTTACTGTGCCACAGTTGAGTTTGCTTTGTCCCAATGAAGAAAATATATAGAAATACGTAGAACTGAGAAGCCTACTTCGGTCAATAAGTGTTTTATCCAGCAGTTTAATTTCACTTACGGTCTAATGTATTTACGGTGCCACAGTTGAGTTTGCCTGATTCCCTTGATCAACAATGAATGTATATGTATCTGAAACCTACTACAGTAAAAAGCGTTGACTTTCAGTGTTAGATATTTCCAGTGGCATAATAGAGTTTGCGTTATTGTTTCGATAAAGAAAACATTGGACTAAAAAACATTTTATTTATGGTGTCAAATTTGAGTTTGCCTTATGCCCCGATTAATAAAATATATACATAGGTACTGTCAAAAAGCGTTTATTTCTAGATCTACTTTCGGTCTAATCTATGTTTAGTTGAAATAATTGAATTTTCATTATTGTTCCGATGAAGAATTAATTATACATACACAAGTAAGAATTAGTACTACGGTCAAGAAGCATCTACTTCCGATATAAGAGGATAAATCCTTACCAAGTTCATGCATCGTTACAAAATAATAGTTTTTAATAGGTTTAGAGTTGTAGAAGTCTTGTTTTCGTAGTGTAGTTTGCGAAAGGAAATCTCGTTGAGCTGTGTTACTGTTAATTCCTCTGTTGTTCCTTAAGCCACAGTAAAATACCATCTCACAATATTAAGGAAGCCAACTTTAAGTGCAAACATTCACAGTTCCGATCATTAAGTTGTGATTTATAACAGGGTTTACATAGTATTTCCACCGCATTAGATGTTTTTAATTCATCACTCTAATTTGTCCTTTAATTTATTGCAGGTCTTTGAATTTAAGTACTACTTTAATTTTTTAGTTGCACGTATCTTAGTCTTGTTTTATGAAATTAGAGCCTTGACATTGAGATAAAACCACAAAGCCACCGCATCAAAATTTGTAAAAAGATTCTTTTCTAAAAAAGCTAACATTAAAAGCTAAAGAACAGTATAGTTCATAATGGTTTTATCTTGAGGCTCTGTCTCTTTAGCTCTAAGCGTGTTCCGTAATCAATCAATGGTTTAAACATAAACATAACCATGCCAAATATAAATAATATATGTCTAAAGAAACCCAGACTATTCGCCTTATTTACTGTTTCCACTTTGGGAACTCGTCTTCTTTGATATTTGATTGAAATGAGATTTTAATCAAAGTACAAAGTAACATTATACATTATGTTAAAGTCGCTTCAATAACAAGTCTCATAATGTTATAATTGCTGAAATTGGTTATTATAGTGGAACTCAGCCCCCTGCATTAGGCCGAGTAATGAACTTCTGTCTAGTATCCGTAAGAAAAGTTTGCACAAAATAATTACATGAAAATCCGAGAGAAGGAAATGACAGCTTATGAAACGTTTACATACACAAAGATGGTCAGACTAACGAACTTTCTCTGAATGTCATGTGTTAAGCTTCACTACGTTTAAACATTAATATTGATCAATGTGGTAAGAAATAATAACTTATACACCATTAGATAGTTGCTAACATTTCGTTCAATGTTACGGCACTCAAATCCAGTAGCTCATGTTATACTACAAGGTGATAATAGGCCAGGCCACGTGTTGCATAGAAAGCTTCTCTGAAGTTGCATGCAAAATTTAAAGTCAATACCTCATTTTATTCTCTAGACATCCTACGGATATACAGACATACAGACAATCAGATAGAAAAGAAATATTTCAAGCCCTCTGACAGATAGAAGAACAATTTTACTACCGCCCCTAAAAAGGCGTTTTTTAATGTCACTCAGTCATAGAGGGACATGAAACACCATCAAACACGATGTTGTCTCTGTAGAACTGACATTACATGGAAGATTTCATGCCGATGGCTTGATAGTTCAATTAGTTATTGAAGTATTCTGTGGTAACATGCAGACAGACAGATTGACAAGCAAATAGAACAGGTCCCTGAGTGTTCCAGGTCCCTGAGCTAAGGCAAAATATACAACTGTTTAAGTCTATTGCTGAATTTATTGAATTATATGCTTCGTTATCGTCTAGCCATGAAGTGTCCTGGAGAAACAAGTACAATCGTTGAATTCCATCTTGTCTATGTAAAAATGTAGTGTCATGCAAATTATTCAAGTTTATAAGTAAAATTCTTCTCGAGATATCCTAAGGACAGTTAAGCTTCGCTATTGCTCAGCCGAATTACATGGAGGGACACACAGCATCATCAAACTCGATGTTACATATACAAAAGTGAAGCATCTTGCAAAAATTAAAAAGTGTATGTAAATTATTTTCGACATGTCATCCGGAGAAGACAAACAAATGACAAATTTTGTCAGATCCCTGAATAGCCTTCCCCAACACTCAGCTAATGTCTCCAATGTAGGACTTTGTACAACCATCGTGGATGAGAAATTCAATGGGACGTTACCTCTTGAGGCATATGGGAAATAGTATGAAAAAGACTGCAAATGGAGGTTTCCCCACCACCTGGTGTTCTTGTAAAACTCCTTCCCCATCAGAAATTCAGCGAAACTTTTCAATGCTAACGTAAAGTCTTTAGATAATTTAATTTAAATATTTCGGGAATCTCATTTTGAAAAAGTGGACGTTTCATTCTAAAGCGATAAGTTAAGGAGTACTTGTAATCTGATAAGGGAAGGATGTTTAAATGTGCTGCACAGATAATTTAGCCGAACACGAAAGCCTGCACAGTTCCTGAAGCCACTTTAGTAATTGCGTCCTGTCCCACTTGGGTAATTAGCAAAAGCGTCGCTTTGTCGTGGTTCTGTCCGTTCGATTCGCCTCTTCTATCAGTTCGGTATTTGCAAGAAATAATCGTAGATTATATTTGAAATAATACAAAATGTATGAATTATTGAGGAATTATCCTTCGAAAACTTAGGTATTGCTGTTACCTTATCAATCTTAGATTGTATACTACCACGAATATTCTACATATCTCATCATTGGATGAGGGTTGATGACGCGTGTCATTCGAGGAACTGAAACATTTAATTACTGTCTTTCTGTCCGCACGATATCTCTAGAACAAACTCACCTACATACTTGCATTTTTACATGAAACTTTTATATTAACGCAATATTGAGTTTGATGAAAGTGCATGTCACTACATGGGACTAGGCTGAGCGTTAACGAACATTTTTTAATTATGAGTAATCACGATGGCAACGAAAAAATTCGTAGGATAAATAAATTTATAAACAATATTGGTGTAATCATATAATATAATATACTTAAACATGTAGCCCAATTATCTGAAAGAAATGAGATAACGAAACCCGTTACGCGACACGTGGTTTGGCATATATATATATATATATATATATATATATATATATATATATATATATATATATATATATATACATAAAATTATAATGATATTAAAATATATATAATTTTATGTAAAAGTTAAAACATTATTCAAACTTTTAAGTTTTGCGTAGGTTTTGTTACAGTAAGAAGCATAAGCGTAATGAACTCTAGGCCTAGAGGAACAAAATCTCACGGAATTTGTTTCAGAGATGTGTACGTACACGCGTCATATGTTCACAGTGAAAAGGTTTCTTGGAAAACTTTGATACTATAACTGATCTTCTACTTTATTCTCCGTGAATGGCAGAGAGGATAATGTGATGGTAGTACAATATTTTGGGTTTGCAGTGATGATGTACTTTTTAAGGTGACTAGATAAAAAGTTAAATATGGAGAAGATTTGATTTATTTTATAACATTTAAACTCAAATGACCACGTTCTTCTTCATAAAATAAAGTTTAGAATCGAAAATTCTTTGACAAATTTTAATGGATTTTTATTATTTATAATCATTATATGCCAAAATACACGAACTTAAAAAAATACCACAAATGTAACTCTTTCAAAAGTGTTCGCATATTGAAAATGTTATGAAGATAATTTTTTATTTACTATGGTCAATGACGTTGTTAAAATATTCTGTATTAAATCTTATTGGAAAATTTTAATAAGTGAGAGAATTCCTGGTGGGAAAGTATTTTTTTACAAGCACATCAGGTGGGGGGGGGGGGGACATCCACAGTCGCTGATAGTCTGTTGACTCTTTTTATACTATTTGCCATCTGCTTCAAAAGGTAACCCCCTTTAATTTTTCATCCAGTGGTTGTAAAAAGACCTGCATTCGACACGCATCAGGTTATACTGAACTTCCTAATCTTCCACAACCCTACTTTTATTTTTAATCCTTCACAAACACATTCGTTAAGGCGCAAAATTGAAAAGAGTTTTTCAAAAACGCTTACAGATTGTATTAAAGTTACACGTGACCAATCCACTCACTTTTATAAATATTGGAAACTTTCATATTTCAGCAAGTCAAGTATGCTATAAGATTTTATCACTAAACAAATGTAATATAACAAAGTTTGTATTCTTGGTTGGTACTTTAAATTTGTATATTTAGTAATTTCATAAGATAAATCTGAAAAGTTTGTATATATTTATTAACACTTGATATTTAAATAAATAAATAGGTGTTATTTTATTTATTGTTTTATTTATTGGTCGTTTTATTTAAAATAAAAACTTCAACAAATATTAGACAAAGAAAGCCATATATGTTTAGTTGCTGTGTTTTTAATTATAAACGAAATTATCATGAGTCAAGCAACAACCTAATGCATAATTGTAATGATGATTGCTTATTACTTCGTCCAGAAAACAATAATCAAAAATATATTGAATAATGTATAGTATGATGTGTTTTCTACTACATAGTAATAATTTTGTTGTGTTGCCTTGACAATTAGTTTTTCTGTATAGGAATATTTTGAGCTCGTCCTTCAACCAGCGATATTTTGGTACAATCTAACAAAAGTTTCTATTTCAAATAATATTGTATCTGCGTCCACCCCGGACAGGCAGACACACATGCCTTAGATTTAAATCTCGCTTTTAAAGGCTAAAATAAAAAAAAAAAAAACGATGGCGTTAAACAATTAAGTAGAATTGAAGTCCAGACATAATTGGATAAAATGCGATATAATACGTATTGAAAAACATCGAATAACAGGAAGCCATGCATCCTAAACTTATATTTGGTAACAAGAGAATGTTTGGTCAATTACAGAGATTGTTTGCCCG
Organism: Homalodisca vitripennis; assembly: GCF_021130785.1. Taxonomy (NCBI): domain Eukaryota; kingdom Metazoa; phylum Arthropoda; class Insecta; order Hemiptera; family Cicadellidae; genus Homalodisca; species Homalodisca vitripennis. Next base: position 136,193,667 of record NC_060207.1, read on the forward strand.
AAGCCTTTCAGTTCCCATTTGTTTGTGGCGTTGGTTTACTGCAACACTGCAAAATAATGAAATTGAACACATTTTTGTTTACAGTGGTGTTATAACATTTGATAGAAAGACAATTATTTTCATGAACCTGCAATGATGTTTTTTATCCACTTAAAGAGAAAAATGTTGAAGAATCAATATAAAACAAATGTATCTCTCTTCAGAAACCTGCTAAAACAAAGACAGTCTAAACCCAGAGGTCACTGAGGTTAATATAAAGGACGAGACAACCGAGTTCACGAGTTATGCATTATGTCCCGTTCTAGGTCTGGCCATCGAATCGCGCTGTGAACATAGTTTCTGTGAGACGTCTATATTATAAATTTTCTGTAGTTAAAGAGGTGTTACTTGATGTTCAAATGGAAATAGAATATTTTTTATGAATTTACTGAGAGTTATTAACGACATCCTCAGCCACAGAAAGATTGAAGTTCCTGAAGTTCCATTGAACACTGTCTATAGCGTCATCTGTCGGCCATCCGTAAGAACTTCTATTGGCAAGTCAAGTCAAGTCGCTGTGACTGTGGGGTGGGGGTGGGGGGTGGATCCCCCACATCTTTCAAGGCCTCTGCCGGTTAAGCTTTTGCCTTGTGTCTCGAGGGTCAAAGCCCTAGTAGCTTTCGCTACCTGTCAGTGGGGTGAAGTGTCGTGGTGCAGTCGAAGTTGTAGTCGATGTCATCAGTCATCCATGGGAAGACGCGTTGGGGGACCTCCTGGGTGCGAAGCTCACGGATGTGATCCCACGGTGAGAACTCTGCAGCTTCCTCAAGGCTAGATGTCCAGGCCTTCTACGAAGCTCCTGATGGTAGGGACGTTGGACGAAGCCCCTGACTACGGTGTTCCTCACGAACCAGGGCGACCCAGTGGCCCGCCGGAGACACACGCTCTGGACAGCGAGCAACTGCCTCCTTGCGGTCTTGCAGGTGAGGTGGTACCATGCTGGGGCCGCATATGTGAGCACTGGTCGTATCAGAGCCGTGTAGAGCAGGACCTTCGTCCTGGTCGGTAGCTTCGTGGAGTTGAGCAGGGGGCCGATGCTGCCGAAGCCCTTCCTCGCTTGGACACAGATCCTCTTAACGTGGGGTGTGAAGGTCAGCTTGGAGTCCAGGAGTACCCCCAGGTACTTGATTGAAGTCTTCCACGGTATGTCGTCGCCGTTGAGTGACAGGTGACGGCCGTCCGCTTGTCTCCTTGTCCTGGTGAAGTTTTATGGCTTCACATTTGTCAACGTTGACCTTGATCCTCCACTTGGTCAACCAGGGCTCCAGTAGGTCCAGCTGCCGCTGGATGTAGAACCCAGCCATCCTCAGGTTGGCAGAAGTGGCCCGTGAGAAGCGTATCGTCCGCGTACAGGGAGAGCTGCACTCTCGGAGCGACCGGAAAGTCGTTTGTGTATCACAGGTACAGGATCGGGCCGAGGACTGATCCCTGTGGCACACCAGATGTCCACTGGGTGGGTCGTGGAGATGGATCGGGCAACGTTGACGGAGAAGGTCCAGAGGTGGGGTCCAGATAGCTGCGGAGCAGCCGAAAAAATCCTGCCAGGCAATGGAGACGATGACAGCTTGAAGAGCAGTCCCTCGTGCCACACCTTGTCGAAGGCTTTGCTCACGTCTATCAGGACCGAAGTGGAGTGGTGCTTTCTTTCCTACAGCTCCGGTGATATTGTTCAGGTCTCTGCGAAGCTGAAGGGTGGTGGAGTGGCCGGTGCGGAAGCCGAATTGTTCTGTCCTGATAGACGTGAAGAACCCCTCAGGGAATCTCCGCCAAGACGATCTTCTCCAGAATCTTGGAGAGCACAGGTAGGAGGGAGATCGGAGAGGGTCCTTGCCGGGCTTGGGTATCATGAATCACCTTGGCATCCTTCCACGTGGTCGGGAAGTGAGCCAGGCGTAGGCATGAGTTGAAGATGCAGGTGATCGTGACGATCACCCAAGCCGGCAGGTTCTTCAATGCTGGAGTTCCTAAGGAGTCCGGGGCCAGGGGCCTTCTTCGGGCGAAGGCGGCGAATGTGGTCTTGCACTTCAAGTGTAGTCACAGTGGGCAGTAGGTAGTCTTCGTCAGGTTTGGTATTCCTCCAGGAAGTTTTCAATCATTTCGCACGTGTCCTCGTCGTAGACATCCGCGTGTGTGGGGAGAATTGGTCTTCCATGGTGTCGGCGAAGGCCTCTGCTCGATCTCCAGGGGAGTAGACAATACCACGCTGTCCATGAAGTGGTCGGTTAGTCTTCTTCTCCCCTCGAAGTGCCCTGGAGATTTTCCAGATGCCGCCGACTCCACCGTCAGCTTGATGTTCCACAAAGTCATCTCACGCAGCCGCTCTGTGTTCAGCCAGGAGACGAGAGCACTTCCTGGCCTGGCGGTTGAAGTCTGCTTGGCGTGGGGACATCGGGACTGCTGATACTCCCTTCGCAGTCTGCGACGAAGGCGAATCTCCTCTCTCAACTCCTCGGGTAGAGGTGGAGTGATGTCAGTCCGGGAGAGAGGAGATTACGAGGCCGTCATAGCTTCTTGGAGGATGGAAGTCAAGTCGTGTACTTGTCGGTCTAGCTGATCCGGTGACTCGGCAGGAGTTGGTGGTGTGGCCGATGTCTGTCAGCGAGGTGGTTTTCAAAGTGGTGCCAGTTGATCTTGGTGGGACGAGTAGGAGGATATGATGGCGCTCCGTCGTCCGAGAGGTCGAAGACAACTGGCACGTGGTCTGACGAGAGATCAGACACTGCAAACACCTCGATGTGTTACCGTCCAGCGAGCCAGCTAGAACCGATGTCCAGTATGTCCGGGAGGTGCCGTCCATTGTGATTGTAGTGCGTGGGCTCCTCAGGTGTCAGTAGTTGGATGTGGAGTCGGTTGTCCAGGAGACGGTGGAGACCTTCTGCCGTTGGAGTTGGTGTTCCGGCATCCCCAGTCCAGATGCTTTGCATTGAGGTCCCCAGCAACAAGTGCAGGGGAACCAGGACGCAGCAGGGCATCAAGGCAGCGAGTTTGAAGAGTGTTTCTAGGTGTATTGTAGACGGAGGCAATCTCCAGTTCGGCTCCGCTGTAGTGGATGGCAATCCGGGTGATCTGAGCTCCTGGGGCAGGGGACTTCTGCCAGGAGACGATGGGTCACTCGCCGATGCACCATGATCGCCGAGCCTCCGCCGGGTTGGTTGTTCTGCAGCTTTGCCTATCGGTGCGGTATATCTGGTAATTGGGGATATTGAAGCGATCTGTCGCCCTGAAGTGAGTCTCCTGTAGAAGACCGACGTCCACATCCATTTCAGTTAGTAGCTGACCGAGTTTCCAGCCGCTTGTTTGCCAGCCCGTCGGCGTTCCAGCTGACAACTCTCAGCTTACCCATGGACGGTGGCGGACAACATGTCTATGAGGCGTGACATCAAACGCCACTAATGTTGGTCAGCTGAGAAAAAATCTGATTTATTCTTACCTTGAGATCCTGAGGCAGGAGGGAAGCTGGGTGAGAAGTCGGCGTGATGTTTTGTGTGGGCGGCTGGGCTTGTAGTTCAGGGCTTGAAGCAGGCTTAGGTGGCTCAGCACGAGATCTCGGTGTGGGCCTGGGTAGTGCTGGTCTGGCAGGGGCAGGAGTGTCCTCGACTATTGGGTTGTCTTAGTTGATGAGAGGCAGGGGGTTGACGTGTCTCGGAGGTTGAGGTCTTCGGAGTTGAACGAGAACGAGCCCCCCGATTTTCGGCTTCCGAGCTGGGCGATGACGGCGACGTCTTACCATCTCGAAGACGTCTTCCTCCCGGTTTTCAGTGGAGTGCTCCGCGGTGTCATCTACGGTGGCAGGAGGGGCAGGAGCTGGAGCTTCTCGAGGCTTAGGAGGCTCAATCCTGGAAGGTACAAGCCTCTGAACCTCCTGGCAACGGCAGCATACGAGAGCTGCTTCTCGTTTTTGAAGGTGAACACACCCACGGTAGTTGGCAGAGTGGGCCTCTCCACAATTGCAACATCTGGCCGGGGTTGAAGCCTCCTTCGGACGGAGGCTGGACGGATGATTATCACCGCATCGTACGCAGCGGAGCTCACGGTGGCAGTGGCTGGAGCCATGCCCAAACCCCTGGCATCGGTGGCACTGGACTGGTCCCACTAGGCCTGGTGTACTTCCTGATCTCCAGCCTGCAGAAGAAAAGAGTCCGGGTGGTGTAGACATCAGTAGGAGGCCGGAGCCCATGGCCTCCACGGAGGGTGATGAGCCACAGGCTGGTCGGTTGTCCACGTCTTGTCTTCAGGAGCTTGGCCTCCACGATGCCATAGCCATCTCCTTGGAAAGCCTCGACGACCTCTTCCGGCGATAGGCCTTTGCATCACCACCTTGAGGAGGCGCTCAGTGGTCATGGCGAAAGTGTGTATGTTTGGAAAGGCATTTTTTGGGATTCCGACCGGTGTGGGTTCCCCTGGCACTTGGTCGCCGCACCCTGGCAGCTCTCGGGGGTAATCCCGACTACACCCGGGCCCTGTTCTCCTGTCCCGGGTGACACGGCGTTGCTGGGTCGAGATGTAGTCGGCAGGCCGTGGATGGTCTCCAATGGGCCATCGGAGGTCTCCATCAGGCCGTGGGAGGTCGCTGGGGCAGCAGGAGCCGCAATCCGGGCCTCTTTTTCAGAAGAATCAACCCTAAAAGTCGAGGTGGATGCTTGACCGGTCAGTAGTTCCTTTATTCATGTAAACTTTATGTGGGCTCTTGTTTTTCTTGACTTTTAATCTTCTTTGATCTTCTGAGTCTGAACTCTCTGAACATTCTGAGGGTGAATAGTTCTTGTCTTCATCTATGTCATCACTATTATCAATCAAGCTTTGAAAATATTTAATCTATTACTATTTTGCTGATCAATTGTTTTATATGATTCTATTGGCATGACCTAGGCTAACACTAGCGAATTCTGTAGGTAATGGTTATTAGTCTCAGTATTACGTCTGGGATGGATTGTCTTTCTCCTCGTCCTTCCGTCTTATTATTAATGAAGAATGACCTGGCAGTATAATTTAATATGTCAATACTAACATTCAGAAGTACATACAAATATAAAACCCATAATATTAATTTTGAGGTTACGTTAATAATTGAGACTTTTAAACACATATCCCTGCACTTGTCGTAATCTCACGGTGTCCCAACAAGTGAATCTTTACTAGTGAAGTATTTAAACATTATGTAATCTTATAGTTTGTTATGGTTTAGTTACAAATTTAGGTTTAAGTTGACACCATGAACTTTTTTTCATCGGTTCATTTGTTTCCGATAGCCTATTTATAAAATGGATACCGATAAAAAAGTTATTTTTGTATCTTTTAAGTCGAACAAACATATTTCTTCTGTATCCTACACATTCGCTTAATGAGATAAAACAAACACTTTAAGGTATCCTCTTATACAACGTTGTGTTTAAATTGGAAGACACTTTATTGTAGTTGTGTAATCAAAACAGGGCGAAATATACTGTAATTCTAAACAAATTGAAAAGAATGGTAACGTATGGTTGGCGAAATTATTGTACCGGATATGGCTTCTAGCCATAAGCAAGAACTGAACTGAACTGTCACTTGACAGATGCTGTCATTTACTCTGTATATTTTTCTTTTTCCATTTACCTGATTTTTTGCGTATATACCTAATGCATGCCTACTTAAGTTTGTTATGAGATTATACGAAAATTTCATGAAGCTCCATCATATTACATAGTAAAAGCTTTACCTTAGCAGGCTATGGACTTTAATTTGGAAAAATACGGTTAACAGCTAGTATTTAATAAAAGTTTATAATGGAAAACCACGGAGACGAAGAGACGCGTGGGAGAGACTTGTGGATGGAATAATCAATTACGTCCTCACGAGCAACTGGTGCGAGCGATGCGCTGCGACAACTCCAATTTAGGAACGCGTTGGGCCGGACTGTTATTACTGGAGACTCGGTGAGAGGCGGTCACTGAGACAGTCTCAGAAATACCCACAACGTGTCTGAACTGACCTTGTCGCCCTAGGGTCCAATGTTATTCAAAAAGACGTACTCGTATGTCGGCCTGTGGATTCAAACAAAACATTAATAGTGACCGCCGTTTATAAAAAAACTTGTAGTATACAACAGTTGCGAAACAACAATTATAATAAACACTCACTACATTATTACTTTGTGGATGAGCTTATCAACTCCGAAATACAATGGTTTTATCCTCTAGACTGAGATTGGCTTTCATCTTGGCCACATGCTAAATCTTGAAGCTGTATTCGTGTCTAATAGGTGTACGTAAGTATAATAGTTATAAAGGTGAGAACTTGTAAATAGTAAAATGAATGTTATGGTCGATCAATTGATTTGAAAGTTGCATTGATCTTACAGTTTATTTTTGTACACTGAACCTAATTATTTTCAGCTTGCACATGTTTAAACCTTCTGCTGAATATGTTTTTGTTTTATTTCAAATGACTTGGCTTAAGCTTAATGAATTTATGGCCTCTTTAGGCTTTTCATATTGTTTATGCAGTTGAAGGGTTTTCGTATTGGTGATTTTTTGGGTTAAACTTCGACTTTGCAGTAGTTTAGGGTTTTCGATTTTCGTCACCCACGGTCAGTTATTAAACCCAGCATTGGAATAGATTCCATAATTGTATTACATCTTCCTCAATTTCGAAAAAGCTTTAATCGAATTTGTTCACCAATTTGCGCAGCGATTCTTCATACCACCATGCTGTGAGAACCAGTGTGCATTTGCTTGAACATTTTAATTGTAAGCTAGGGTAAATGAGGCTCATTTTAAGAGTTAGTTTTTACTGAGAATTGAACAAGTACATGTATTTAATGAAAATGGAACAACGACCTAAAGAATGGGGTTATTTAAAATATGTTAATTCAGGGTAATTTGATAATTTTACATGAGACTAATAATAGTGTACTAGAAATTATGATCAAAAGGATAAGAAATTATGTATCAAAGTATAATGTACAAAATTTACGTTTAGGATTTTATACCAATTATAAAATCACCCATTTAATAAGCCTTTTTAGATGGTGGGAGGTAAAAAGTAGGAGTGTTATTAGTTTATAAGAGTAAATATACATTATTTTGATTTTATTATACAGATTCATGATTTGAAGTTCTTTTATAAACAATGCTATCTTACTTTACTTTACTTTACTTTTACTTTTAATTTTTAATTTATTTCCAACGGCAGAACCAAATTACATAGAGAAGAGTGAAATATAACAGTAACATAACAGTATTAATTCTAACAACAAGTTAACAATTAGAGAGTGTAATAACAAAAATAACAATAGTACTTAAAGATAACTTGGCGATAACAGTAATAAATATATAATAACAGTAAACAGTACACACAATAACAGATAAATAATGCAAATTACAAATACAAATAATAGAATATTAACGGTAACAATTGATAAATAATTTAGGCTATAGATTTTCAAATGTGTGTGTATGTGTGCGTGTGCGTGCGTGCGTGCATGTGTGCGTGTGGGTGTGGGTGTGTGTGTGTGTGTGTCTTAGTCAGTATACCACATTCATTTCTTGTATTTACATTTTTAAACCGATGTAATTATCTCTTGACCAGGTCTGTAAACACAATATGAATTTTGAATCATTTTTACTATCTTTGTTGTTCAGATTTTTATTTGAGATGCTTTCATACTTGAGGCGAGGAATTTCTCCAATGGCTCGAAACAGTTGGGTGAAGTCTCAGCTATTTCACGATGTGCTGGATTTAATTTTAATGAATTGAACACATGTTACACATTTCGTACGATATTCCGGACCCCTATATAGAAGCTTAATCTTTCCGTCAACTGCTCTTTGTTGTCATTTAATTTAATTTAAAGTACTGAATTCAGGAAGACCACAAATGTCAACGTTCAACAGCCTGGATGGACTTTGATTCTTAGAATCCCAGGTCGAGTTTAAATTGTTTGTCCATTGTTGACTCAACCAGTGCACGAACTACAGGAGAATAAGCCATTTACATGTCCATAGTCTAAAGGGCACAGTGTAGCAGAGTTTACAACCCACGAAAATTGTCTATGGAGTTGTCGCTGGACTCTTCGTAGTTGCTTCATGGGTGCACCTGGATATAGCACCTCCTCAACTCCCTACACTCATAACGAGAATGGGTGCTAACTCAGTGGGTGCCTTGACCGTGTCCATACAAAATGTGAACTATTATTACAGTTGATTACAGTTAAGATTTTCCTTCCAGTCAAGGTACTATCTCCCAGGAGGTGAAGAATTGATTCAAAAGAACCGTTCTTTTAGAACATTGATCATGAGAATAAAGTGATATTCTGTAACATATAAAACGCTAGCCAGAGTATTAGACAGGTATACCATACATACCATATAAACGTATTATTTCAAATGCAAATCACAATTTCAAACAAATAGTGAATAAAATCCTTACGGTTGCAATAAAGCCAAACAACTAAAGGTAAAAAGTGCTCTCAAAGTACAAGTTTTAACTATCAAAAATTAAAGAATTGATTACTCAGTAAGGAACTTAACTTTTCAGAGTTTTTAAATACTATAATATTTTTAGTAATTTGAAACGCTTAAAAGTATCTTTGGGTTTATAGATAAATGATCTATACTTAATGATGTAAAACACCATAAACAGTGCAAAACACGTAACACAGTACCCAGTGTTACTACACATACAGTATGTATCTGTCTCTGGCCGTTCAGAAAAAAAGAATTTGACAAAAGTGTGTATGGGTTTATGGATAAATGATCTATACTTAATGATGTAAAACACCACAAATATTACAGAACACGCAACACAGTATGTGTCTGTCTCTGGCGTTCAGAAAAAAAGAATTTGACAAAAGTGTGTATGGGTTTATAGATAAATGATCTATACTTAATGATGTAAAAACACCATAAACAGTGCAAAACACGTAACACAGTACCCAGTATTACTACACATACAGTATGTATCTGTCTCTGGCCGTTCAGAAAAAAAGAATTTGACAAAAGTGTGTATGGGTTTATAGATAAATGATCTATACTTAATGATGTAAAACACCATAAACAGTGCAAAACACGTAACACAGTACCCAGTATTACTACACATACAGTATGTATCTGTCTCTGGCCTTTCAGAAAAAAAGAATTTGACAAAAGTGTGTATGGGTTTTTGGATAAATGATCTATACTTAATGATGTAAAACACCACAAATATTACAGAACACGCAACACAGTATGTGTCTGTCTCTGGCCTTTCAGAAGAAATGAATTGACAACAGTGTGTATGGGTTTATGGATACATGATCTATACTTAATGATGTAAAAGACCATAAACAGTGCCGAACACTCAACACAGTACCCAGTGTTACTGCACGTACAATATGTATCTGTCTCTGGCTTTGCGGAAGATTGATAAAAGGAGTACCTCTCATTTATATGTATAAATTTATTTACTAATTTATGATTTCTAATTAAAACAAGCAAATATCTTTTTCACATCCCTTACCAAGAGATATATCCTGCCCTATCTGTTACGTCTGGGCATTTCCCATTTCATTGTTTTCTAAGGACCTATGAGAAACATTTGGATTGTATATACAGAGCAGTGACTATCCTTGTCTGAGATACAAGTGAAGCGCCACATCTGGCTCGTACTTAATCATAACAGATCGGGAAAATATCATCTCCATAGTATAACAGTTACTGTTAGGCAGAGTACAATAAACGGAATTCAGGAAATGGACCAAACAGTAGACTTCTTTTTAATATTTGCTAAGCAATAATTTATCAAAATATTATTTCTGCCAAGTTTTATTTTTCATCCAAAATAAGGTGCGGTCTAATTTGTTATTAATACAGCATTGGTGATATAACTCGTATTGTACTTGACATGATAATGTTTTAATAGTTGAAACAGAAAATTAATTGAATTTTGTTCTTGTACCTATAGTATAGATTCAATCCTTAATATTTGAATGGAAAAACATTTTATATACGTTTAAGGATTGAATCTATACTATAGGTATAAGAACAAAATTCAATTAATTTTCTGTCAATACTTTGGAAACACATAGATCTGTAGTTGATAAAAATACGCGATAGACTTAAATTTTGCATTAAACTTCAACGAAGCCTCTTTACGGGATACGTGGTGTGGCGTACTCCTACTTTGTTCATATTTTAATATGAAATTTCGAGGTGTCTGTCTATTAACGTAAAATCTTTCTTCGTGCTGTGCCAGAAGGAATATTGTGTGTACCTAAACATATTGCGTGTATCATGTACATAAACATGGTATAACCCATATCTGTTTATTTATTATTTTATATTTGTTAATACAAATTAAAAATCTATTATTACAATTAATTATTATTATTTAATGTTAAATAGACTATTGCTTGTAATATTACGTCTCTATAACTCAATGCATAATTTACGAGTTTAATGTTCCTCGCGTTTCGTATGTTGACTAAAATCCTAACCGTAAATTTTGTACACCATAATTTGATACATAATTTCTTATCCTTTTGATCATAATTTCTAGTACACTATTATTAGTCTCATGTAAAATTATCAAATTACCCTGAATTAACCTATTTTAAATGAACAAGGTAGTGTTTCTCGTGGTTGGATTGCGATAACATATCTTTACTTTGATATTGATTTAACTTTATTCCACGTTAACCCTAGACTGGGGAACTTGTGATTTGTGTTGGAGAGAGACATTAAATCTTTCAGTCTCTTTAGTCACTTATAAGGTAATATAATGTCGAGTTCTTTAAAAACTTAAGTTAACTTAATACAAATCTTAATAATAATAATAATCGTTATGTTCAGATGTGTAATGGAAAGAACATCAGTGATTCCTTCTGTGTATTTATGATATAGAAAACATTTAAATAGAATTTAAACAAATGTTGCATTTATTGTTATCGCAATATTTAAAAAAATAATTAAAATTAGCGTTATTTGGCAGTAAATAATTGAACCATCCAAGGCTGTACTCCCCGTTTCAAACGTTCTATTCTTGTACAGCTATAACAGGAAAGTCCCTTTATACTTGCCCTGATTCATACGAGCATATCAGTTCTAAGCGATCATCACTACAGAACGGGAGATATTCAAAGAAACAGATAGACGTTAACAGTCTTGAGGATTTATTCTTTCTTTTGCTTGCACTTTATTTTAGTATGTCTTTAAAAGTGCACACTCAATTCTATTTAAATCGTATATAAGGATCAAAGCACATATTTATGTGGAAATTGCGTTAAAATTTGTAACAAAATAAATGTATTTGAGATTCGACCAAATTGAGTGTCATATGACATTGTAGCTTTAGTTTTCTTGTAAATTGTACTGGTTTTATTGACACTTGTTTCACAACACTACTTAAAATATAAACTGTTTAGATATATAACATACTACTATGTGAAACTGATCCCTTTATCTAGTGAGGAATAAGACAACACTGAGACTTTCCTTCCTACTTCCACTATAACCGCCAGCTTACGACTTTACATGGAGTCACTATATGCTAAATGAAACAGCGCTTGTGGAAATATCGCTATGAGAAAGAACTGAAAGTATAATATTAAACAAAAATTACATTTGAGTAAAACAAACTTTGGTTTTCAGATAACATATCGATTCTGGGACTCTTGGTGCAGAAAGGAAAACAGGCAAGTTTTATAAATTCTATGTATGTAAATTTTCAAAAGTATTATATTAACATGCCAACCTATAAAGTAATATCGTATAAATTTATCTTCTATTACAATGATGCATATTCAATTTGATATTTCGAGATAACATCCACACATGAAATCTACCTATCTTCTAACTATGACGAGAGCAATATTTTTATTGTTTATTGTTTTGCCCACAAAACAATTATTCAAATAGCTTTTCCTAAAATTGCTGCTTTAAATTAAAAAGGCCTAAAATACATATTTTGTTCTAAAGATGAAACAGATTGAATCTTAATGCGTAATTGAAACCTTAAGCGAGACTTCGTGTATGGTCTGGTTTTTACGATTAGGCTTGTAAGTCCAACATAGTACATTTGCTCGTGCTTAATTCAATTTTCGAAACAACTTTTAATGTTCAGTTTTTTAAACTCCAATAAATTAAGGTTTGTATCTAAAAGACATGTTTTTATGAAAGAAAAAAAGTTTTAAAGAAAGATTCTAACGATTATGATACAGTTTATATCACTCATAGCTTATTTCCTGGTTATAAACAATGACAACCACATCCACTGAAAACAAATTTATACAGAAAAAGTTCAAGTTCTTGAGTGAATTTTAATTATTTATAACACTTTGTAGTAGGTAAAGAGAATAGATTTTGTAGTCATCATATGAACGTAATGTAATGTTGGCCAATGAGTCTCAATACAACATCCTTGTATGAAATGCTTCTTGAAGATGTGGGTATAAAATCCAACAAAATTATAGAAGCCATTCATTAATTAACTTCAATAAATGATACAAAACACACACACACAAATACATACTCATGGCTTCGCCCATATTTTCTATGGAACATTCATATTGTATTTGAGTGAATAGTTCCCACAATTTCACTTAAACCTGAAATCCGTATATGATTTATAGCCCTATATTATTTTGTAGTGAGGTTGGATTCAAAAAGTACAGCTGTCTTAAATATTATGGATATAAATATTCCGTATTAAAAAGTAAAAAGCAAATAAAACACCAACAATGTTTACCAATTTCAATATATAAAATTATGAAGTTGTCAGCCAGTATTATGATGGATATCTACAGTATTTTTGAAATAAAGTATTTCACAGTCCAATATTAAGAGAATAAATAATAATAAGCAAACGGACAGGTAACAATATAATACATTTATCAGCAGGCGAATATATTGCAATCTCGACAAAGAAATACAATTCATAAAGGATGAATATTCATCTTTTATTTAGACCACCAGGCCGCCTAGATTTTGAAATTAGCTAATGTACCATTATGGCATTCTCTAAATATATTACATTTAAATGAAATTCTAAATGCAAAATTTCTTATTGTTTCAGGCTATTTCTAAATGATTTTGGTTACGTAGAATTGCATGTACAGATAATTGTCCTCAGAATTTCTGTTAACAATATCAAATCAATGATTAGTTATTCTTACTCTTAAAAGCGCCATTGCTTTTCAACATAATCTTTGGGCCAAATTTATATATATATATATATATATATATATATATATATATATATATATATAATATCTTCACTATACGGCAAACGGCTTTCCAAATAATGTATAAACAAATATACGTAGACATACACACGAAGATCTGAACTTTGTAAACTGGCCCGATTTACTAATTATATTTACGATTTGTACAATTACCTAAAAGAAAGTTTATGTCTACTTTTCGGGTCATTCAGCTTGCTGCCTTTATTGTACCATCAGTATTTGTTTTTGAAAGAATGAATATCTGTAAACCCGATACAGTAAAATACACGCTCTTGCTTCCCAATACATATTCTTTACGTAATAAAATTTCCTTAGTTCAGTATTTATATACCTAATCAGTATCGTGTACCTCATCGTTGAAGATGGACTTGTTGTCTCCTATGCGATTTTCTGTCATATAAAATGGGTCTTGTGTCTGGCTTATTACTATGGAATAACCACTTGCTATAGTCACGGACTGATTACGACCGCTTGTTTTCTCAAATTGTAGTCACGGAGCGATTGGTTTGTTGAATCATGCTTGTGCCCAGTCCCTCCGTTTTTTCCCAGATACTGTAAATATGCCGTCTTACAACGTCTAAGGAAACCAAATGCAATACCCAATTTTGTCCATTAAATGAAATCAAGAATAAACTAATAGGTTTGCTTTGTTGCCACGATGAAGTGTATATTTATGGCCATTGTAATTTACTCCGGTATTTATCGATAAATTATTTTGCCTTGTTTCCTGATCAAGAAAAAATATACACACACAGGTCAAAAGATAGCTAAGATAAGTTCACAGTCTTTAAATTTAAAGTAAAAGTTAGGCAGTAACTTTGTCTTTTATATCTGCATTACAGTACTGACCAACCATAGCACACTTAATATTTGCTAAAATGTACAATTAAAATTACATTTTACCAAAACTTTTAATTTTCTTATCTTGATATTTTTTTACTCTGTGCAGAAAAGTTTGAAATAAGAAATGTTGTTACAATCAAGCTTATTCTATGTTTTCACGCTATAAATGTAAACAGATTGAAAATAGTGGTTAAATTAATGAAACGAATGCATGTGCTATATATAATGTTCTGCTATATATACTGGTCTATAATTGTTATGTATATAATGTATACACAGAACAGTTGATTACATTTAACAGGCTCTTCCAATTAATACTTTGCAACTTTAGAGACCAAGATGGGGGTTTTACTGCTTTAGAGACCAGTGGGGTATAGCCCGTGGTTTTTAGAAACAAAAATAGGCCTATATTTATCCGAGAGACCCTAAGAATGTGCATGTAATATTTAAGCACAACCAGTTGCATTTAAATATCTATTTTTCACTTAAAATGGCAATAATATATTGATGAAGTGTTTATCAAGATATTTTGTTCGTTAATGTACACATAAGTAAATTGGTAATACAAGTTTTACAAATCACATTTTTCTCAAAATGGTGAGTGAACGCCCTTGAAATTTTGAAATATTTATCTTCACCTCGTGATATATTTAATGTATGTTAATTTAAACAGAATACTAAGTCTCATCTTTTTATAAGAAACAAAAGTGATTAAACATTCCCTGCTTAGATACCATTGTGTATGGGTACAAAATAAAAGAATATTTATAAAGGCAATAATTTATGTTTTTTGTTCTTTACTGTAGGAAATAATTGTTGAAAATAAGAAAAATAAAACTCGTTAAAGATCGGTGCTCAATCTGAAGAGGGTATTATAAATAAACGATTAGTTATTACAAGTAAATTGTTACTTCTTTGAAAGATATTTCTTGTAATACAAGACAATTGCTCAGGCTTAGAAGGGATTCATTTGACATTTATTTTATAAGGCTTCTCCTCTGGCGATATTAAAGGACAGGTGTCTCGCTGAAAGACAAGTAATAATTCTTCTTTTGCGTTGTAATAATTATTTGACTGTTGTTGTTGTTGTTGGTATTTATCTTGAAAGTTATAGTTGACATGTTTACAAATATTTTCATATAATCTAATTAATTTATCTCTAATGTGTTTAATTATAATTTTGTATTACGCATCACATTTTCACTTTAAGTTTATAAAATATAAAACAAACATATCCACTACACTCAGTGAACTACGAAAATTGATACTTTTTTGGCATTTGCATTGTATTTAAACGATATATAATGATCAACATAAACAAAATCCAGTACCAATTAAATGTTAATGTTGACATGAATATTCTAAAAATTCAATACGAAATCTCATTATTGTGATTACTGTCCAAAGTCTAAAGCGTTAAAGTCTTTTTTCTGGTCTTTAAGCAAAGAATTAATTTTGATCCAGAAAGGAAACTTTAAATGAAAATTACATTACAATCCTGAAGCTTTTTTTTGATAAATTGACGTATTGAAATTGGGACAATGAACTCATATTGTATAATTCTGCGATCATCCTAAAAATGTCACTGGTTATAACCTAAAAGTACTTTTCAGAAAACGTAACACATGTGCACGGACCGATAATCCAGAGAGACAGGACAGACGCAACTGGCGGGTAATGAAGTCCTGGGGCCGTTGGAGGAACATAGACGAATGGGTTGAAGGGGGAGTGGAGGACAATTAGAGAAAGACTTGTCCATCTATTCAGGGTATCTCAGGTGAAGCATTGTTTGTTTACAGGGTGAGGCGGCGAGGCGCGTCGAGGCGCGGCGAGGCGGCGAGGCCGGTAATCAGCTGTTGTGGAGCGTGCGCCGGGGCGCGAGGGCCGCCATCTTGCAATCGATGAGGTGACGTCACAGACAACAGCAACAACAGTAGTGTCGGCCAGCGATGGGGTCATGGACTGGTCTACTGAGGGCCGCCCTAGCCCTAGCCCTAGCTCTCGGCCTCGGCCAGGGCACGGTGTCGGGAGAAGTGTTCACCAACTCCTTCCTGGTGAGGCTGGACGGCGAGCTGGGAGCCGAGGCCGCCGACCGAGTAGCGGCCAGGACGGGTTTCGTCAACCGAGGACCGGTGAGTGTGTACCATATGTGAGGTTACCTCGGTAACGCAGGATTACCTCAGGTGTTAGGTGCTATCCCACTCGACTCTAGAGTACTTGCAGACTGAGGCGGCTTAACCTCGTCTCCTAGTGTAATTGTTCTAATCCTTGCCGCAAACCGCTTACTGAGGTGATGCCTCGGGAATCATTGCAATTTTAGCCGACCAGGCAAACTGTGACACAAACTTCGTTCTTACTGTAAGACAAGATTTTTGTCCTAAGAACGAATTTGTACAACATAGCAAAATTCAATTTTAATAAGGTTTTTTTTATCAAGAAACATGTCTAATGGATAGCACAGTTATTTGGGTTGTGTTGTATTAATGTAAATAAGTCTGTTTACTTTATTTATAAAAATAATAACCTAAACAGTATATCAATCTTAACGATGATTCTCTTTGTTTCGATTAACATTCGAAGTTGCGTGATGTTAAATAAGCATATAGTTCTTTGTTGCCATTAAACCAAAAAGCATTTGCATGCATCTATGAATAAGTTTTATAAGTTAATACTACAAATCATAATAGAAAGGGAAATACTTACGAGTAAAATATGATTTAATTTACTACATGAAATGATCTTGAATGCTGAAAGCTGTTTTTCTTCGTTAGATAATTAAGAAAGGTAAGGATATAACTCAACCTCCGATGTAAATTGGTAATTGATTGTATTTTTAAGGTATAAAAAAAGCTACTAAACAAACACATGAATTTTTGGCTTGATTTTTTTCTAAAAACATGGATTCACGAGAAAAACAGATTATTCTAATGACAATAGTAAAAATATAATGCAATAAATACATCACATTTTTATATAGTTTGTTTTACTTAAGATAGTTTTTATAAAGTTTTATTTCTTTATACATTTAAGAAGGAAAAGGAGCTCTACGTTTTTATATAGTATCCAAAACAAAACCTTATAAATAGACATAAAAATAGCACATTTTTTAATTCGCAGCAAAAATTCAATTATTTAAATTTATTTACCAATTTGGAACTAATCTTTTAGTAGCTTCACCTTAAAACCCCTTATCTGATTGTTTTCTTTTCTTAATAAAAAATTGATTATTTAGTATATAAGTATTTACGTAAAGACTTAAATTGTATGTATATTATGGATTAATATTATTACATGTATTTCAATACCACGGTGAAAGAATGAAGTCAATGCGAAAATAACTTAAATTAAATCCCTAGTCTATAATTCACTGCCGTGCAAGCAACAAATTGCGAAGTATGAACAAACAAGTTTTATTCAAATAGTTGTTTTAGTGCCAAAAATTAATGGGTATTTATAGTGATAAAAAGATAGCTGGTAAATAATTTCCCTTATGTACTTACAATTTTGAAATTTCAAAGATAATGAGTGAAATATAAAAATTTTTATCGTTAAACATTTACTGGTTTCTGGGTTTGAACTAAAAATATTATCTTATAAATTAAACTAATTCATCCCTCAAATATTGGCTATAGATCTGTTAATTCCTTAATTTATGAAACAAATCTTTTATTTTAGTAAATTTTACTTTTAAAATAGATATTTTCCACTTTTTCTTCGCAAGAGTTAATCTACATTATTTTCTGCATTCCTTTACTTTTCAACGCTATTTCAACTTTCGGTCTCTTTCCTAAATAAAATCTCAATTACTTCCTGAGAAGGTAGAGAATTTTATTTTAATATTTAAAGAACATAAGTAATTTAACAATTATGTTGCAAAATCAAGGAATCCTCGAGTTTTTAGTTTAAGGACAATTTATCAGTTTTACAAATCTTAGTTTAGATCCAATCGTGTTAATTCAATGTATATCTCGCGTATTTGATTATTAACTGTGATTATTCCTTCTTACACGCAAGATATTCGTAATCGTAATCATAATATTTAGGAAAAGTATTTAAGAATATAGGAAAATATCATTTTTAGATGTACAGAGTTTACATCATTAAACACTGTGTGTTGTCTGTAATACCACTAGTAGAATTAATTAAACGACATTGCAATATTCGACATTGCAATATTGCACGTTGCACAGTGTTTGTATTAACAAGAATGATGACCTGAGATTTAAAATAAATTGTTGGCTTAAAAGTACTAATTGTTGTACTACTGTAATTGTTTTTGAAGAAGCCTTAAAATTCAGGATATAACTCGAATCATACAAACTAACATAACTTTCATAGAGTGAACACACAGTTTTCGTCTATGGGGGTTTAAAACTTAAAATTCGCATACTATACAAGTTACAAAATTGCAAATTTTGCAAATTTTCTTGTTTTATTAAAACCAAAGTGAGAAACTGTTTCTACGTGCTAACCAATAAAAAGCTTTGATATTAAATTAAGACAAACCGAAATAAATAAAAAATAAGGTAAAGTAAACAAGTATAGCATTGTTCCCCCATGTGTTTGATTTATTTGTTAAGATTTGTTAAGAATCAACAGAGAAAATACTTTAACAGATATTATAAAACCACTCATTTGAGGAATACAAGTAGAAACCATGTTTACTCAAATGGTTTAATCACTAAACGACGTTAACGTTTATTAGTTAAGGGTGTTTTGCAGGATAATTAGTTTGGTTTTACCATATTATGTTGAAAATTTCAACAGTAAATTTCAATCAGAAAGCAGTAAAACATGTGCACATTACCTCTACTTGAAGGGCATTCCTTTCACGTACGAGGACATTCCTCGAATAACTTTCAAATTGTTGTTGTTTTTTAAAAGATGGATTATACAAAGAAATTAAATTTAAGTTAGCTTGTATACTGTAATTTCAAATGTATCGGTGCGGCGGCGGCGGGACAAAATTATTGTAATGATATTAATGGATTTGGTTAATCTTGAAACAAAGGCATGACCATATGTGAAATAGTCCTAGTGAAGATGTAAGATAAGTATAGGTAAAGTTAGGATAGTAATGAGTTCTTTTAAAAGTGTTAATAAGGTGCTATAAAAAAAACATGTTTAAATCACATTATTATTAAAATTTATTGTTATTAACGAGGCTGCAGCGACTTCTAATACAATAGCTCCGCGTATGTTTTTTACAATTTCCTTTAGTGTTCCAATACATGAAACAGCGGGTCGATACGAAAATTAGTGTTTCAAACTTTGATTCAAATTCTAACATCCTTACAAGATTGAAGGACATTAAGCATTGAAAGTCACATTTTTATTCAAATTTCACTTCAAAATATACTTTAAAAAAATTTAAATCAGTTGAATATATTAAAAATAAAAAATATATATAGCTTAAAAGTAACGTAAATTAAAGTTTTAACTTTTTTGGGATAAAAAATTGAGTTTTTTTTTATGGAAAATAAATTAATTTTGCCGTTAAGAAATTAAGTATTTACAAGTTCAATAATGAATTCAATAATTAACATAAAATTGTAGGTTATTACTTTCTGTACAATAACATAAATAAGTGAATCAATGTAACTACGCCGTAAATTAACTCATTAAATAGAACAAGCAGTTCTCAACTCACCTGACCTTTACAATCAAGATATCATTCCACTCCTCCATTCCACCTCTAATAATGACGAGCTGGACAAACAATGAACAGGCACTTAGCCTTGAACAGTTACGATTATACTGAGTAGTATTAGGTAAACTTATAATAAGGTGGTATTAGGTACATTCATTATTTTACACGTACGAGGCCATATTACTTATTATTACCACAAAAGAAGCAATGTTAGGCCTTATAACTTTGAACACATTGAAAATATCTCGTAACGACAAAAATGTTGTTTATTTTATCTAGACACAAAAAACAGGGTGTTCCTAACTGAGTAGTGAGATCTTTTAGGTGTAAAAACGAAAAAGTTACAACTAATTGTACAAACTTTCTCAAAATACATATTACGTTTTATATTTCATTTCTTTTTTTAATTTGAAATAAATGAAAACGACAGTAAATATTGGCTTACACACCTGTGTGCATGCGCTTGGCAAAGTACCAAATGTAGACATCTTACTCAGGTAAGTAACTTGGAACAGTAAACCAGGAGAACATGCCAGTACGGTGCTTGTTTCTGTCAATGGCAGTATATCCGAAATCAGGCAAAGGGTGATTTGTATTGTGATTGTGTTTAGAATTATATTCAATCTTTAGAATACGAAAAGTAATGTAGTAATTTGAAATGTGGATTTTCATAGTAAATGCACACCGCATTTCAGAGATTCGTTAGAAAAGTTCTTTGAAGACATTTTCAAAACAGTAACCTCATTTCCCAGAAATTACAACAAATATTTTTTTCATATAATATATTGAAACATACAATTTGATAAGGAAATGCCTTAAGAGAACCTAAATGAATGTTTGAACTCAAGCGTAAATTAGCTTTTATGAAATACGAGATAAAAATGGAAGCTGTATTGAAGTGTATTAGCAATATAAATACAATTGAATTTGACATAATGAATTCATTAATGAAAAGTTTAAGATTTTAATTGTTGTATGTCTTTCTTTATCTTGAGTGCGCGGTTGCCGAGGGCTTCACCGAAACCCGCAACGATGGCTTGGGGCATTTCCGATTGGTATTTCCCCCCCCTTTTTAAATCTGATCTGAGTTTGGATGATCTGGGACATAATTTAAGATCGGGAAATTCCTGAGCTATTATATTGCAAGATGACTCACCTCCAAGCAGCTCCAAGTGTTCATTTCCAGGTAGCGTAACCTCTACTCTAAATTATCACATTGGCCCTTGTGCGCTTTCTTTGCAAAAAAGTCTATATGTGTGTGTCTATATCCAAGGAGCAGCCACTCTCGATGCTGCTTGCTTCACTCGGATATCTTGTAATAACAGCTATCTATACCCAATAATCCAAACATATTAAAGGCATATTTTAAAACAGTTTTACTTAAGAATTTATATTTTTTTATTACTTTGGATAAGTTCTTAAACTACTTTCTATAATTTCAGTAATTAGAAATGGTTTATCCTATGAATAATTTGTCTAACCCCTTTAAAAAGAAAAAAAACATTACAGTAAAAATACTCAAGAGGTTTTTCAATTAACAAACTTTGAATTCAATATTTAAAATTAAGGTTCAATGGAAAGTGAGTATGAATGACATGAGATTTATAAAGCATTCCTAGATGTATACTATTTTCAAAGAAAAACCTTTGTGTTGCACTCAGTGATAATAACAAAGGATTTTGAAAATAGAATAATTACTATTTAGTGATATTTATCGGAATACGCAAATATTCAAATTTCAAAACAGCCTCTAGATAAAGTAATTTTCATTTAATTTTTCGAAATTTTCCTAAATTGTGTTTTGTTATGAAGATTTAAGTCAACATCAATGAATCAGTTTTCAGAAACGCTGTTTTTGTGTAGGTTGAGGGGGAATCGTAAAATCCTTTCCATTTACCGATTGTCAAGTGTCGTTATCGAGAAACTGATAACAAATCTCATAACGGTATTGTAAATTTAATGACAGTTTCCTCTTATCATAAAAAAGTTCGTTTTTTGCTGGTCCACTTGATTAAAATTTAGTTTTGACTCATTTAAATAAAATCCATGCATATACAATAATTTAAATATTCATGTCCTAGCAATTAGACATTTACTCATACGTATTTGTATTCATACGTGCTATATATATTAGGTTAAAAAATACAAACGTAGTAAATTATGATTTTACATATATATAAAACATTGTATTAAATGTGACCAATGGAGACGCTTTCCTATCTTGATATCGTTGTTTCGATAGCTTTGCTGGGACGATTCCTTTAGGAGGTGGCTTCGACTCAGAAAATATAATTGGTTTCTTATTCTTTTGAATTAGATTTAGACCTAACCCTCATATCATCGCGAACTCTAAAGATTTTACAATTTTTAGATTAGCAAATTGGAGTCCCTTAACATATAACCGAGAATAGGTTGCTTATATTCATTTGTAAATCAATATTTTTTTTAATACCTTATAAACATTGAAAATTTAGTTTGCGACACAAATTTAAGTGTGCAGTATTATACTTTCAGATAGTACGTTATCTCACTGTCATTTGTAGTAGGGTTGTTAGAAAGACACATTAATTTTTGAAATTTTGTATTTCGCACTAAAGTGTAGCGTAATTTTTCCACGTCAGCCGATATTCTTGACGTCTAACTCTGAGCAAAGATTGCATAATGTCTTAACATGGGCTATTGTCGTGCGAGGCTCCAAATAGAAGGACATTTGTCTTGATATATTAATGATTTGATGTTATATACAGTGGGAATTGAATGGTAAGGGCCTACTTCAGGTGACCATGTAGCCAGGCGAGTCGGGCTGCTTGCGACAAGAGGATCCTGCTTGCGGTCATACTTAGAGGGAGTCATGCTCGAAGTTGCTTGATTCGGCATCTTTCGACGATATGACAAGCAATGGCCTAGCCAATGAGGGGATCCAAGAGGTTCGGATCCCCTAAATTTTCAATTTTTTCCATTACTCTTCAAGCAAACGATTATTATTATTGTTTAAATAATTCAATATTTAAATAACTACTGACATGTACTGCTGAAAGATCGTTCTCAACATTGAAACTGGTCAAGAACGCTTTAAAAAATTGGGGAATGAGAGGTTGACTGCACTTGCCTTACTGTCTGTTCACTACGAGAAAATGTAAATCATCTTGGCCCCTACATTTTTATTCCTGACTTTTGGCCTACAAGATTATTTGGGAGTATGAGTATACAAATAAACATATTATATGTCCTCAATAGTCTAACTTAAAAACACTTTAATTATTATCTCTGTATATGGTTTTATCTCATGTATATATATATATATCATCTCATATAAATTTTTGTCATTCAAATGGGGTTTTTTAGTACATCAATCCTTTGGTTTTTGAAGATCCTGTCATATATCATGTCGACGTTTTTAGAGGTTTTGTGTATTTGTGGCACTCGATATTTCTGTAAATCGCTGTTTTCCTTTGATAAAGATATTTTGAATCATTATAGAGAATGAATCTTAAGAGTTTCAGTACAACGCTCAGTACAATTCTACTATTTAAGGCTACTTTAACTCTTTTGTGGAATTAGGCTTCTGTGAAAATCAGAAAAGGAAAACACAATATTTAATTAACACTGTTGTTTTAATGAAGATGCTGTCATAAATGTTTCATTAAACGACAGGTTAATTGGCTGTGATATATTCCAAGCCATCGCTACCGTGTAGCCGCGCCGCCGTCACGTCGCCTCGCGTCACTGGAGAGGATATGCTACATAACGTCTCCGGGAAATTATCCTCAATCCTCAACTGCTCCTCAGTTTACCACAACGTCGCTGTTTAGCGTCTCTTCGTGCTACAACACTTCGTCGTAACAAAACACTTCGATACTTTAGTCTCTTGCACTCTTGTATTCTGCGTTCTCATTCACAATCATCTGAGAGTTTTATTGTACTAACGGTACGCTTATACTTCCCGTACAATGCTGAGAATTTAACACAGAAACTTACAAGAGAGGTATGGATATTATAATAAAACTTAAATTACGAAAGTTTATAAAAGGAAATGTTATTCATTTCATAGCAAAGTGTTTTATAATAAGCCAGTATTTATAATAAATAGATGAGCTAATCTTTACAACATAATAATAATACAAGTATTAGCTATGCACCCGAATTTAACACAAAGTAATAGAATTGGCTCATAAACCCCTTTTCCCCAATAGATAAAATCGACTTAAAACATTACTTTTGGTCTCTAATTTTAACATTTTCTTTTCAATAATTTGTTAAACGCTAATTACCAAAAATAATAAGTTTGAAAAAATCACATACGATTTATCTTAAATAGCTTCCTTAAAAAAGAAATAATCAACATTTGTATTTAATAGTACAAACTTTTGACTTTACTAACGCCACGTTAAAACATGAATTTATATTTTGTTAGTGTTTCAAAAAAATGATACTAACATTTTATAAACAATCTTCAAAAATAGTAAAATCCAATTCAAGAAATTAGCCTAACCTCTGTTTCCATAATGCATGATACAGTATAAGAAAGTAGTAAATATTTTACCTACATCAACGGACTCGTAACATATTATTTGTTGATAAATGTTTAATTTACATTCTTAATATTTTAGAATAAAACACGCCATTTAAAAAAAGTATATATTATTTTCTTCCATATTATTAAATAAATAAGAGATTATGTAATTTACAAATGTCAAAAGTCATACACATAATGTACAGGATGGCTTTTTTTAAATGGGCCACCATTATTATCTTGGAAAATATAATTCCGGGAGCAAACTTTAAACGAAACATTTTCCTTGGTTTTGGAGACATTTTTATAGAGTTCATATATAATAATAATAATCTTTATTTTCTTCAAAAATTACATGCAATACAATATAATTCTTATACCATATGAATACAACATGCACACAATAGGGTAAAGCTGAGAAATAAAGATATAATCTCCCAGGCATGCCTGATTGGAGAATTTTACACACTTTCAATTAACTGAAAAAAAATATAGCAGCAAACTCAAGCAAATACAATAAACATTCAATATATTATACAAGTTTACAATCACCAATTGAAAATCATAATTACTTTCCGCTTAGCTAGAATAATACTATAAATAATTTCAGATAATTTATAAGAGCCTATATATACAATTACACAAGTCAAAAAATACAATTACAAAATTAATATAACTAAGGAGAGTAAGCATAAATAAATGTTTGTCTTTGCATAAATAAATACATTTTCCATAAAAATAGATGAGGAGGATAAACAAATAAAACTTTCATTACGTAACCATTTAAGTATCAAACTTAAATAATATTGGTTCAATATCTACAAATGATAGAAGCCATTTTTTAAGATGTTTTAAAAATACATTTAACGAATTTTCATTTCTGATTGTTTGTGGTAACAGATTGAACATTCTTGGTGCCATATAGAAAAATGTCTTTGTAAAAAAGGTATTTAAAAGGTTTTTGGTACTAATAAATCGTTTGCGTTTCGTAGCTTTAATTTATATTCATTTGTAGGCTTATAGTTTTGGCTTCTCATAAAGAAAATTTTTAGGACTTTTAAATAAAAAACAAGTATCTTAAAGGTAGTATATTCAAGCATAAAAACAATGGATATGATGATTCAGTTTTCGTTTTATTCATAATTATTCTTATAAAGTGCTTCTGCGTAGTAATTAAAGTTTCTAAATTTGAGATGTACGTCCCTCCCCAACACGAAATTGCATATTCCAGTCTACTGTTAACTAGGGAAAAAATATAACATTCTTAAGAGCTTTTTATCACAAACATTTTTCAAAAAAATAGAATATTCTTATGACATTATTAAGTTTTTGTTTTAATTTTGATATATGAGTTTTCCAACTTAAATTCCTATCCAGCCATAACCCCAAATACTTCAGGGATTCTTCCTCTAAAAACTAAAACTACAATCTTTATTACATTGAACATTACTGTTAATACAATCTAGACATTTGTAAATAATTTTATTTGAAAAATGTGCCCGTCCTTTTAAAGAAAAATTTATATATTTAGTTTTTTGTGGGCTTAAAATCATATTATTTTACAGCAAACCACCACCTCAATTTCTTTAAATCTAAATTTATTTTTTCCTCGATCTCTTCCCATGAATTCTCAAAACGTAGCACAAAGCGGTATCATCAGCAAATGCAGTCACTCTACCACAAAAAATTGCCGTTACACAAATCGTTTACATAAATCAAAAACAAGGCTGTGCCCAAAACTGACCTTGGGGTACTCCATATTTAATTTCACCTAATTGACTTATACTGTCACTGACTTTAACACACTGCTTCCTCCCCGACAAATAACTATTGAAACCATCTGTATGCAGTTCCTCGTATTCCGCAATCATATAATTTATTTAAGAGAATTTCATGGTCCACTGTGTCGAACGCTTTTGTAATGTCTAGAAATAGTCCTGAAAATTTTTTCCCATTATTGATCCCATTGCCCACTTTATCCATGAATTCAAGCAAAGCCATTTCAGTACCCATACCTTGTCTGAATCCATACTGATTTATACTAAAAAATTTGGTATTTTGGAGAAAGTTTAATAATTTTTGTTTCATAATTTTTTCAAATAATTTTGCAAAAGAGGACAGTAAGATATTGGTCTGTAGTTGCTATGAGAGGTTCTAGAATCGTTTTTAAATAAATTGGTTATAATTAGAGCTTCTTTTAATTTGTCTGGAAAATGCCCCGTTTCAAGGCTAAGATTTATTATATAAAGTAGAACATTAGCAATATTATTGTACATTTCTCTAATCAGTGAGGTGCCAATACCATCAAGGCCTGCAGCGGTACCAATCTTCAAAGAAACAACTGCTATCCTGAGATCATATAAGGTTGCAGGGGTTAAGAACATTGATTTGGTGCTACATTGTTTTCTTAATAGCAATTCTTAATATCATTATAGTCATTATTATTTGGTTTCTTAATTGATTTACTTAGTTCACCAGCAATGGATAAAAAAGTAATTGTTAAATTCAATTCGCCACTATTTCAGAGTCATTAATTTATATTACCATTTACATTTAAATTTATGGCAGAATTATTGCATTTTGTCTGGCCCGTAATATCTTTAACAATACTCCATGTTTTTTAGGATTACCATTAAATTTATTTAATAGTTCCGAATAGTAGTTATTTTTTAGAACACGTATATCATTTTGCAGCTTGTTTCTAAATTCCCTAAATTGTTTCTGTTTTTCCTCGTCATTAGGATATTTCTTAAGTTGTTTTAACAGATTGTTTTCTAATTTTAATACGCCTACAGGTAGCTGAATTAATCCATGGCTTAAGTTTAACGACGTTGGATTTTTTTAATTGTTATGACACTCTTTAAATCTGCAATTATGGAATTTAATTTATTGTGAAACGCGTCAAAGGCCAACGATGCATTAATCTGCTGATAAACGTCACTCCAATCCACCAACTCTAAACTATTTGTCAGCTGATCCTTATCGATGCGATAAGACAGCTGTGTCACCTTGACCGAATCACGCGGCGCGGGAGGGGCCCCTACCTTCAAACTAACAGCTGTCAAGTAATGGTCCGACACACAAATATCAACAACGCCGGCTTTAATTTCTATTTTGTTTTTGTTCGTTAATTTTAATAGTATGTGATCTAAACATGTTTTTTGAATTTACAGTGACTCTAGTAGGTTCGTTTATTAAAGATTCAAATCCATTACAAGCCAAGGTAAGTTTATAGTTATCAGTTACTGAATTATCTTCTAAAATATTGATATTTATATCGCCCAATATTAACATGACCTTGCAGGTCATAAACATTATGTTTCTCTAAGTAATGTTTTAATTCATCAATGAAAACTGTACTAGGATGTTGGTGCCTTCTATATATAGCCATTAGATTAATATTAAAACCCATCTCCTGAAAGAAAACATTACTACATCAGCAGTTTCAAAATTTATTGGAATTATTTCAAACTTACTAATACTATTATGTACAAAAACTGCTGCACCACCGCCCTGTAATGCTCATTTGTCTTTGCATGTGTAGGATATAATTTGGGATTTGATAAAATTGTGTTTCATTATCATTAATCCCATATTTCTGATAATATTATGATTTTAGGTAAATACTGCAATTCAGATACCTCTACTAGGAATAAATCAAAGTTTGCCCTCATGCTTCTGATATTTTGATGCACAATAACCAGACCTGAACCTTGATTTAGAAATTCAATATTTTTAAAGCAATCCATTTAAAAATTAAGTATGTTAAAATTATATCTATTCTCAATAAAAAACAATATGGTAAACAAAACATACATAAAACATAACATGAACATAATAGAAAAACATTCTTATACAGACAAAAAAAAAAAAAATATTACTGTAACAATAAAAACAGTACCTACATTTTGTCAAGGTCAGCCTGGCACTGTACGATGATTACTGGACCACTATCCTCTTTTTTAAGGAAGATCTTCCCACCTCTGACCCAGAGCCACTTGTAATTCAGCTGCTTCCGTGCCTGCCTCGCCATGCCCAGCAACCTCCTTCTCGCTGGGAGAGAGTGATTCGTTCACATATACTGGGTTATCTGACGGCAGGTCCAAATGTCTAGTGGAGAAATCTCTCTTGGCTCGCCTCTTTGCCAGCATATCATCAGCATCCAGCCTCCTGACAAATTTAACTATGATTCCAGGGTGGTCCTTTGAATTAGGTTTTTTTCCCAGGGTGTGGCAGGCATCAATCATACTGTCCTCAATATCCTTGCCAAGGCTTTACCTACATTCTTGACGGTCTGGATGACATCATTATGCTGCACTGGCACTCCCTGTATCTCTATACAATTCCTACGAGAATATTGATCTGCCTCATATAGTCTGCCTTCTAACGTTATAACTCTTTCTTTCAAAAAAAACTTATTTTCTGTAGCTAGGCTATCAATTTGTTCTAAATAATGCTTCATTTTCTCAGCCTGTTCCTTTAAAATTTTCGCATTTTCATCCAATTTTTCATTCAAATGCCTCATAAGCTTTATTAAATCCTTTAATGGAAAGTTTTATGTTCATTAGTTAGTTCCTGAATAGCTTTCATAAACATCTTCTATTGTTAGCTTACCGTCAGAAGCCTCCGACTCCAGCGACATACTCCGACGCCTGGCTTCACTGCACGGGCCACATCTCCACACAATTCCAGCAGTAGACAAGTAATCATATATCCACTTTACTTAACTTTACACATGTCCCGTGGAATTCATTTTCACAATCACAGCATGAAGTTTTAATCTGTTTCGTACCAAACGCTTTCCTGCATACTCCACACAAAGCCATTTTTAGGTTATGTTGTCGTGGCACAGTAATAAGATAGAAAAAAATACAATATAACTGTACTTATTCGACGGGATAACTATATTTATCACTATATACAGGCTCAAACGAAGTTTTAAAACCAAAAGGTGATCGTTTGTCTAGATATACACTGCATAATAACTAACTCAATGCGGAGCCTGCTTGCAAACGTCAGCATATCTTGGCATTGGTTTTCCACTGTGCAGTTTGATGATTTATAAACTTTCCTAATTTAATATACAATTTGTTTCAACAAAACCCATCGACTTTTTATCTTATATTCTAGTAACCTTACTAAACAAAAACTTCACTGGGTGATACAGTTATATTGTGACATATACGTATTTAAATGTCTTAAAAACAAGGAAAGGTTCTCCATTCAAAGTTTTTTGCCCAATCATATTATTTTTCAAGATCACAATGGTGGGCCATTTAAGACAGATATCCTGCATAGTTATTATACATCAAGAAGACAATAAAAAGCCTGCATAAGGGTAAATAAATAGAAAATGTACAATTTTGAACATTAGCGTAAAAAGTTACGAATTGCATTAGGATAAAATGTAACAAATGTATTTATAAACAATGACCTAGTAATACCATCCTCTTCAGAGACCCTGCTGCGCACCCTGCTATTGCCCGGGAAAACGGAGGACACTTTACCTTTTTAAACCTGACTTGTGATCCTCACTGCACCGCTAAAACCATTACGGATCATAGGATATTACTGTTCCTTTAGATATCAAAGAAGAGTATTTATCGCAGTTCATACCTGAAAAGAAACAGCTTCATCCTGAACTAAGCGTATATTTAACTATGTATTTCCTTACAATTAGTTGGGCAATCGCTTAGGAACTGCATAGTACAGAAACAACTATGTGGAATCTACATCAAGAAGACCATGCTACATAGGTTTCAACAATATTGAAATTTAAATAGTTAAATTTAAGTAATTTAATATAAATGCGTATTAGTGTAGATTCGGACGTTTAAAAACCAGTATAGGCATCTACACATAATAACTAAAAAAATATTTTCACCTCATGATTTTACTAGTAATACAAATGATGTTTCATTTTTCATTAATACGATGTGAAAAAAAAATTCATTAGTATTATATATCGTTTTAAGTAAAAAAAATTAAAATATCCTTTTCGTTACTATCTCATTACTTTCTTAGATATATTGTATTCTATTCATTTTAAAGACCTTTTCAAAGATTCAAATGATGGTAAAACGCCACGCATAATGTCCAATTATATATATTTTAGCATAAAAGGATAACAAAAATAATTAGTTAACTACACAAGCTTTGGACGCATTTGATCTAGAGTTAAAAATGATTAGTGTTTTAAATGTACACAGTTTAACCTAAATTTCTATGCATAGAAAGTTAATGTACGTCATGAGCGTGTAAGTGCAAGGCAATATGGAAAGCTTGTGATAACTAATCTCAAAGTTATTCAAATTAAAATAAATTAACAATCATATTAAATACATGCTCTTTTCTTATGGTTTGTAATAGAGACAAAATATGATAGAACGCGAGTATAAATAACCGACAGAACGATAGAGACGCAATTTAAAATTCCTAAAACCTGAAGTATATTGATTTTCATCTGTTCACGTTGTATTGGGTTAATACAGAAATAATATTTTAAATTGAGGATGGTTTGTTGAGGTTCAAGAGTTAAATAAAAACCATTTAAAACGAAGTAAAATGAAAAGACACTTTACAATGAATTTACAGAAACCATAAACAAATTTAAAGTAGTCTTAGAACAAAATGTTTTTAGATTAAATAGTAATTTCTTATTTCACTCAGAAAATGATGATGAATTATAATTTTTTATTTAAATTTTATAGAAGTCGATAAACTTCTTCAGATAACGAAACGCACTTGAATGTACTTAAGTAAGATATATGCTACATCTTACATATGCTTAATTCTGGGTAATGATTGTGAGTACTAATAGAGATTCCCATGCACAACCATTAGAACTGTATGAGAGTGAACGGCGCGGCGCGCAACTCCATCTTGATACTCGCGTGTACGCTTATTGCGTCTAGCGCCTAACTGTCACACTTACTGCGAACAACTACGCGAGCACATACTCAATAGCCGCTTATCAAGATCATACAGTACATTTTCTTATCTTACTTAAATATCTTGTATAGAAAATCAACCTATTGCAATTACCCTCATAGTAGCATTTAATTACGATTTCTGTATAACATCACCGGGACCCCAGAGCCCCAAATTACCCGCTTTCAAAATGTTTTTTTCTCTCGGTTATTCATCAACCTAAAGAAAAAACAAACTATCGGTTTTTGAGATACTGATTACTGACATGTAAATCCCATAATAACTCTTCTGTCACTAAGAACTGGTGATAAAAATCATGAAACAAGGTTTAACTGGGTACAGAGATTGAGCTTTTGAATACCTCGACTAAGTTCGCTAGGCAGCTTGGTACGGCTATTTTTTTACATTATAGCGGCCGTTTACTTTTTAAAATGTCAAAACTTCTTATTTATGAACCTAGAAAAAATACTAAAACTGTAATGCTTATAAAATTTTCTAAACCTTTAGTTATCAACTTTTTGGACGGTTTCCGAAATTTTGAGTACATGTAAAACCCGTGAGAGGAAATTAATAATATTTCAGTTGACACAAAATATACCTACTTCTTCCGCCTGAGCCGGAAGGACTATTTATTAATTTTTTCCTTATTCTAGAATAAGATTGTTTAAATTTAAAACAATAATGTATTAAACACACAATATATTTGAATGCTGTCATGTATAAATTAGACGTTCTTTTCTAGCTGTTTAACATTTACAGCTGAAACAGCGTTAGAGATAAACTATATCTACAAGAAAACCTTAATTTAATCAGAATTTTATTTAGTTGTGTACGTTTTAAAGAAAATAAACTACATCTAGTCATTATATTGTAGGACTCTTGGAGCAATTGGAAATTCTTTAAATATTATTAAAATATTAATAAAAACACTACTTTTCCAAATTGTTTATTATTTCGGGCGAGGCCTTTCAAAACCAAAGGTTTCATCTTCAGGCAACTCCACAAATAAATATTTACATATTGTTTGTTAAAAATTAATATTAAAATTAACATATGGTGTAAAATGTAAATACAAAAATTTTGGAAATATTTCAGCCAGTATGAAAAAAATTATATTTGACTAGAGTTTAATTTTTGAATAAATTCAGAAGAAAGAAGATTGGAATTTTCAATAGGGCCCCTCTTCATTGATCATGAGTTTTTCTTTACTTCTGTTTATGTATAGTGTTTCCCAAGCATTCAAGTTCATTGGTTTTGTTATTTCTTTTATTAATTTTAGATTTGTAATTGATGTTCTGTGTCCTGATTCAATGCAGTGCTTGGCTACAGCAGATTTGTCAACTCTTCCATATTTTGTGTGTGATAAATGCTCTTTAAATCGTGTTTGTATTGTTCTTTTTTGTTTGTCCAATATAAAATTTTGTCACAGTCATTGCATCCAATTTCATAAATTCCGCGATTTACTATCATTTGAAATTTTGTCCTTAGGGTTTCCTAAAATTTGGGATAATTTGTTGCTTGTTCTGTGAGTGACAGTGACAGTTTTATTTTGTATGCTTTTTAAAAGTTTTGCATATTTGGTTTGAAAAAGTGCTGTATGTTGTGCAAATAAATTCATGTTTTGTGTCTTTCAGGTGGTCTTAATGTTGTCTTATCTTTTCTACTTTTTCTTTTTAAAGCTTGTTTTAGTATATTGTCAATGAGTTGTGTAGTGTAAACCATTGAACATAGCAATAGATTTGATGTAATTTTAGTTCTTTCTTGTAGTTTTCTGTTGAAAGTGGTGTGTATTTAACAGTCTATAAATCATTGAATTAAATGTTGCTCTTTTTTTTTGTGCAGAAGGAATGGTTAGATTCATTGATGATGAACCTATCTGTATGAGTTGGTTTTCTGTAGATATCAAATTCAAATTTTGTTTCATTTTCTAATAAACTAATACGTCTAAAAATGGGATACTATTGTTTTGTTCAATTTCATATGTAAATTTTAATAGTAGGGTTTAAAACGAATTTAGAGTTGTGATAAAATCTTGTATGTTTTCATTTTTATTAAATATTGCAAAAAATATCATCGACGTATCTTATCCATTTTTCTTGGGAAATATGTCATTTTAGATTTGGCTGTAGTTTCAAAATAGCTCATAAAAAAATATTGGCAAAAACATGAATTTATTTGCACAACTACAGCACTTTTCAAACCAAATATGCAAAACTTTTAAAAAGCATACAAATAAAAACTGTCACTCACAGAACAAGCAACAAATTATCCCAAATTTTAGGAAACCCTAAGGACAAAATTTCAAATGATAGTAAATCGGGAATTTATGAAATTGGATGCAATGACTGTGACAAAATTTATATTGGACAAACAAAAAGAACAATACAAACACGATTTAAAGAGCATTTATCACACACAAAATATGGAAGAGTTGACAAATCTGCTGTAGCCAAGCACTGCATTGAATCAGGACACAGAAACATCAATTACAAATCTAAAATTAATAAAAGAAATAAACAAAAACCAATGAACTTGAATGCTTGGGAAAACACTATACATAAACAGAAGTAAAGAAAAAAACTCATGAACAATGAAGAGGGCTCTATTGAAAATTCCAATCTTCTTTCTTCTGAATTTATTCAAAAATTAAACTCTAGTCAAATATAATTTTTTCATACTGGCTGAAATATTTCCAAAATTTTTGTATTTACATTTTACACCATATGTTAATTTAATATTAATTTTAACAAAACAATATGTAAATATTTATTTGTGGAGTTGCCTAAAGATGAAAACCTTTGGTTTTGAAAGGCCTCGCCCGAAATAATAAACAATTTGGAAAAGTAGTGTTTTTATTAATATTTAATAATAGTCATTATATGTAAAAATGTTTCTTACTTTTTATGTTAAGAGATAGATATTACTTTTAAATATTAAATTTGCCTCTCAATATTATTTTACCTAATCTCATATTCCATCATTTCTATTAATGAATCACGATGAATCACGATTCACCAAGGCTTTGTTATGTATATAATTAATAAAAATTTCGTCTTTGAAAATTTATACTGCTGCGTAGGAAAATCGCAGGTAACAAAAATGTTTTATTTGTTTTCTTGCGGATAATTGGTTTACAATGTTATCAACGGTTATTAGGTGACGTCGTAGCTGAGTATTAATAGAGAAGTGCGCTCCTCCTGCTATTGATATATCTTGTCGGACGAGACTTTGTTTCCTCAAGTGATTATGTTGAGGAGAGTGATCCTTACCACGTGAAGAACGTTATTCTTTGGAATGCTGTTATATATAGTTTCCTATACGAGTGTTTGGCACTCATAATAGCCCTAGAAACTAAAGTTCTAGTTTATATCCATTAATAATATTTAAAGTTTCTTTTGGTCAGATAATTGTGATTATCACTAGTTAAAAACAATGATTATTCTGCTAAATAATGTTGTAGAAACAAAGACATTATGTGATTGATGATATCCAATAAAAGCATTGTATTTTTGCACTTAAAATATTTAAATTACTAAAAAAGTTATGTCGGTTTACTGCACTATGTCAATATTCTATGCTATAACTAACCGTACATTGCACTGCGATAATTCTCTCCACATAATACATTCCACAATGAGAACTGTACCGTGCATTTGCACGCTGTACTATGTATGTGAACTGCAGTGTACCAGTATTTATACGACACAGAAAGAACGCCAGCTGCTAGTAGCAGTTCGTGACAGTTGAGCGGATCGATTTCCCTCCCGCCAAAACCTCGGAGAATTGCCATCCAACCACCACCCCGCCCCTCCACCTTGGCACACAGCTTGACATTGTACCTCTTCACTACGACCCTGCATTCTGTGTTTGTACACAGCACAATGGCTTTGACCTGCACTGAGCCAGCAAAGACACCTGCAGCTCCAGTAGCAATTCGCGGCAAATGAGCGGATCGATTCCCCTCCCGCCAAAACCTCGGAGAATTGCCATCCAACCACCACCCCGCCCCTCCACCTTGGCACACAGCTTGACATTGTACCTCTTCACTACGACCCTGCATTCTGTGTTTGTACACAGCACAATGGCTTTGACCTGCACTGAGCCAGCAAAGACACCTGCAGCTCCAGTAGCAATTCGCGGCAAATGAGCGGATCGATTCCCCAATCCAGCCAAAACCTCGGAGAATTGCCATCCAACCACCACCCCGCCCCTCCACCTTGGCACACAGCTTGACATTGTACCTCTTCACTACGACCCTGCATTCTGTGTTTGTACACAGCACAATGGCTTTGACCTGCACTGAGCCAGCAAAGACACCTGCAGCTCCAGTAGCAATTCGCGGCAAATGAGCGGATCGATTCCCCTCCAGCCAAAACCTCGGAGAATTGCCATCCAACCACCATTCCGCCCCTCCACCTTGGCACACAGCTTGACATTGTACCTCTTCACTACGACCCTGCATTCTGTGTTTGTACACAGCACAATGGCTTTGACCTGCACTGAGCCAGCAAAGACACCTGCTGCTCCAGTAGCAATTCGCGGCAAATGAGCGGATCGATACCAATCCAGCCAAAACCTCGGAGAATTGCCATCCAACCACCATTCCGCCCCTCCACCTTGGCACACAGCTTGACATTGTACCTCTTCACTACGACCCTGCATTCTGTGTGTGTACACAGCACAATGGCTTTGACCTGCACTGAGCCAGCAAAGATACCTATTACTCCAGTAGCAGTTCGCGACGGTTGAGCGGATCAATACCCCTCCAGCCAAAACCTCAGAGAATTGCCATCCAACCACCACCCCGCCCCACCAACTTGGCACACAGCTTGACATTGTACCTCTTCACTACAATCCTGCACTTTGTGTTTGTACACTGCACAATGGCTTTGACCTGTGTTGAGCCAGTAAAGACACCTGCTGCTCCAGTAGCAATTCGTGACAGTTGAGCGGATCGATTCCCCTCCCGCCAAAACCTCGGAGAGTTGCCATCCAACCTCCACCTCTCCCCACTACCTTGGCACACAGCTTGACGTATCTGTTCACTATGATCCTGATCCTTGTGTTAGTACATCTCACTACGGCGTTGACCTGCATTGGACCATTAGATACACAGAAAAGCGGATCGATTCCCTGCCGCAAAAAAAAGAATAGAAAAATAGTAGAATTGTCATCCAACAAAACGTCTATCTCGTCTCCCAACCCATGCACACAGCTTGACACCGTTTAGCATCAGTATAACATTAGCACAGCATTTACTACGCCACTACAACTGGTGTTTGTACACTGCACTATGTCTGTGAAATGCTGTAGTGGCACACCGCGTAGACATAGAGCAGTGTGTGTGTGTGTGTGTGTGTGTGTGTGTGTGTGTGTGTGTGTGCGTGTGTGTGTGTGTGTGTGTGTGTGTATTTATATATATATATATATATATATATATATATATATATATATTATATGAGACAGTTAATGGACGACAGCTGTTGGTAGTAGCAGTTCGCAACAGTTGAGTGAATCGATTCCCCTCCGCTAAAACCTTGGGGAATTGCCATCCGACCTCCACCTTCTTCACCCGTCAAGCACACAGTTTGATATCCTATCCTTTCACTGCAGTCCTGCACATGATCATTCTGGGTGAGAGCTCTAGTCATCGTAACTTTCACTACTACACTGAATTATTCCGAACAACAACGGGTATAATAAAATACAATAACGTTATTTGATTACAGTATATTTGAAATAAGCGTGTTAATGCTGCTCATAGAAACCACAAATATTAATAAAGTATATTTTAACAAAAGTTTGAAAACAGTTTTGAAAACTAAAAGGTTCCAAAGTATTTAATAACCAGTGTATTTAAGATGAATGACCATACGTGATGGTTACATCATCGTGATATATGACATACTGTTTATTAGTTTTGATCATGAGGTATACCCGGAAAAGAAAGTTGAAATGAGAAAAACCAGACTAAGATCAGTGGTTATAGTCTAAAATTCTTTGGAGATTTTGGGAATTTGGGCACAGCTTTAGTGAGAATAATCTATAAAATAAAGTTAAGGAGCCAGTATAAGATCAAGGATAATTTTTTTCAAACATTTATTCCGTCCAAGAAAATTTTAAAATTTGATACTTGATTGATGGCTAGTCTAGTCCAATGAAGAACGATTATGTCAGGATTTATGGAAAACATGGAGAATTTCTGTGTCCCCATGACTGCAGTTGTGTTTATTTTACAGCTCCATTGATTAAAAAACTGCATTCATCACTGAACATAACGTTTCGAACAAACAATAGATGAGCAGAAATTAGTGCTTCCATTGCCTCACAAAATCCCAAACATCAATTTCAAAATCACAAAATAAAACTTCCTTTCCACATTGTACCACTACCCAAAGGATATCTCCTAGTATAAACTTTAAAAAAAAAAAAATGGCAGGATCCTGACTTTTTATTTACCCTGTATATTGTCTTGGATAAATGAGTCCATTTTCTTTTCCTACAATAACTTTCCAATAAGATAAATTCCTGATTTTTATACGCGCGCGCGCACACACACACACACACACACACGCACGCACGCACGCACACACACACACACACACACACACACACACACGCGCGCGCGCGCACATAACATTTTTATGTCTAGAACTAGTAAAACAAAAAATGCTAAACTTTGCAATAGATTACAAAAAAATAAGAGGAAAATTAAAATAGAAAATAATTGTGTGATTTGCTTTGAAAGATATCAGTTGTTTTGAATTAGTTCTAAAAAAATATGACACTAACTATTTTGAAATGTTTATTCCAAATCCAATGATGTTTTTTCAACGAAATCCTGCAACGCATTAGCGAGCGCGACACGTTAAAGGTACGCTTGCAAGTGCTTCGAGACTACGTGTGAATTGGAAACATTGGACGTTACTTAAGTAACGTCCAATGTTACGTCAATGATTAATCATTGAAGCCACGTCACCCTTAGAAATAACATCATATTAGCCTGATTTAAGTTTGCGTAGAATTTATAATATAGTTTAAAATATTGTGGTGACATATACCGCATTATTAATTAAAGTATGCTATAAATGTTAGAACATTCTTTGTATTTTTTGTGCGTCATTGTTTCACACCTTCTTTCAGGTTAAAGGCAAACAGCTACAACATACATGATCTTAACAAACAAATATTTATTTGAAACCTTACAGTCAGTTATTACGTTCGATTGCAAACGTTATAAACATAATAAAAATATATATCTGTATTTAGCAAACCTTAAAATCATTGAAAAATATCTTGTACGAACTATGATCGAGTTAAAATATACTATGTAGCCTATGTACAGTAAACATGAAGATATACTTAACAGATTATTTTTAGTTTCCAGTAATGTTAAACTTAATTGGTTTCTAATTTTAAACTTAACGTTTTATTCGAGTGGGAACATTATACTACGATTTTGAACGTGGTGTTTTCCAAAATGGATTCCACCTTTCATTTGTGTTGCAAAAATAAAACTATTGAAGACAGTGTTGTCAGTACATTTGGATGTTGTCGTGTAAATCACATATTGATTCTGCACCGGGTTGTGTGTATAAACAACAAATATCCATTCAGATTCAAACGAGTGAAAAATAACATGCAGTTTACTGCAGTCTCCATACATTAATCTCTGTGATTTATTTCCTCCTCCGCGTCCGCTCTATTCTTCTGTCCACCTTTCCATTAGCCCTCATCAACAACCTGAGTTGTGCATTAATGTAATCAAATACACATTAAGTAGCAACCTTAAACCTTTAAGCGTAGGTATATTAATATATAAATACTGAGTAATAAAACTTTACGTTTTGAAGTATGCATTACAAACAAACATAATTAAATCTAATTCGTGAATTGGATAACAAATTTGTTACGACTCATTAGACGTTTTATGAAAGAATATTTCACACACTTTATTGAATATTTTATTGGATGACGAATATAGTCATCCTAACTTTTATCAGGTGAAATTTAACTTTGAATATTTGATTGAATAACGAACTTAGTATGCCCGAGAGAGAGATATTAAAGTTGATTACTTGTGTTAATATTTGATGTCATAAAAAACTTGATATCATCAAGGTTTACAGGTTCAAACCGCGTCGACAAATTTCTTGAACAAATAAAATTTTGAAATATTTCGGCCTTGCTGAGGAGTAATTTTCGTCAACGAAGGTAAGATATTCTTGTTGACTGAACATTGATCTCCGTAGTGAATATGAAGTATTTCAAAATTTGATTTGTATTGGAAATTTTCGCCACTGGTTTAATGGAAAAATCGTGATGATAACAATAAGACTGGCCGCGTCTGTGAATTACGAAATAAATTAGCCTACATTTGTAAATTGAAATGTCACTTGCTTGAAAATTTGATTTGATTATGAAATTAAACATACTAGATGTTAGGAACGGAAAATGCACTTCTTTGATGGAATATTTTGTCAGACGAATCTTGTTAGTAATCCTACATTTTGGAAAAGGCAATTTCAGTTGCTTTATCATAGATAAACATTTAATTTAGTATTTAAATTTTAAAAGTAAAAAAAACTGTTATTGACGTTTACATTGTCATTGTAGTTGTTTTATATCGTCTACATTGTCATATAAATATGGAAAGAATGAGCGTACTTTCACCACTTTGAAGTATGAATAAAGGCGTTAGAAACCGTATACTAAAAATCTTTAAATTATTTTTTTTTTAGAAATAACGGTTTTGGTTTTCTAACCAAAAATTATTTGGAGGGGGGGAAGCCAACCATCAAAACTGGTATATATAATGTACAATCGTAATAATATAAATACTAAAATTTACAAATCACTAAATTAATTTTCGTATAATTTGATGTATACGATGAGTTCTGCCTTTCGTTACTGACGGGCCAGTTAATTAATTATAAACTATTATTTTATCAGATTAAATATTTTAAGACAGATAAAAAAATTAACGAATAGGAAAGACTCAAGTCAAGTATACGTTTTCGATTCACATTTAAAACTAAAATGCAACTAGGTTGCTTGTTAGAAGTCATTGCTTATAGGAAATAGAGAGTTGATTAGTTTTGTAGTTTTATTAGTTGGCGGAT
Organism: Homalodisca vitripennis; assembly: GCF_021130785.1. Classification (NCBI taxonomy): domain Eukaryota; kingdom Metazoa; phylum Arthropoda; class Insecta; order Hemiptera; family Cicadellidae; genus Homalodisca; species Homalodisca vitripennis. The sequence continues at coordinate 136,233,962 of NC_060207.1, forward strand.
ATTGAGGGTGGAAGTCTTGTTGATGAAGTTGTAGTTTTAGCTTAGGTTGTGGTTGAACTATATGTGTTTTAAATATAGCGAGATCAGAGTTAAAATTGAATACACCTTTCTGCTGGAGGAATAGGCAGATTTTCAGAAGTAATTCCATCAACACTTGTGACAAAGTGTAGGGTAAATTTCCGTTCTCCATCCTTACACACTCTACCGGCATCACAGGGTTTAAACACACAATCTATTTTAATGAATAGTGATACTTCATCATAAAACAAAATTTACATGACAACTTTCTTACTAATTTTTCTGAATTAACAACGTGTCTTCGCTATGAAATTTCAAAATGAGAGCAGCAATTGAAATGTTCTATTTTTCCAATTATTGTGCTGAAAGTGATATTTTTCTTTTGTATTGATTTGAAACGGAGGTATTTGAACAAATATCCAATCTCTGTTTCTAATGTTGACTAGCTCAGGAGGAGAGGGGGTGACGATGGTTCCCAAAACTTAAAGATGACTTCCACATTAACAACGAAAACTTTGTACATAGAGTGCCTAATTTTTGATAGTAGACTTACAGAACTGTAACTCCTTGTTCACCCATCCTTTTCAAGTAGGAATTCTGGACAATTAACATATATAGTGGCACAGATAATTAATTACTATAGGTCTATAAACCGTTTATTAATTAATGTATTATGTTACTGGTTTAATAAAGCTAACTATTACTTTCTTAGATAAATTATAAACTAATCGTAACTAATTTATGATTTAATGGGTAAGACTCAAGACGACAAACTTTAAAACTTGAATTTATTGCAACCAGTCAGGTAATATACGTTTAACTTTTATCTGTGATAAATACAATAGTTAAAAAAGTTACTCGTAACAAATTAAAAATTTTTCAGGGGACAAAGTGATGATCCCGTTACAATAACGTATAAGAACACAATCAATATTTATTAAGCTCTAATTACCATGGTGTTCAACAATTTTTAAATTTTTGCAGACTTGGTTTATTTCCAAACAAATTGATCACATATCCTAACAGGGATTCTACATATAAGTCTTATTTTTCAAAATTAATAACGATAATGATAATGATAATAAGAGAGAGAAAAAAAGCGACAGCAGTGTTGGTACCAGCCACGATCAGTTTCTCGGGGAATGTACCTACAACAATGTACTCGTATGTGCTTAAATCCTAAATTTAATTTACATTTTTAAATTTCCAGCTATATACACAAGTTTAAACACCCTAAATAATTAGGAAAAAATAAATATCCGACAGAATACAAATAACGAGTCAAGTATAAAATATCTATCGATTGTGAGTAAATCGAGTTGTGTATGTGTTGAGGAACTAAGTATTTTGTGACATCAGGATCAATTTATTCGAGAAAAACACTCTCCCACTACACAACCCACTCCAGAATGGGTTTTGAAATTGAAGTTTTTCTGTTTGTTTGGTATATTTGAAAATTTGTGTCGAGATAATTATAAATAGAAAAACTTATTATATTAAAAAATCTTTAAAACAATTTTATGAAATTGGAAGTATGAAACCCATCCGAAGTGAATTTTTGTAGTTATTAAATGCAAGCATTAACAACTTTACTGGCTAGATTAATTTAAAAATAACTTTAGGTATAATGTAAATGAAATTGTCCACAACATTTGTGTTTTTTTCATTGCCGATATGACCAATACAAATATTTCATATCTATCTCATCCTAATCTATCTCATAAGATAGATTAGGAAATACATTCCTACGGTGAAAAGGTATACTTTTGTGGAAATTATTTTAGATCATCAATCACTACTTGAGCTGTGATATATTCAAACTGCTGGTTTTCAATCAATAACTTGATTGATAGTTGAATACTTCGCCCAGTAATTACCTTAATCAACTCAATATATCTGGAAAGTGGACAGAAAATAAACCTCGTTAGTGTAATTTATATTTAAACATTATGTTAAATCGTAATACTACACTTTATCTCCTATGTCTGATAATAAATATTGCTCTGTGAATAATAATGAAACAACATACTACTTTGTACTTTTCATACCTGTCGATTCAAAGTGTAATGATGTAAATTAGCACTAACATAACATTATCTCCGTACATAAAAGGCTGAACGTGATTAAATTAAATTATGTTGTCGTGGGCTGGTGAATAAATACGACGTTGGTTTGTGCTTGTAACGTTTATTTTAACGAGATTTCTCTTTACGTCATGCCATGCAGTTGTATGCCATGTTTGTACATAAACACTGCTTGTTCAACAACAAGAGCTTATGTTCTCTTATTGTTACTCGATTAGAAACGAGTTCAATCATTTACAGTTAAATTCTAGTAGTTGTAAATGGATAAATTGTGAAGTGAGTGATTTATGAAATAGACAAGTATGCACGCACGTCAGATTTCGGGTCAGCACGGGAGGTTACGTGTTCGGTCCACAGCGGACAACGTACTGTCCCGGGAAAGACACTTTGTGGATTAATACGATTTTAAAGTTTTATATTGACGGAGTAGAGGTGAAATTTAAAATCAATTTTCAACCCTTAAATTAGTTTATTCACAAGGTATCGCGTGAAATTAAATGAAATGAAAAATGTCTTTATTAGAGGCGAAGTTAGGACTATAAACTCCTCTCTACCACTAACCTCGTGTAGAGTTGGATGCACACAAAGACAGAAATCTTCTATTATCGTCAACTGGTGGGTGGAAGAGACTGCATTATAATGCTCAGCCCCTTGGTGGTTAATTATATATCAAGGAAGCAAAAAGTTATTACAGTATAAGATTTTTCAAAGTAGTAAATTTATCGTAAAACTTCTTTGTACATATACTATAATATACAAAAACTCACAACGCGAGTTCGCTTGCGTCTGCAAAAATAATCAAATGACTAAAAACTGCTCTATCTAGTGATAAATATCTATTGATTTCCAGGTGCCAAAAGGTATTCCATCTGTTTCAAGTTAACTATCCAAAGAATATGCCAAGACTCGGGATATAGGAGTATTTACTGTATAAAGTAGTAAAATTCTATATTGTCCATATTTACAGTATGTTATGAGTTCTGAGGTAAGTTCTAAATTTGATAGTATACGCAAAGTTATTTTAAAATCGATAAAATGTTTGTACTTAGAGAGAAGGAAGAGAGTTAGTAAGTTTAAAAAAAAAATAGACCATGAGAACCATATGTTTTTAATACATTATTATACGAGATGCATGTTCCGTTCAGCCAAATTTTCATCAGTAATCCCTGAGGACCGGTAAAATTTACCGTTTAGCTTAATTTGCAGATGACATTGCAGGTTAAGCTAAGATGTTTAATATGTGAATATTAATATATTAATATTAATCTCAATCCCAAATCTAACAAACTAACTTAATCATATATGTTGATGTCATATAATTAATATTTATAATATAATATGTTTGCTATTTTTTTTTATTCTTGGGGTTTTCTCGTTGCGAGAACTATGATTACATAAATCCAATTAAACTATAGCCACTTTTTGACATACATAAATCATGACTCCCGATGGACTGGTTTTAAAATTTTAAATAGCGATGTAGAGGTAGTAAAGAGTTTCATTTTAAAGTTCAATCCTCAAGGTCAATTTGTTCAACAGTTGTCGTGAGCTGATACAGACAGAAGTCTGATTCATTTCTCGGCAACTGGTGGGAGAGGCTTCACCAATCGTTTAGCCAAAAATTCCTTTTGTGCCTTTTCGTAATATTTCGTGGCTTGTTTGTTATAAAATTACGCATTTATGATCTTTATATACAATTCCGCTAAGACTTCAAAATATTGCCACTTAAACTACGGTTAGTTTATAACCAGGTAGCAGTACGCGTCACGCTATGTGACGAGTAACATACTTCGCAAAGGTTCAGGCCTGTAGGGCATTTAATTCTCGAGATGCCCTGCGATTCGATAGATTGACACAAATCATACAGAAAATAATGTTTTATATCCTCCTGGCAGACAAAAAAAGTTGTGTCAACCTACCGAGTGATAAGGTTCAATGACACTCAGCCAAATTAAATGGTTGGAAACAATTCTAGTCTATGTAAAAAAAATGTTTTAGGCAAAATGTAAAGTCTGCAGATGAAATATTGCTCGACATATCTTCCCACATGGTGCATTCACAATTTTGTTCATTGAGTATCATAGTAGTGTTTGAATACAAGTTCCAGTGAGGTAGGGAGTGTACTACAACGCAAAATTGCGCTGGCAGCAGATCTTGTCACTAACTTTTAATATCGATTTTCACTTTACTGTTTTAGTTTGTATTTCATCACTTATCTACATGTGGTAATGTGTCTCATGTTAAATTTTATATGATTGTACTGAATTTGTTTACAAATTTATTTATTCTATTTTCTTGTTTCTATCATAGTTACCCGTAAGGCCAGTGTAGATACAACAACTAACGCTCAACTAAACTCAATAGAGCGACACGCAAAATATTATAATACAGTGTTATAAGTAAATAGATAAATTATCATGCAAAATTTATAAGTTTATAGTTCAGTTCGTATTAGATATGGAGACAGGCATATTGCCAGACGTTAATAAATGACGTGTTTCCTGTTCCACGAGTGATAGGCTTTGGTAACGCTCAGAAAATTAGTTATACACTATTAATTTTAATTAGTTAATCAAATATAAAATTATTTTGTAAACAGCTTTAAAAAAAGAAAACAGATTAATGGTGTGCTTGAAAGCAACAGAGCGAGAGATGTAACAACACTGTCCCGTGGACGCAAGTAGATAAGCTTAATGTCTCTGAATGTCAAAGGTCGCGATGAGGTCTTCTCTGAATATGTACTGGTGTAGAGGGTTTACTTCTTCAGTAATGTAATCTCCTCGCTGCACATTATCAGAGCCACTTACTAAGATTAACTAGCAATACGTATGATGAAGGGGTTTATGACTATCTCGAACTTGAAACTTGATGTACTTCTATAGTAAGTATCAACATTATAATTGAATAGCGTACGAGTACAACTAAACGATATTCATTAACTTCAGAAGAAATAGTGTTTCATTACATTTAAATTTAAATATTAAATGAAAATATTGAATTATTTTAAACCTATTTTACTACGGAATATTAATATGATTGATTATAAATTATTGTGGTATAGCTTATCAAAGTGAATTGAATTTAAAACGTATTTGCATAATGGTTCAACTTGTTGCTTTAGCATTAGCGAAGTCTATCACTGGAGAGACTGGAAAAATTTCATTTCTGTCTGTCTATCCACACAATATATTTGAGAATGAAGTGATCTAGACTTGAAGTTCTGCACGAGCCTTCATTTCTATACAGGCAACATCGAGATCCTATAATGATGACATATTTATCACGGAATATAGGTTTAACGCAGCCAAGCGTGCCAAAGAAGCCACTTTGTACACATACACCCTTAAGGCATTTTAATAAGTATCAGACGTGAATGATAAAAGTAGAAGGAAACATGTGTGTTTGAAGATATATCCTAGTGCTTCAATATAACGGATCCCATCCAGCGGATTTGACAAGGGATAAATATAAATACAATATGTTAAGTTCACAAAGTGACACAAATAAAAAAAAAAAAAATTAAAGATCCGTAGGACGGGTGAGACATGAGGTATAAAGAGTGCATTTGAGGATGCTAATTCACCGATGTTGATCTTGGTAATTTCCTCACTTCATCGGTGGTGGGGGGGAGGGGGAGGGAGGGCACTTCCAGCTTGACCAGGGCCTCTAGAGCTGCAGTGGGATCCAAGGAAGAAGAAGTCACTTTCACTTACAAGCTTCACTGGAATTGGGGTAGGAACAAGTGTAGAGAGGAACCATCACGAGGTGTAACCTACTGAATCGGACCATGTCACCTCCGACGGGAGCTTCGAGACACTATACAATGAATAGGAGAAAATAGGGCATAGAGACCCAAGAATACTTTGCCCAAGAGAAAACAAAGTGCGAGACTTTGGCCAGACCACATCTCCAGAACGGCTACGAACGGATACAGTTGAGTGTTCGGGCGTCTAAGGGACGCTCCTGGATGGTAGACAGACAGACAGAACCACGCGATGTGTCGACCAATGAGAGACGGTCGTCAAATCGGACAATAGATACAACGGTTACTTGGATAAGCTTACCAGTATTGATTTTGGCATAGGGATGCTCTAAATTATTTTAAAGGTAACACGGAGTTTTCTACTGAATATTAAAAACTAAAACCTGCTCTACTGGATATATTGTAAATATTAAAAAAATACATGTACACGATAATAGGTATTATTCTTTGAAGATGTGACTTCTCACTCATTGTTTAGCTAAAACTATCAGTCACATTTCCTACCAAGAGCCCAGTAGAATGAGTATCTAGCGGTTAAACGTAAAACATCATTACAATAATTGTCCAATCTAACCCACAACATCGAAATCACGATTGATGCAGTTTTAATTGTCAATGTTAATTAATATTTAGTTATGAGCTACAATATTTGTTCTGATGATAAGCAACATGAAGTATAGTATTGATACACCAGGAAATCAGTGTACCCTTTTCAGAAATTGATTAACATGTGGCGAACTTTGACCTACTGTTAGTGTTAATAAATTATAAGAAAACATTCAAGAATAATGTTAATTGATGCCATAATTTCACTGAAATTGATTATTTTTGTTATTTGAGAAGAACTGACTTTTTCGTACATTTTCAGCGAGTATTTCGGAAACTTTAAAACAAAGGAGTAGCTGTCTAAACTCCATATTCTTGGGCAGTAGATTTCGTGGTTTTTAAACTTTATAGCTACTATATACTTATTCCTTTTATACTTAGCTTGCATTGTATATAATACCTAGACATTATACACAAAGTTAGGCAGAGTAAGTTTGTTAAAAATTGTTAAAAAATAATTTGATTTTATACTTAGCCTGGGTTCACTCGGCAATGTATTGAATACCTGGATGGAAAGAACTTTAAGAGATTTTTAATTTATAAAAGTAAAAAAAGAACATGAATGGCAAAGAAAAAAATTCAAATTGTATACAACTCTACAAAAGCCCAATACAAAGCAAAAACCCTATATTACAAAAAATATGTTCCCTATAAGAAAAGCCCACATATAGTTGTATCAACTAACCTCATAGTTTAATCAAACAAATGTATTTATTTTATTTGTTTATTTTATTATGTATAGTCCTGAAACAAGTAATAATAAAATAGAAAATGTTTAGAGGCTACTGTAATTTATTAAATGTAATTTGTAATATAGTTAATCTTATGTTTATTAAAATTAAATAGTTTAAATTTTTATGTTCGAAAATAGCGACATAAATAAATTTGTAAACAATTTCAGTAAAAACACTTTTTAATTGTGTACATTTTTATAACGATAAGCGTTTGTTCGTCCATATGATTTGTAACTCTCCATAACAATTGGCGCCGAAACTCCTTACGGTGATGACTCCTTTGGCGTTCGGTCTTCGGTCGAAAATTTCTTAAACTCTCAGCAACTTGAAAGGATGTATATTTTCAAATAAGGGAAGATACATCATATACTCTAACGTCCAGAATTCTTTCAATGTTTGAAAGGATATACAGACAATTTGTCGTTCGAGAAAAAACAACATAAGTATCTTAGAAACGACAGAAAGCGAGCAGCCTACAATTATCCTTTTATAGTAAATATGTATGAACTTGTTGTTAATTCACAACAGAACTAATAAGCGATAACTGATTTTTACCGTGACTGTCAGCAGTACCAGGTGGGTCGATCTGAGTAATGCGTATAGTATTCCCGTTGTACTTATTACATGAACAAATTTTCTTACAATATTTTAACACATTTATTTTTGAGGTGAGAGGCGAGGTATGGAAGAACATAGCAAATTTAAGTGCAATTAGAATGTTCTGACAAAGAGCTCTCCTAAAGTTGTGCTTGGTTTGCCACAGCAACAGTAAGTTACGTTGTGTTCGGTAAGTACTGTTGAGTGGCTTGTCCTAGTTTGCGGTACGTTTACGTTTACATTGTATCAAAATCTCATTTATTCTGAGACATCTTGGCACCTTGGTTTGCCACAGCAACAGTAAGTTACGTTGTGTTCGGTAAGTACTGTTGAGTGGCTTGTCCTAGTTTGCGGTACGTTTACGTTTACATTGTATCAAAATCTCATTTATTCTGAGAAATCTTGGCACCTTGGTTTGCCACAGCAACAGTAAGTTACGTTGTGTTCGGTAAGTACTGTTGAGTGGCTTGTCCTAGTTTGCGATACGTTTACGTTTACATTGTATCAAAATCTCATTTATTCTGAGAAATCTTGGCACCTTGGTTTGCCATAGCAACAGTAAGTTACGTTGTGTTCGGTAAGTACTGTTGAGTGGCTTGTCCTAGTTTGCGGTACGTTTACGTTTACATTGTATCAAAATCTCATTTATTCTGAGAAATCTTGGCACCTTGGTTTGCCACAGCAACAGTAAGTTACGTTGTGTTCGGTAAGTACTGTTGAGTGGCTTGTCCTAGTTTCCGGTACGTTTACGTTTACATCGTATCAAAATCTCATTTATTCTGAGAAATCTTGGCACCTTGGTTTGCCACAGCAACAGTAAGTTACGTTGTGTTCGGTAAGTACTGTTGAGTGGCTTGTCCTAGTTTCCGGTACGTTTACGTTTACATTGTATCAAAATCTCATTTATTCTGAGAAATCTTGGCACCTTGGTTTGCCACAGCAACAGTAAGTTACGTTGTGTTCGGTAAGTACTGTTGAGTGGCTTGTCCTAGTTTCCGGTACGTTTACGTTTACATTGTATCAAAATCTCATTTATTCTGAGAAATCTTGGCACCTTGGTTTGCCACAGCAACAGTAAGTTACGTTGTGTTCGGTAAGTACTGTTGAGTGGCTTGTCCTAGTTTGCGATACGTTTACGTTTACATTGTATCGAAATCTCATTTATTCTGAGACATCTTGGCACGTAGTGTCACAGTTTATTCGATTATACTTGCGCCAAAGAGGATGTTACTACGATATTGGTTACTTGTTTACTTGTAGTATTACTTCTCGTTTACTGCTGTTGGAATTCCGAGAGGTAAACATATATTTCGCTCTGCAAATATTCTCAGGAAATGTTTCTCGAAGACAAAGATAGCAATCCTGAGGTTGTAAGCATAAGAGAAGAAAACGAGTTTATACCATATGTATATGTATATATATATATATATACATATATATGTATATATATATATATATACATATATATGTATATATATATATATATATATATATATATATATATATATATATAATGGAGTACTTATAACTTTAAAATTAAATCATGTATACTACTTATTTTTCTTCTACTTCATAGTACTATGTTAAGAACAATGTTTCGTTTCATGTAACCATATATGTAGGAGACACCAATTAAATTATATTAAGTATTTTTCATTTTAGTATTAAATAGATGGAATAGTTTTGTGTTGGAGTAATTAATTAGAGAACATGTGCTATTATGGTTGATACTCATAGTAAAACCTAACTCATTGTGGGTGGAAATATGGTCCAATATTAGGCTTTAGAATGCTTTGTAAGTGTATTTAAAATTTATATAATTATAGTTCTTAAGATTGTTCTTCAATTGACAATTACTTTTCTAAAGGATTTCGAAAAAAAAAACAAGGAATTGTTAAGACCTAATTTGTACTTATAACATAAATAGTATGCTAAATCAGTGAATCTTAATTTTACACTTATAAAAACACAATTTATTCACAAGTTTCAAAGAGAATTGAGTTTTTAATGGAAAAACTCAAAATGTTGAAGTACCTAATTCTATGAATTTTAGGATTAAAACTACCATTAATGAGAACAATAATAGAAAACATACTAAAATTCTTCAATGAATACATGTAAGTTTTATTTTAGAAAAGTATTTAGTCCTCATGATTAAAACTTTGGAAATTTGTCCCTACACAAGTATTTTTGCTCATTATTACTACGGAGGGTTAGAGGTTTTGTAGTAAAAGGCACGGAAACTGGAGAAACATTCTTTTGTTCATAGACAGTGGTCACTTAAAAAGCTTCGATGGTTGTGCCCTCTAATTTAGAAATGTGAGCTCAATTATTTCAACCTGGAAACTCCTGAAATCGCACCCTTTACTACAGAATTTATTCAGATCTTCAATTTTGCAATAGGACTTGACCTCATCAGCATTGACACTTTCATTATACAAAAAACCCGAATGTCTTGGAATTGTGTGCACAAAGGTATGCTATCTCATATGTGCTTACTAAGATATGTTTCGTTCAGGCCAGATGTTTGACTGAATTACAGCTTTAAATAATCCGGACGAAATTCCGAGGATAAGGAATATTTCAATCGCTATTACATGCCTAAGAAATAGGTTAGGTGCCATTTAAAGGTAACGATGATTTTAAGGTTATGACAACTGGCGTCACTGTCGTCAATTCATCAATCATTCACTAGTTCTGCTCAATAAAGTTCTCAAGTGAGGGTCGATGGTAATATGATAGCGTGCCACCCTTGTAGCAGGAGAGTCTAGTTCTGGACTTTGTTGACCAAGAGCTAACTGCAGTCACACTGTTTTCAATTCATCAATCATTCACTAGTTCTGCTCAATAAGGTTCTCAAGTGAGGGTCGATGGTAATATGATAGCGTGTCACCCTTGTAGCAGGAGAGTCTAGTTCTGGACTTTGTTGACAAGAGCTAACTGCAGTCACACTGTTTTCAATTCATCAATCATTCACTAGTTCTGCTCAATAAGGTTCTCAAGTGAGGGTCGATGGTAATATGATAGCGTGTCACCCTTGTAGCAGGAGAGTCTAGTTCTGGACTTTGTTGACCAAGAGCTAACTGCAGTCACACTGTTTTCAATTCATCAATCATTCACTAGTTCTGCTCAATAAGGTTCTTAAGTGAGGGTCGATGGTAATATGATAGCGTGTCACCCTTGTAGCAGGAGAGTCTAGTTCTGGACTTTGTTGACCAAGAGCTAACTGCAGTCACACTGTTTTCAATTCATCAATCATTCACTAGTTCTGCTCAATAAGGTTCTCAAGTGAGGGTCGATGGTAATATGATAGCGTGTCACCCTTGTAGCAGGAGAGTCTAGTTCTGGACTTTGTTGACCAAGAGCTAACTGCAGTCACACTGTTTTCAATTCATCAATCATTCACTAGTTCTGCTCAATAAGGTTCTCAAGTGAGGGTCGATGGTAATATGATAGCGTGTCACCCTTGTAGCAGGAGAGTCTAGTTCTGGACTTTGTTGACCAAGAGCTAACTGCAGTCACACTGTTTTCAATTCATCAATCATTCACTAGTTCTGCTCAATAAGGTTCTCAAGTGAGGGTCGATGGTAATATGATAGCGTGTCACCCTTGTAGCAGGAGAGTCTAGTTCTGGACTTTGTTGACCAAGAGCTAACTGCAGTCACACTGTTTTCAATTCATCAATCATTCACTAGTTCTGCTCAATAAGGTTCTCAAGTGAGGGTCGATGGTAATATGATAGCGTGTCACCCTTGTAGCAGGAGAGTCTAGTTCTGGTATTTGTTGCTGAGAGCTAACTGCACTACAGTCATACGGTTGTCAATTCAGCCATCATTTACCATTTCTACTCAATAAGGTTCTCAAGATGGTAGTATGATAGGGTGTCACCCTTGTATTATGTCAGTTCGGATCAGGAATTTTTCGGAACGATAGTTAACCTCGCAATGTGGTCCTTTCACCAATCACTGTGATAGTGTCGTCTATATATAAATTATCCACTAGCTCAGCTTAATAAAGTTCTTAGTGAGCGTCGACGATATTGTGTCACACCCTATCATGGTGAGTCCAGTTTAGCAACTGTAGAACGTGAGATAACCAATCAGTGTTGCACAGTCCTCATTTCAACATATGTCTCTAGCTCTAATTAATAAAGATCTCCATGAGGGCCTATTACAGCATGTCACCCGTGTAGTGGGTTTCTACTTATGAAACTGTATAAAGTGAGTTTAACCAATTGGCACTAAACCGTTATAAATTCACTTATCACTTAGTAGCTCAGCTCAATAACACTCTCCAGTGAGGCTCGGTAATAGCGTGATAGCGTGGCACCCTTGTAGCAGGCGAATCAAGTTTAGCAACTGTATACCGTGAGCTAACCAATCAGCGTCTCTCTGTCGTCAATTCATCAATTATTCAATAGCTCTGCTCACTAAAGCTCTCCAGTGGTGCTTTAGACTCCAACCTTATTAATAAATCCTACTTTGGAACTGTATTGTTCCAGAATAAAGTAAGCAAAGCATTACAATATGAAACTTATATACTTATATACTCGTATTATTACTACTGGTTTATTTATTATGTAACTTAATTATTTGAGATAGTTTTACAAATTTGTACAGGTAGATTCTAAAAGAAAACAAACTTCACATAATTCCAAAATTAAATCCCTCAAGGAAACTGGTTGTAACTTTTTCCTTGAAAACGATTTGAACTGTACCTAAAGCTATTGTTCAAGATTTTTATCAGTACCGATCCCTTACCTAATTTGGTCTTAATAATACTCAGTTTAAACATTAGAAATTTTGACTTTTCCTTCAATTAAATGTGTTTTAATATTTTTGTGTAAAGATTACAGTTTTGACAACAGAACAAAATCAGCACACAAAATTTCCGTATATACCCGTATATACTGAATACTGTGTATATAATACTGTTTATATCTCTGAAAAATCAGCCCGAGTACTCACTTTAGCCATGTCTCAATTTAAAGCATTACATGAGTTATCTCTTCTGTAACTGATCTAATCAATTAACTGATCAAAGGTAATACAATTAAGTCCTATGATAATTTCATTTATGTTGCTGCTAAGTTAAAGCTCCTGGCTACAGAAATTGGACCTCCATCTTCTTTTGTGACGATTTGCTATTAAAAATGTGTTTGGAGGTAAAAATCTCAGTGCGTAACTTCCTCTCGGCCGGAAATTGGCTTCGTAATTGTCCAGTTGGGAAGCTAAGGGTTGTGCATTCTCGTAACGCAGATTCTCCAATTAAAATACTTAATTAGGTGATGTTTAGTTGAATAATATAAATAGTGTTACATCTAATACTTCAAAATATGGAACATTATTATTGTACGTTTCAAATAATAATAATAGAATTAAACTATTGTTTTCCCTTAATAACTCGTCACCCTTTAAATACAATATTTCAAGTTTTTTTCTAGATTATCCCTAGTTTTAATTTAATATTTCGATACAACATGAAAAAGAACAAGAATCCTTCAACATTAAGTTTTACCTTTATAGGTTGGGGTATTTATTAAATTAACGGTCGAATTCAACATCGATACTTGAACTATTTATGGCAATAAATTGATTTTGTATGAACCTCAAAAATATATGTATTATTGAGTTGGATATTGATGTACTTAGACATTTTAAAAATCAATTTTTATTTATTCTAGCTGAGAAGCTTAAAATTACTTATTGTACTCTCACCTTTATCTTTAAAATTACTGTCTTAATTTATAAAAGTGTATCTGTTAAATGATATATCAGCCTTTCCTTCTTTTTAATCTAACAATATGTAAATAAGCTAGCATGTGATGGTTGATAATCAGTACGACATATTTGTTCTCTTAATAATCGGTAAACTATTGATAATGTGGTAGAACGTGAACAATAACCATGACCTCAATTTAAATGTAAAACTTAACAATTAATATTAATAATTCATCTTAGTCACAAATCTGTAATTGTTGAAACAGGAACAATGCAACACTTTAAATAAGCTCCATGTTAAAGGAGGTAAAACCCCACTTAAAATATTAGTTTAGTTAAAGAATTGTTTGTTGTACAATAGGCCTCTTGTCCATTGTAACATATTCGAGTTATACTGTAACAAACCAACACATTATTATAAGCTCTAAAACCTGAAATTTTTCATGCCTTTGACACAAGTTTTTTTATTCAGATTTCATTAATCGTGCTTATTAACTTTATTACATAACGGCTACTGACTTGGCAAAAGCTTTGCTATTAAAGGAAACAATTGGATATTATATAATACACTTCTATTTCCAGAAGTACTTTAGGCTGATAATTGGTTAATTGTGCATCAAAGGAAAGAATACTTGGCTAGGTACAGGAATTAAAAAAAACCTGTTCATTCCAAATACAGAAAGTCTCAAATTTTACTTAGTAGACTGAAGATATAACAATTTTTATTTAATGTATTTGAAATTTGTTTATATATATATATATATATATATATATATATATATATATATATATATATATATATATATATATATATATATTTATTTATACAATTTGAGGTAGTTAAGGTACCTTAATCTATTACAGAAGAACAAGTAAAGCTAGAACAAAGAAAGATCTGAATCACTAAATATTTTAAAATGGATCACGTTCAACTCATAAGTCCCAAAATTTATGTTCAACTTAATATGTTAGCAGGATTTATGAGTGGATTGCAATAATAATAAACTTTAAAAATTGAGTTACTCACATAATTCTCTTATTTTAATGTATTTCTAACCATTATACAAATAATAAATGCAAAGGGAATAGGCATTAGTTTCTGCTACAACATTGAAATTCATATTTTATCAATAAAGAACATAGAGATGTGACCATCCCATTTTATAGAACCTATAAAGTGACAACAAGTTATTGATTTGATGCACATTTGAAAAGAAGAGTAACATTGTGATGTGAATCGATTGATACCTGGAAACCTCTTACCCTAATGAAAAAGGGTGTGTGAAATTTATATATTAATATGTGATAATATTAACCAACAGTTTTATGTAACAATTTCATTATAATTTATGAAAATGGTAATCTTATACAGGGTGTCACATAACTCTCTGAACAAAGGTATATCATGTTATTGCTCAGGTCAAGACAAACATATTTCCCCATATGAACATGTGTCTCTGATTCTTAGTTTCCCATCTGTTCGTCTGTATGTATGTTTTACAACAAAATTAATATCTTAAAAAGTAATAAATTAAATTATACCAAATTTGACTCAAATGTCTATGATAACAAGGCCACTTACTGAAAAGAATATCATGAAATTATCTTTAGTATTTTAAACATGGCTACCATTAAAACTTTTAAACTTTGAACATATTAAAAATTAGCATTTTTTTCTCAAGCATTGTAAGATAAAGAGGATTGTATCACAAATCTAATGACAACACAATTATTTCAATCTAATAATAACAAATTGATTTCGAGCAGATCAGATTTACTGTGACAGTACATGGTCCACATTGAGGTTCTCAGCGTATAGCCAACAATACCAAATCTGAATAAACGGCAGCTAACATTTACTAACATCAGCTAAACATTCTGGAGACAACATTTATAAATTTTTACATGCTAGTAAAAATAAATTTTTGAGATATTTATATATAAATTTAATAAAAGTAGAGTTGTTTCTAAATCTCAACACCGAATGATGTTCACAGGAGTACTTAGAAATTTTTTACACACAATAATAGTTAAAAAATAGACATTTGACTTATTATGATTTGAAAAACAATCAATTCTCCTCGATAGACACATATAGACCATTGGTTCAGAAACTGTACGTAAATGTTTATAAAAACCTTATCATATTAACGGATGTCAACACAATTGTATCACTGAGCTTCAGTAAGCATAGGCAATAAAATTGTTTTACTGAAAACGAACAAAACATTTATTTACTATCATTCACCGGGGAATTAATTCACTTCCCGCAGGATAAAGCCAACCAGTATGTATTTCATCAGAGTTGTTTATTAATGCATAACAAAAATGTATTCAGATGAGACCAACCGTTGAATTCAAACATTCAAGAGAAATGCATTCAGACAACAATTGCTCTTAGTTAAAAAGTATTACGAGCAACAATTAGACCATCAGTAATTAATTCTGTTAATCTTTTATTGAAAGTTATCTAGTTAAAATTACATTAAATATAAGCTGAAATGTTTATTACACTCGTGCATTAAGTCTACTTTCTACGTCAGCATTATTTGTCATTATCAAGATTAATATTATTGAATGAACTAATCTGGAACACACTTATCACTTTATATAAAACACATTTAATAAAGTTAAAAAATTTAATTAGTGGAAGAAAATAAAAATTATTATTACAGAACATTAAACTAATTGATTGAATGTAAAAAAAAAACTTATGCCTTAAATGAAATTTAAAAAAATGGTAGTACTAATCAGACTTGAAATAAGCTTGCTGTATGGTAACACGATATCTGTCGTACAAATTTCAGAACTGAAATCTCCTTGTGGCATTTCAAAACATATTTCTAATTATATAGTCAGAAATAGGATTTATAAGTTACTGAAACCAAGATTTGTCATTATGGATCTCAAAGTTGAATTGTCTAAACGGAATTTGAACTCAAATCCTAGTTTTTGCCTACAACTAGTACAACAATAACTCACAATTTAGATGTATTACTTTAATAATTGAAATTGAAATAAACTATATCAGTAGAGTAACCCGGAGGATAGCCCAGCGCTCTGATTGGTCGAGAGCAGGTCACGTGATCCAAGATGGCGGCTAAGCCCCGCCCCCTGACGTCACTCCCCACGGGAAAAATTCCCTCACACGCGGGAAAAATGCGGGAAAATCCCTCACGCGCGGGAAAAAATCCCTAACCTCAAAAAAATGGCGGGAACCAAAAAAAGTGGCGGGAACTTTGAAAAATCAAATACTTACACAGAAAAAAACTTGTTTATTTTAAAATTTTTAAGAAAAAAACAATGGCATCCTCCCGTGGATGATCACCCGACAGATTGGACAACGTAAGAGCCTATGGGCACATTGTGGGCACAGAGTGTGTCCACAAGGCCTCAACCCTACCGTCGGCAATCTGTCCATACAGACACAGCAGCGAACGTGCCTAGCCGGGGGCGACGGTTCCGGTTCCTCAGGGTCGATGTCGTAGGGATCCCTCGAGGCCGCCGACTCCATGCTCTCGCCGATGCCGATGAGCAGACCCTCCAACGACGAGCGCACTTCCCTCCAAAGCGCGTACGCTATCACGAGGCTCTGGTCACGGGGCGTCTCGTCGAGAAGATGGTCGACGAGCCAGAGTATATCCCTGAGCTCGGCCCTCAGGGTGGACATCGCAACCAACGCCCCCACAGTGCACGCCACGGGAGCGTGCGCCGGCGAAACAAATACCTGAAGGAAATGGTCCAGCACCAGTTCCCGTAACCTCTGCCGTGCCACATCTACTCCTGATGCAGCTGTAGGAGGCTGAAAAGCAAGTAAGGTATCACCACTACTACTAATACTACTTACTACTACTACTACCACTACTACCGGTGGACACTTACCCTTCTACAAGCGCCGGTTCGACCCGTTGAAGTAGAGGGTTGGGTCGAGTCGACATTGGACCCAGCAGAGGACCGGGACGTCGAGGGGGCCGGGGCGACGGTCGCTACATTGGACCCACCAGAGGACCGGGACGTCGAGGGGGCCTGGGCCGGGGCGATACTTACCCTCGGAAGTCGCCGCGGCTGAGGAAGCGGCATCATCTGGAGAGGGAGCCTGCGGGCTGCGGCCCGGGGCGGTGATGGAGACGGTGGTAGAGGTATACCCGTGATGGCAGCCTCCAACACTTCCCAGGGTCCCAGCAGAAGGTCCTCAACCGCTGTGTCATTGAGAGGCCTCTGCCTCGGCCTCGGTCCAAAAGCCCACGGGTCAGGAGACTGCAAAAAAAAACAAACCGTAGGAAAATAGCAAAAAACACGAGACGGACAAAACAAGGAAGCCAATTGTACTTACACCGGGTATCAGGTTCTCCACGGTGGCATCCGAGTCATACTCCTGGAAAGAAAAAACAATTCAGCCCGTAACGCAAACAAACACGCATACAAACACAAAACCAACACTAGCGCACACGTACCTCCACACTCTCATTAGGGTCAGGCGACAATGGGGAGTCCTGGACCTCGGTCGGGGTGGGATCGGGCCGGGGGTCATCGTCGTTGCCCTTAAAAAAAAAAAAACAAATTGTACCCAATCGGAAAAACGGAATATAATTATTAATTCTATAATAGTAATAATAACATTACCACCAATCGAGGGGCTTTCCGTGGAGGCGGTTCGTTGTCGTCACCAGCAACGAGGGGTGCTGCAACGACAAGAAGGCCCACCAGTAGCAGCAAGGGAGTGTAGCCGACTCCGGGAGGCAGGCGTGCTCGGCAGAGAATCGCTATCAAGGCCGTAGACACAGTCATAACTCCCACGGATAACGCCAACACAAGGTGCCTGCAACTGTACATGATTGCACAATGCTGGATACATTCGCAGCAGTCGCTTATATGCAAGCGCAGCGTACCCCCCACCACACGTGCGTTTGTCCTTGTTGCAACGTGACCCAAGTTTCCACACCACCCAAGGGGTAGGGTCCCGGCGCGTTAGGAGATATTTTACGTGGCTACTTCCCCAGTAGGCCTATCCACGTGTGTGTAAAGAGCCCCAACCATCGCTCTTTACGGTGGTAGCCACTCCATAACAAATTTGCTACCTCCCAACATATTTTTTATTTTACAATTTTTGTATTTTCTTTTTTGTAATCCTTGCTAGTGTAACAAGCCGCTTTACTCGGAGAAGCCTTTCAATGCAACCCGTAAAACACTCGCAAAGAAACATTTTGTTCTTTAGTATATTTTTTACATCTCTTTTTTAGCAACTAGAGCGAGGCTCGTACCCCTGGACTTACGGAGGTTAGGCCTGCCATAGAGGTATCCAAACACACACACACACACACAACCGCCCCCGGACTTACGGAGTTTAGGCCTGCCGTAAGAGTAGTTGAAAATCCCAGGACTTACAGGTTTTACGCCAGCCTTATGGGCTTGCCACTCACTCACCCCGCCCGCCCTAGAGCCTTTTTTAAAGCACAAGCATATGTACAGTCACTATTATGTTGAGGTAAAATACAGTGAGCATCGAAAACAATAGCCTCCTTACTATCTACAATATTCCTATCAACTACGTTATCGTGAAAACGAGACAAAAATCGAACTTTTTCTAACCCCGTAGTATATACAGTAGCGAAGGGTTTACAGAGAGCGCGGACGATATCTTCGTCAAAAGGGATCCCTCCGTCATTCCAATTAATATGATGAAAGTGACGCACCAACCAACGGGCGGTTCTAGCCGCTTTTGAATCTAATTCGGTTACGCTGTACGGGGGTTTGAACACTATGTGTGAGCGAAACAGATGACTGACCACAACAAACTCCTTCACAATAAACCGGTTCTCATTATCCTTGAACGCATGAAACTCCACTATCGCTTCCATTTGGCCAGCGTTTAAAAAGTTCAACTTCCTGGACCAGTCTGCAAAGTACGGGACTAGGGATGTCGTTATACTCCACGTCCTCCTCCTCCTTCTCGCCAGCCAGCAGACACCGAACAACAGTCTTAGCTGACACCTCGATGGAAAAGAGATCCCGTAGTGCGATGTAGACCGACGGGAGGTTGTTAACGAACTGAACCCACTCGGTCTTGTTAAGCGTTAAAGAACGTTCACCGTCATAGAGATACGCATGCATTTGACCAAAGACCTTCGAAACCCTGACATCCTCCCCACTGTCCACCTTGATATTCAACCTCTGCGAGGTCTCCAAAGCCTGAGTGATACAGTTGAAATTCGGAGCAAACTGATTAAATACATCGTGCGACCAGTAAACGCTCCCCTTCTTACCATGGAATAGCACCCCGAGAGAATCGCCTCTGTCTTTAAACAACCCCACAATTACACACTTTGATAGATCGCTACCTAAAAAGTAAACCGACTTTAGGAAAATACCCGTTAACGAATTTATGCGTTCCTTACGCCTGGGAACCTTCGCAGGTTCCACGTCCATCACTGAAGCCTGCATGGTCCCGTCTGACCGTAGCCCCTCACACTACCCCCTTATATACCACCCAATTTAGACCAATCAGCGACGTGCTTATTTCGACCAATGGAAAGCAGCAAATTAACGAAGTAAGGGTTCCGTTTCCGCGTCTACCTCCTCTTCCTCCTCCTCTTCCTCCTCCTCTTCGTCAGAGTCAAAGTCTGAATCGTATTCTGAGGAAAACCTAACCCTAATTTGGTCGTAGTCCTTCACATCGTATATATCGGCATTGGAAGAAAACTTGTAGCAATTAATGTGGTCTTTTTTTAACCCTTTTAACCCCAGCCATTTTTCCATGGACTTGCCAGAAAGCCCATGGCGATAAGGGACCGTAGTGCAGAATTGAGGGAAAATTCATCTAGTTTTCTTATTTTTGAAGATAATTTTTAGGTTATTGTTTTAAATTGTTCACAAATAAGTGTACTCTTAGATGTAATAGTTAAAAAGTACTTTTACAGAATGATTTGTTTTTTTAGCGTATTTATACATAAATTTTTTTTAATTTTTTTAATTTTTTATAGTTTGGACATACATAAACGGTAGAAAAAAAAATTGTAGCCCCTGAAAAATGAAGCAATTTTGTTGTACACATATTTCTTACTACACACACAAAATTTTAAGAACTTTCCTTGATAAATGCAGGAGATATATCCAATTAATTGTATTGCTGCATAAGCACTTCTTCATATATTTCCACATACACGTCAGTAGAAAGTATACAGATATGTTTACTTGTTTTTGCACTTTTGAAATAATAACAATTGTAAAATAACACAAACTAATTGTAATGGTTTGTAAGACTAAAACTTGTTTAATTTTTCAAAAAAGTAAAAGAAATAATATTTACAATATATACATTTTATGGTACTTTGGGAATAGGGTCAGATTCCGTTATATGCCCCCAACGCTTAAACCTTTTTCAATGAACTTAGAACGTTATAAAACGATGTAGTTGAGTAACAGAACTAACATTCCATTAATCAACAAGCATTTCCAGGTATTGTGATCGGTATTTTTGTCGCTGTTATCTTATCTTTCTCGAGAATCCCGATTACGGCAGGCCGCGCGGCGGGACTCTGCAATCACTTATCTACTAGACCGCTCGACTTTGACCTCTGTCTGAGGATGGGGAGGGGGTTGCGATAAGACAATTCCTGTTTTATATTGACGAAATATTGTTCTACGCTAATCTAGTAATCAGTAGAAGCAAAATGTCAAATAACGATTCATGTATGGGTGTGGTCGGTATAATCCCAAAGTACCAGTGTTTATCAAAGTGTTTTCACTCACTGGTAACTTTTCTCTACGACGTTTACTCATGTTTTTTTACTAATAATACAATAAATCACACGAAAAACAACCGCTTTCAATTACGCAAACTAATTGAGGTTATAAGTCAGCATACAACAACAATGCAACTGAAGTCGTCTGACAACTGACATCGACAAATAAACTACGCTCAATGACGACGAAATACGATGCCAATTGGAAGGTTTATTGTTTTTGCATGTAGCCCGTTTCTTCACCGACTACTATACCGAAACTGATGGCATTTGGACATATTATTAGCCAGCTACATTAAATTCTCGAGACGTCCGGTATATCGGACGTTGGGCATTTTAGCTAGACCACCTCTGTCCGATATACCGGACGCCGGGGCTAAAAGGGTTAATAATTCCTCGTTTTTGTAAAAGTAAACAGTTACAAACGCTTCGACGCCCATTTTGAATGTCACCGAGTGGATGAGAGCTAATGAATTCCAGCACCCAATGAAGTCCAGGTCCCGTCTGACCGTAGCCCCTCACACTACTCCCTTATATACCCAATTTAGACCAATCAGCGACGTGCTTATTTTGACCAATAAGAGGGCTAGGAAATACGGTTAGATTTAAATTTTCTAATTGTAACGGACCTCGTATGTGTAATCGCTACAATACATGCAATACTCCAAACCATCATCAATAGTGTGTTGTAGATACGCCAACACGAAACCGTCAAGGGCGGGAAAATCCTTGACGTAAAATATTTTAGAGTGGAACAGATTCCACTCTTTCACATTAATGAGTAGTTGGCCAACAGAGCGATCCTCTTTCTTGAATATTACATTAGCAAAATCCTCAAGAACAGTCTCGTTGTATCCTTCGCTAACAGGTTCATATCTCTCAAATGTGATCCTAAATGCATCAAACTCTGGGAGTTTGCTTACATGGTAATCATCTCCGTAATCAGACTCACCCTCTTCTACATCTAACTTATTAGTGCTAACAGTTTCGTTATCTTTAAGCAGTCGAATAGTTACGGTACACTGTTTAGGCCACTCCCGGTCAGACATGATTGAGCTAATGAAGTCTAGCATCAGGAACCCTCAATTTATACAATTACCCCCACCCTAACAATGCAGCCCCTGTGTTGCGTTATCACGGAAGGGTTCAAGTAGAGCCTGTAATCTCGAAAGAAACGGGTCGTACATACCAACTAACTGATCCAAAATCGTAATCGAACCCCCAATGTATGAATCCATATAGTAGCACTGACAAGTGTCAGGACCTGACGTAGCCTCGGGTCGTGCCCACACGCATTCCTTGAAATGGTCGTAATTATAAGGGTCACTGGGTACTCTAACTGTAGGTCTAAATTGAGCAAAGAGTCTTCGCATACCCTCGACCTTGCAGAGTAGTTCGGTCTTTAATCTTAGGTATCGGATCGCATCGAGCGAGTCAGGCTCGTTTAGAAAACTGTTTAGCTCCTCCATGACACAGAATGAGACACACGTACAAAATTCAGCTATTTATAAGAGTTCCCCCACCACCACCGCTCCTACATTATACGTTGTACCGAACCGGTGAGCACTGTGTACGCCATGTGGGAGTCATGCAGTAGGAGACAGTATGCAGCTGTGTTTGGCGGGAAATTCTCCTTAGCTTCAAATTCCAACCTAACATCTACAGGTCCCGCTTGATCGAATCGTTCTGCTTGGAACAATCAATCACGTACAGAGGCACATGAGACTTGAATGTTTTAAAGTCAACCAGCGGAGACCCTGGTTTTTGATAGTACGAACTTTGGAATCGTGTGTACATGTCGTAAAATATACAGAGATCGCCGTGGACATTGTCGTAAGGGTAGTACTGTGAATTCAGATAAAGTTTAACATTCGTCAGGGCACAACGGTCAAAAGTAGAGGCGTCCTTTCTTAGGTCGTTCTTTCTACCGGTCTGAAAGGCCAGCACCACGTACCGAGGCTTTTCAATTTCCGAACTCGTTTTTATTGTCCAGCTCTGTCGAGTCCTTTGCGGTAGTGAAGGATACTCGTGAAGTTCCCAGGACCGAAACGGTAGGTGAATCAAAGTATCTTTCTCAATCACGCGCAATAATTTTAATTTGTAACTATCTGACACTGTAACATGTGGTACACGCCACTCGAGCGATGTAATCTGAAAGTCGAGGTTTGACGCGTCCGGTGAGATAATGGCGTTAACATCCGTAGCTGACCTCAAGAGAACAAGCTCTTGCTTAACATTCGCAACAATTCTCTTGTAATCCTCGGCAAAACCCATCAAAAGTTTCAGAGGCACCGAATATGTAAATTCACCGCCCTCACTGGTCGTATTGGGACCGAGCCAACACGCGTTTACGAGACACTTTTGCTCTTCATCCCTAATGGAGAGTAGTCCTTTTATAGTACTCGTTATACCTACATTTTTCGTCCTGTCAACCTCTATACCGCCTATCTCGTACCTTACATCGTCAAATAAAAATGCGATGGCATTGTTTATTAGTGAGATACTGGCCTCACTCCCGTCAGCTTTCTTGGCACTCACTTTACCAGTGATGTGTATACTGCTTTCGAACGGTGCCGTAATTATATCCTGTTGACTTATCGGAATTCTGATTTCGTCGTTGTTCTTCAGAGTTGACGAGGCGTAAGGCTTATGAGAGTGAAACTCCCAACCTGTAACAACTTCATCATACTCTGCGGCCGACTCTATTGCCAGTAGCGCTATATTTGAACCCCAGTGACGCTAGAAACCGAATTTTTCGCGATGTTAACACTACCGTCTTCCGGTGTTTACTGGCCAATGCCTGAGCAGACACTTCTCTAAATACTAGACCCATTGCCGCTTCCTAATGTGCAAGCGTAACGAGACGGGTTCGTTTCTAAAGTTGATTAAATCGCCGTTTTGGTCTCTGAGAGAGACCTCTATATTGTTCACCCTGCGGACGTTCACCGGTAAATAGATGACAGTGCTCGGTTTCTCAACTATTTTATACCCGGGAGCCACATCGGGGTAAAACTCGTGCAACACGTGTCCTTCCATACCGTTTTGAAAGGAACCGCGTGCAATGTTGCACTCGACACGTATCGTGTTTACCGCCATAATACTGACGGGGAGGTCGGACATGTGGGTCTTATGAGGCTCCAGTTCCTTAGCGGTGAAACCAAGTACTGAGGCTACCGAATTCGGCTTTTCAAAATGTATCGCTTCACTGCACGATACTTCGGACCTTAGCGTGCTATTGTTTGCCTTAAGACTGAACGTCACACTTCCGTCAATGTGCGACTTGATATATTCTTCTATGTTTTCAATTTCATACGACCCCTCGTCTATCGCTATTTCTTTGTCGACTCCGTAGTGGAACATGTCATTCACACCTCTTTCAATGTTTAGTATCGTATAGTACGTCGAGAGATCAATTAGACCAATCTCGTACTCTCCATCGCTCAAATAAAAAAAAATCAAATCAAAAAACATCTTTATTTCCATTATGGTACAAAAATTTAGAAATCATAGGAGCACAATTTTTAAATTTATAATATAAAATTACTTAATGTAATTAACACCAAAAACATAAAACTGCAAACAAATTAAATACTTACATATATATACACACATATATATATATATACATATATACATACATATACATACAGTATTGTATAGACTGCTCTAATGATTATGGAAATGTTTCCTCACATAGGTGCATAGCACCTGTGCGTGAGAGAATGAGTCCCATTAATTCAAAAATAATTTTCTTAGGGAAATAAGATGTTAAAATAATGTTGTTTAGTAAAAAAAATATATAATAGAAAAATAATTCATTTAATAATTATAAATACTGATAACGCTCATAGTGGTAAAGAAGAAAAAGCAATATGAGGTTACAGAAGAGACGCAATAGCAAACATACTTATCAGTGAATGTAGGTAATTAAAATAAGGATAAACTACGAAATATTAGTTGATAAGAAATAAAAAACCGACAGACAAACGGACTCCTCAGTCAGGACAATGCTTGAGGCCTCTGCTCCTCCTTTCAATTAGCCTACCCCAAACTAATCTTACCCCGCACCTCTACCTACCACATTGGCCACCAACACCACACGCTCACACTCACACGCACGAACCCACACAACACCCCCCCCCACACACACACACACCCACACACACACACACACACACACACACACACACAAAACTATCACCATGCGATCACAAATATAAAAGCACGCTCCCATCCTGTAATCCAATTTTGGACATTAAAGTCTGTAATCAGATGTTATAATTCTTTCCATATAATCACGACCCACACTTTTTAACCAGTTTTTTACTTTTATTTTATAAGTTGATAATTTATACAAAAACACATCCTTGAGAAATTCTGGTAAATTTCTATAAATAATGTGAGAAACATAAAATGTATTTGTTTTTGAAAAAGTTCTATTTAGCCTGGGTGTAAATATGGGGATGTAAAATTTCTTATTGCGTAATGGTGATTCGGAAACTCGAATATACTTCTCAAATCCATTAGTGGAAAGACCTCGCAAGATACGTGCGGAGCAGCTCCGTTAAGTGAAAACATGACGCGCTAGAAACTTTAAACACAAGTGACCGCAGACTACTGAGTCCTCAGACTGTTTACGCTCATAGTTATACTGTACGCTCACCCCTGATCCAAAGTAGGATACGAGTTCTACCGGCGGTCTCAGATTTCCAAAGCTGTCAAAGTAGTACACTCTGTCTCCGAGTTTCTTATAACAGACCCAGTGCGTACCTTCACCGTGGGAAACTGTCCAGGTTAACTATGGCCGACTCGTACTGCCGCGGGGTCTTGGGCAGTGTGTCCCTCATGTAGACACCTCGAAAGTTTGGAATATTGAGTAGCCTCGCATAACGGATCAATTCGTGGTTTTTTAGAGGTTTTATCGGTATCGAGATTGTTGTTTTTTTTACAATACCTCTTCTTTTTCCTCACCCCACCACCTCCCCTCTTTGGATACGGTTTCAGGTAGAGCCCTCTGCCCTTAGGATTACCCCTCCCTCGCTTTGTCTTTGGTTTTTTCTTTCTCCCACCCCCAAATGCTGTTTTAGCTTTCATTGCTGCCGTCACTGCTAAGGCCGCGGCCCTTTCTCCTACACGAGCGTCTCCCGATTTCACCCTTTGCCAAGCTCTTTCGGCCAATTCCTTGTCGGCCTCTCGCCGGTGTTCTAAATCCGTGTATTTCGAGTACGCTATATCGTGGAGCTTACAGGCAGAATCGAGTTTGTTAATACCCCTATCACCCCTTGCCAATCTCACCCCTAATCTCGTACCTGGCCCACAGTACTGATAGCCGCCGGGAAGGTGTAATTCGACAGGTAACGCGTCAACAGCACGGTTTATTATGGTGCCTACAGCGGGCAGTGCGTTGTTCAGTACGCTGGTCACTATACCTCTACCCCGCTTGACAGCTCGTTTCACTCTGTTTGAATTACGTTTGTGGTTCGCCATTTATATACCGTATCACTTTATACAACTGTTTGAGTAGCGATTCACGCACACAAGTAATCTGCAGTACGTCGAAGATGTCCGCCTCGTATTTTGTGACAGTACCGGTAAACTCGTCAAACTCCAGCACGTAACTGTCTGTTATGAAATAAATACGACCGTTTTTATATCTGAAACCTCCCTTTATGGATCCCGGAACACCAGGGAGTACGCTTGAAGTCATCCCCAACATGGTGCCTGTGATGGTGCATTCGTTCAACTCTACAACAAACTTGTCATCGACGAAGACGTAGGTTTTACCCATATTACTGTTTAACGCTGCATTGACTTTCTTAACTCTGGTATGTACGATTCTGCTAATGGGTCTTTGATTGGACAGTCTAAGTGACGGGTAATCTATAACGTATAGAGTTCTGTCTACGATCATGACTACGTCCCCGTTCGGTCTCTGGTACACGGCGGAAACGTTAGTAAAGTCTGACGGTAAGAAGGTCAACCACTCTGTAATTATCATAGGATTGGTAAACTCTTCACGCGTTCTATGGGCTTCGTTCAGGCTGAGTATCCAAACGTATTTACCGTAAAACGCGTATAGTCTGTTTCTCACTACTAAGAACGTGTTGAGTTTGTGTCTTAAATTACAAATGTCCAAATCTGTAGGTGTAGGCGTGACCTCTATTGGGTCTAGTGGTAGTTGATGTTGTTGTTGTGGATGGTGTTGTAGATGTTGTAGTGGATATTGAGGTGGAGGGGGCCGGCGGTCCGTAAATATACTGTATTGCCATTTGATCATCTCTGTCTAAATCATATTGGTAAAGATTTGAAATACCATGTGATACAAAATAAAAAGGATACATTATAGACGACGAAAGTGATGAATGTTGCAAGCCTAGAGCATGTCAAATTTCGTGTAATAGAACCAAAAAGAAGGAAACTTTTCCGGGCGCAGGTAGATCCATTGTATAATCCCAATCTTCTTCACCGTCCACATGAACATCTGTCTGGTTCATCCCCAATATAGGGAGAAAGGCGTGACCCACTAAACCACCTCTACCATCAAACACTCTACTGCAATTTTTCCGTAGATAATACAAAAGATGTTTCCTGGGAGTGATACTTAAAATGATTGTGGGATTTATAGGGTCCCGCCGGAAGGTCAGGTTGGAATGTCTTGAGAATAGGGCGAACGCATCCCGACATAGTTGGTCATACTGATAATTACTACCGTACATAAACCAGGTAATATCGTTTTTCCGCCATCCGTAGTTTGGGTTTGCAGTGAAAGACGCTATTAACTCGTCTGAATTGTCGCATCTGGGCTGGTTCATTAAGTTAGTCGTCTCCTCATTTACATATCAGGTCACATTCAAGCCGAACGTCTCTTGAAACCTAATGATCGCCTGTGTAATGTCTGTGGATAGCTCTGAGGTATTAGTATCGAGATAGCCGTATCTCTCCAAGTACAGCAAAGTTTTATTAGCAGCAATCAGAGGAGCTACACATAGAATAAATACCAAGACCCGCATCTCGCCAGGTTCTAAAGTAAACTGACGGTAAAAATGTCAGCAACTCACATATAAATAAAACCATCACGGTTTCGATCTCACCCTGCTCACTGGATCTCTAAAGTATGGGTTGACAATGTTGAACCTGATCCACTCGTCTTTATCGGTTAAGTGTATAGCGTCCAGCGTCGGAGCCAGTAGTTTGTACATACCGTAATAGACTTCGCTCAGTACTCTCACTAGGTAATTCATGGACACCGCGTCACTCATTTCTGTAGGATCTCCCAGATTAGTGACTTTAAGGGCACTCGCGTTCCAGCTTTGTCCAGCTCTGTTCATGGCGTGTTCTTGAAAGTATTTCAGATTAACAGCCTCACCCCCGTATAGAGGCTCTTCAATCTCGCTCAAACGCATATGTCCAAAACTCCAGTAGCCGTCTTTCATCTGAGGTAGAAGTGATAGTGCCCTATCTACATATCGTTTAGTCGTAGCGTCCGTAGGCTCGACTGGCCATCCAACCATGCAGAGTCTGAAATTATCGAATGTAACGGTAGAATCTGTAATACTCTTGATAGGTGTAAGGTTACGTAGTTGTGACAGAGTCACAGCGTCGCCCAGTCCCTCACCATCGCTCAAGTTGATTATTCTTCTCTTTTTAGCGTCTATTATCTCAGTATCGAACTTTAGTGTTCTTTTGTTTAGCGTTCGCAAGTTGACGGCGTCCGCTTCGTTCGTGGGGTCAGCTACGTTAGGTAGTCTATTATTTCTGGCATCGAGTTTATTCGCATTTAGTGTCTTGAGCATAGACCGGGTCATATCTGTTTTGGTGTCTTTTAATTTCTTGTCCAAGGTCTGCAGGTTTACCCGTCGCCAGCGAGAAGAGGATCAGCCATATGTCCGAGTCTTTTGTTATCACATTCCCAAACGTTACCATCACTACTTCTTTTTAGAGTGTTCGTTTAAGATATTTTAGCGTCACTGCATCTGTATCCCCAGCGGGATCACCTATCATGCGCAATCTGTAGTTGTCAAACCTGTAATATTTGCTGTCCGTGTCCTTATAGGGCACCTCACTAGCAAGACGGCGAAGAGTCAGAGCATCGGTCCAGAGTATAGCATCACCTATGTTGCTAATCCTGTTATCTTTAGCGTCCATTACATTTTTCTTGGATACAAGCGAAACGTCAGACACAGTCTTGAGGACTGCGCTATCCACATTATTTTTCAAGGTCTGCAAGTTTACAACGTCTAGACTCTGCTGCGCATCGGCCACGTTACATAACCGTTTGCCCTTGATATCGTAGTTGCCGTCGACTGTGAGACTGAATCCTTGTCCAGGCGGACCTCTCTTACCGGCCTCGCCACCTGGGCGACCAAACTTGTCCACGCTCATTTCGAAACTGTACATTACGGGGTTTTGTCTATACATTTATACCAGAGCTCTGTATCTGGCGTTACCACTACCGCTTATGAGTTTTAGCTCCCTCAGCTCTTCTACGATGTTAATAATCTCGTTTTTATGCCCCGTATTACCGGCCTCTGCGGAGCTTACCAACACTCTTAGCCTCTCACACAATTCATTCGGGTCGTCATAGTACACAGGGTCAGGACGCGACAGGTCCTTGAAACCCTTACCAGTGTGTGTTTTGGGGAATAACTTTGAAATTACGAGCTCATATTTTGTGGAGTTGTTACGGTTTATGTTGCTTTTATAATTGTAACCTCTTTTGTGCGCCTGTGTCCGCTTCATTATATCCCTGTAAGCGTGTAAATCGTTTTCGTCGTACTCTTCCTTGAGTGGTGCACGTTTGAAGAGCAATTCATAAAGACCCTTTGTAGGCGTGTAGTGTACGTCATCTATGACTATACTGCCGTCATTATCGAAAGTTAACGGTTTGTTCCCGACCATTAGTGTACTGTTTTCGTAGCGTGGACCGTATATGGAATCAATCTTTCTATTGCTAGGAATGTCCTTCATTAGTGCCTTCATGTACTTGACAGTCAACGCGTTCTGGAATGAATCTTTGACCCACTGTGAGGCCTCCAGCTGACCTTCGGCCGTGGAGAGGGCCGTGCTTACATCGGGTACCGTGGTTTCCAGCACTTTATTGTGTACAGCTGGTACTGTCGGAGAAGACGTTACGGACGGAGAAAACTTGGTTGGTTCGTCTTTTATACCGTCCTCGTCATGCTCTTCTTTTGGTTCCCCTTTAATATCGGGGTCCTTGGTTTGCTTTCGCAGTTCCGAGAGGAGGGGTTTGTACTGTTTTTCCAGACGGACTTCGGAGGACAGGTTTCCTTGTTTGAACTCCTTGTACTTTCGTTTAATAGCCGTTCTTAACTTTGATATCTCGGCCGTTAGCTGTTTCTCGTTCCGCTCCATTTTTATCAATGATGACACCATCTGTCCGTTTAACACTTATATACGCTTCCCTCATTTGCTCAAAAACCTGTGATAAATCAATACCTCTGCACTCATCATATCTTGGAACGAAATGAACCTTCACTCTGTCGTCAAATCTTACCTTCTTGTTTGGCTCCATATTGCACACTGACCGTGTCTGTGTTGAGTTGAAACTTTTCAAGGTAGTTCGACTTGTCTGAAGAACATTGCCCTTTTTTTGTTTTTACGAAGGAAGTGAATGATTTCACAAAGTGACGCTTCCGTACCCAGTTTCTTGAAGTATACCGATCTCGGTATCTGTACTCGTGCCCGTGATCTGAACACAAAGGTTCTCTTCCAGCCGTCCCTCCACTGGGGGATCTCGGCCACTGTATACTTGTCGTTCTCCACAGTCTTATCCATAAACCCTTTTAACTGTGCGATGGGGTTTCTCACTCTACCGTGTATGTGAATTAGGTAAGAGTTTAGCAGCCAGAACTCACTCGGATTGGCTCCTGTGAACCGCCTCCACGCCTCAAACTGCTTACGGTCTGTAATGCTATACACTCCGTCCCGCAGACTTATTCCGAGCCTGTCGCAATACACGGGCACCGTTGGTAGAGCCACCTTGAGAAATTCGGATGTAAAGAGGCTCTGACACAGATTGTTTACGCCTGCAAACACTTTGTTCCTCTCGCCTCTCGGCAGCCCGTCAGGGACCGGGCCGTACGCTACGTTGTAGCTGATGTCACTGTAACACTTTGATGCCAGTACGTGTCTGTAGATTGTAACAGGTTTCCTAATAGGTATAGTTCGCTCCGTGAGAATGATGCAACGTGAGGCGTGTGGGATTTTACAACCGTACTCTAACATTTTTATACAGACTTGGGCAAAGTGTATACCATCGTGCGCGTTTCTCAGCGGTAAAAGCTTTCCGAATTGATCTGGAAATGGTCTGAATCGGGACAAGAAGTTATGTGATTCCCGCACAGTACACTTTAACATGTCTTCGTGATACACAACGAGTTCAAATGGTACACCTTTCTCTTGGCTCTTTTTCAAAAATTCTATCCAGATATCGCGGTTATAAAAGCGTTCGCTGGACGAGATCATTAGCAGAATTCAGGAGGAATGGTTGCACTGTACTGTCCTTGGCGTTTGTGTCTCCAACACCTTCTATTGAATAGAAAGCCGTGTGGTGGTCGTCTGCTACAGTAATTACCGCAAAATTTTTTCTTGTCTGGGTAGTACCATGTACACAGATTTGAATTGACCTTGTGGAGTCTCTGGTTCGAGAACCCTCTAATGTCGTTATAAGTGTAGATCCTAACCATTATAGGTCTTGAACAAAACTGTCGAGACCTACGCGGTACCTTCCATTATCAATGTCATCGTCCTTGCTTATGACTATAAACCCGTGTCTGTCCTTCCAACCCATACTGCACAACTGCTTGAATTTTTCCAGGTCCATGTCGGTATTTACGTGATCGCTATAGGCGTAACGCAGGTTTATGTTGTCTTGTTTGAACAGTATTATAAAGTTGGCATAGTCCCTGATAAGCTGTTTAGGTATGTGCGTGTACGTTTGCCCGAGATAAAACGTGTCTATGTTATTGTGTCTACCCATAGTGAAGTAGTTACGGATGTTATCGTGTTTTTCGCAAGCTATATCGTCAAAAACCATAACTGAGTTCTCTTTGGCCTCGTCCGTCGTAATGACCTGCGAGTTATCATCAAAGGCGAAATATCCAACTTCTTTCGGCATTACCTTTGACAGTAGTTGGTACTTTGGCTGATACAGAGATTTTGAAAATACGTACACATTCTCGAACCGTAATCCGTTCGGATCTACAAGTAGATTGAATAGTACGTTTGTTTTGCCACAGTTCGAGGGGCCTACAATCAGGCTCCTTATAGTATCGGGTAGGAGCGGAACGTTCTTGTTTTTGCGACCTAATCCGCTACCTATAAACTCGTCCATATTGCAGACTTTAAACATTATACCTTGCTTTACGACCTTCATTTTGGTAATGGAGTTTCCAAGGCACCGCTTCACCTTTTATATTTTACTGTGTTTGGGCGAATAATGTCTTTGGAGTTTACCCAGCTATCGTGGGTATGGTCAAAGCCACGCAACCGCACCAAGGCCTTGAGGCCTTTCCGCCTAAGAACTTTATCGACGAGATAGACGTTTCCTGTTGCGGTTCTTATCAGTTCCTGCTCATAGAATCCGCCTTGCAAAATGTTGCCTCGTATATCTTGTAAAATATATGTTACAGGTTTTGTAGGTTTTATTGCAAAGATTGTAAACGTCTCGTTTGACCAATTGGGTAAATAACCCTTTTTGAAAACTCCTTTGTGTCTGCTTATCCTAACCCGATCGTTTATATTGTATTTAGGCTTTGTCGGCTTGATGGGTCTACTTTTGTTTATTCGGTCGAGAATCTGTTTTACATGTTTCCGTCTAACGTCTTTTGGGTTTCATGCCGGTCGTCCTGTGTACGGTACTGTTGTACTCATTAACTATAATAGGTAGGATGCTTAACCATTCGTAGCTACCGCGTGCCGTAAACATTTTATACATGTTTTCTTTAAGAGTTCTGTTTAGTCGTTCTACAATGGAACTTTTCAAATGTGATTGGGTGGAGTACAGGTTAATGTTGTGTTTCCGTATGAGTTTGTTGACGTGGATGTTGTACCACTCTTTACCTTGGTCCGTTTGTAAGTTTTTCATCTTATGTTTAGCTAGTATGGACCCTAGTGCGGCTGCGACCTCTGCACCGGATTTGTTTTTTATGGGTATGGCGAATGGCAATTTTGTGAAACAGTTGAGCATCGTTAATATATACTTGTACCCTTTGTTCACTCTTGCATGCGGAATCATCTTTACAAGGTCGGCCTGATAGAGATCGTTAAGTCCTTTCAGCGTGACCTTGCGTCTAGGATAATTTCGTCTAGCCGGTTTGTGCAGTTCTCTCGCTATAGCGTCCATGTTGGGAAGTGATCCTTAAGTGGTAATACAAGTGTATTTATAAATGTCTAAGTGGTGTGGTTTTGGAAACATCCACGTCAGGCACGCGAGTGTCTGACGCCCAGGTTAAACATTATTGGGTTTGGAAGTCCGTCCAGAAGTGACTGGTTGACACTCCTTGACCCAATAATGCCCCATCCCTTATTCTTAGACATTACACATACATTCACGGTCTCAGGGACTTATGGGGTTTAGCCCACCCCGAAGGACCACATTCGTACCGAACCGTTCGAGGGCCTAGTCTTGTTCATCTCCATGCCCAAGTCCAAACCCCTTACTGAGCTCCCACATTCATACATACCCATTTGCACAGGGACGGTTGGAAAGAAGGGTGATGAAGACGACTGGAAGTGTGCAGGACGAGGATTGGAAGGATGGGTGTTAACAACTTGGCGATTTTTGGTTGTTCGGACGCCGAGCAGGACCCTTTTCGTTTGAGGTGCTTTTTGAATTCTACCTCCCAGGCTAGGAGATAGTCTACCTCGTTCACCACACCTTCCCAGTATTCTCTTTCTATAGCATCGTGTAGAAGGGCCTCTTCCAATTGTTCATTGTGCAGTTCCCATTCTTCTTCGTCACGCGGTTGAGCCTGCCAAAAATTTAAAAACCTATACAGGCTATCCACAATGTCCCTGCGCTCACTGACAAGAGTTTTAGGGATTTCGCGCATAGGGTCCACGCTGTAAGCGGAATACCCCAGAGAGTTTCTAATACATCTCATCGCCCTATAACAGCGCTCACAGTCGTTACACCCGTATTTTGGCATAATGTGGTATAACATGAACCCGTCGTCACAACTTATTTGCCAGATCTCGCATTCGTCCGGTGATCGGGTAGAAGCCATCTCTGCAGGTGACCGCACTGAGAGCGAGAGTGGACTGGATGTAGGAATGGTTGGAGCTATACTGGATACCTCCCAGGATGTAGGCTTGTGAGATCACATGACCGGTCATGTGACCTCCCCTCCACTTGGACGCTGAGCTCCCGTGCTCTGAAACACAGTTAGTTACAATGTTGACCTCACTTCTAATGATTCTGCAAGTGATTGTAAAATTGTCTAAGCTCCTGGCATGGACAGACCCGCCGCCACAGCAGCCATCCATCTCTGCCTGGGCATGGAGTCGGGCTCACCGTCAGCTGGAGCGGGATGCACGGCGCGAGCGGCGGCTTTATTTTGGGAGGTCACGTCGAGGTAACCGCTCGCGCACCCGTCAGGTAGTGGAGTACGACTTCACCGTTTCTGAGTTGTGGAAGCCCCTACCTGACCCCTGTGTCATCCCGGCCTGGCTCCCGTGGGACGAGGTCCCTTCTCTCCAAGCCCTGGCCGCTCTTCAGGTATGCAGAAGATTCGAGAGTAGAGAGGGGTTGCTTCATCATTTTGAAGAGTCGGGACCTCGTGGCTTGCTACCGATCCTCAAGGGTGTGTGGGACGAGTCAGGTAAGTCTTGCTGTATGTAATGTGTTAGTTTTTATGCTTTTTAAAGCCAAAAGGTAAAGTGTCGTAGGGTCCTTCGAGTTTCCTTTTGGGTCCTGTAATTTTAAATAATTTGTGCTCCTCCACGGTAACAATGTTCTTTTCTTTAGTACGTCTTATTCTGTTTTCAACTATCTCCAAGCTTACATTGGTCTCACTCAGCACCATTTCTTTTAATTTGGAAAAGTTTAATGTTTGGCTAGTTTTTAAATTTAGAGTAAGGCCTTTTATTTTACAAACTTCAACTAGTGCGTTTTTATTTGTTGGCCAGACAAGATAGGCGTAAGTCTTGGGGCCGCCTGAAAACAAATTCAACGATGTGAGAGCCGGGGCCGTAGTCAACCAGTTCATCGGTCATCTCGCCCAAGTAATCCCCTGTGGGGACCTTGTACATACCTTCCCTTTGTACGTAGAGGACACTGTCCGTGTCGTAATAGAGGACCTGGTTCTCCAGAGCTTCCAGATGTTCGTATAGCTTGAGTCTTGCTTGGGAGGTGGTGTAGGCAGCTAGTACGACGTTAACTGTTCTCATGGATTCCCCGACTTCGTCAATATGTTGCCAATTAACAAGGAGTACATTTTCATTTATTTCTTGTAACGTGTTTACTTGGACCCCCGGACTTGTAAGTAATTTGTACAGGTCGCATGGTTCTCTAACAATTGATGTCTTTGTTTGGTTCTCTCTTTGGCCGAATTTACCCCAGAAAGAATTTAACATTAATTTAGCTAGGGAGCGGAGACCCCCGTTCTTCTCAATTTTGGTCGGGTCCAGGTGAATACCTTCGTATTCGTGGTAACTATGAATGTACTTGGCCTTGTCTTCTTCAGTTAGGCACCAGGAGGGGTAACCTGATGCCTCTTGTTTGATTTTTAAAAATTTGTTTATGAAGTCTGTGAATAGGCCCCCTGTCTCGTATCTTGCCACCTCGTACTCCCAGAGCTCGTACATTTCTACAATTTCGTATCCCTTTTCCACAGCCTTGCGTATTTCCTGCATTGTCCATGTCCCTGTCAATGCTCTTTCCTCGATGTTATGGTTACAGTCTGTGTTGGACATTTCTTGACCACACGTGCGGCAAAGGAGAAACATTAATTTGTTGTTCATACGTGCTGGAAGGACGGGATGATACAAATTTAGAGGAGGCAGGACTTTACACTTGAGGAGGCCTTCGGCCTTCAAGCCTCTTTCTCTACACTCCTTGTCCCCTACACAGATTT
This sequence comes from Homalodisca vitripennis, assembly GCF_021130785.1. NCBI lineage: Eukaryota > Metazoa > Arthropoda > Insecta > Hemiptera > Cicadellidae > Homalodisca > Homalodisca vitripennis. The sequence goes on from NC_060207.1 coordinate 136,270,321, forward strand.
TTGGGTGCCCCCGAGGATACATTCCACGTTTACAGACGTACGGATAGAGTGAGCATACGTCCACGTACTGGATAGTTTCCCCGTCCTCGCACTTGTGATATGATTTTGCATTTCCTGTCCTTCCCCCGAAGAAGGCATCTCTGGGGTTGAGTGGGAGTGTGTTTAGAATGGGGAGAAAATTTAGATAATCCAATTGTTGTTCTTTCTTTAGTTTTTGAAACTGACACTCCCACATTTCAACTACTTCATACCCTGCATTCTCAAGTCGAGAAATTTTAGATTTGGTTCTATCGAACCTTAAATGCAGAGTATCGGAAGGGTCATCTGTAAGGGGCTCTTCCCTTTTAAAAGGAAAGCATTTAGGACACCCGTGGAAGTAACAGCCCTGAAATTCATAGATTCGTTCTCCGTCAAAACCGTCTACTTTTAGCCCCTCAATTTTGATTTCTCTCCCCCGCCCCGCGTGCTGAATTTGAACACCGCGCTTTTCTTCCTCCCAAGACAGCCACTGCAGAGCGATAGACGATTGGTAGTCGACCATGCGGTATCCGTTCTTAGGGATCAGACCGATGGTGTTTGGTTTTAGGAAGTTGCGTCTGAAAGCCAGATTGCATGCGCTTGCAATGGTAACGGCTTCCATGAAGGGGTCAACATTGCACTCTTTCAAGAAAATGTCTCTGAATCTAATGCACGGCTGGTGCCAGAATGTCTACATCTGAAATACAGTACTCGACCAACTCTTTTTGAAAATGAAAAACTACATTGTTAGCGACTTGTTCGTTATATACCAATTTTCAAAGTATCTGTGGGTTTTTTCGAACATGGTTTCAGGGCTGTAGTACTCCTTGGATGGTATGGGGCCTACATAATTTTGGTTTGCCAATGTGTTGAAGAGGTGAGGGTAGTAGCCCTTCTTCTTCTCCGGGGGGAGGTCAAAGGCTTTGGGTAGTGCAGAGAGGGCCATAGGGAAATAGTTTAGCGAATCGATAAATCGCACATTGTCCAACTCCATAAGTATGACTTTAGTGCCACGCATAATTAGCTCTGGAGTGAATTTGGTTTGTTCGAGAACGTACTTTAGCAAAAACTGGAAATCGAAACCTTGGCCATTATGGGCCATTACACATACGTTTTTGAATTTTTTTCTCTCATCCATTATGTACTCCATAAAATGATTGGTCGGGTCTTGTCTAAAGACCCTGGTGCGGTTGTTGCAATTTTGGCAATTTCCCTTATCAATGCATTTCCAACAAAATTGCTGCGATACACACAGATTGACTTTATGAATTTTTGAATTTTCGGTTAAAATTTCATCTTGGCGGGTCTCAAGGTCGAAGAAAATGAACAGGAAGTCTTTAGTTTTGGGTTTGTTTGTGTCAACCCGCATGTAACATTGATGGTTTGGTAGCATATAATCGTTACAAGTTTTGCAAAACTCTTCACCGCACACGTGTTTTGACTTACGATTTTTTAAATATACGAGTTTTTGGCAGTCTTTACATTTCTTTACTGACTTGCAACGCTCACCCTTGTGGGCTGCGAAGCAAATTTGGTTTTTGAATTTGATGTTACAATTTGGACAAACTATTCCTCCATGCTCCTCTTTACATGGCGGAGATACAGTCTGACACGCAGGGCAGATATTGGAACACCTGTGTTCACCTTTATGGTCATAAGGGGTATGGCAAGGCTCGCAGAAGTAGGTGCATACAAAAGCTGCAGTGAGAGATGTAATCACGTTGTAGTGTCCATCGTGATAAAGCAGGTTGATTTTGTACTGAGCATCAGAGTTGTTACCATTAAAGTACACAACCCGGCCTTTGTTTCCATAACTGTAGACTGTAATGTTGTAATTTTTCAGGTGGTCTTGGAATTTTGAAAGTTCGGGGATCCCCGCTCCCAGTTCTGGAATTTGGACACCGGCTTTGGTCATCAGTTTTTGGGCTCTACAAGTTTGTCGCTTACCCCTATCCTGCCTTATTGCTTTAATTTGAGGATCTTTTTTGGCGTAGGCTTCGGCCACAACCAACGCACGCGGTAAACATAGGTTGTCGCTATTATTAATAACTACGATACCCTTACGGGACTTACACTCTTCGTAAAAAGTATTGTACAAGCCAGGTCTCACTCTACCCGTTCCTACTGGAATATTTACTCTAGTGCATTCTACTAGGAATGTATCGCTGGAGGTGAGGGCTTCGGCATTGCTCTGGACGATCCCTCCGAATATGGTCCACAACACGTCACTGTCCAGTTCACTGGCGGGTCGGAATGCTACGTACCCCGGCTCTTTGAATTTTAAATTTAGGGACCTTATAGTGAAACCGAGTTGGTCTGTGTCTTCGGCATCGGCCTTCATTCGGTCCATGATTTCGGCGAACCCCCGTCTTACCCAGTCGAGTTCCGTAACCCCTTCAGGGACAGAATTAAATTTAAAAGTCACTTTAGTACCACGGACTCGAAACCTTGTAACATAGGTCTCGTCGGTACACACTACATGTACGGGCTCCATCTCTGTATATAACTGTATAAGTATAGTAACTGTATAACTGTAGTAACTGTATAAGTAAGTATAGTGTTAGGAATGCTTAGTACTACCTAATTAGTGGGTTAGTCGGTTAGATTTCGAGACTATCGACTATTACTTGGATGTGTTGCTGTAGTGTGCTGCAATCTAGCGCGCCTCTGCCACAACTGACTGGAAGGGAATAATTTCGGTCTCTTATAAAGCCCCAGTCACAAGGATCCAGGATATGGCAACGCCCGCAGTGACCCTGGGCGAACGGGGTAATCTTGCCAAGCGGAACCGGAGCAGGATGCGGCGTTGGCTGCGACTTTGATTAACGACTGTGCTTCCCGGACGCGGTGACCCTGGGCGGACGGCATTCCCATACAGGCGGCATTCCCAGACGGGAGTGCGGTTGACCTTCGCGGATGTTGTGCGCTCGAGCCGGACGCGGCTGCTTTACTGATTAATGTATTTTGTTTCAGGTGGCTACGGGTACAGCTGACGGCTGACTCTTGTAGTGCAGTATACTCTTATAGTACAAAATAAAGAAGTTTTTTTCTATGTAAGTATTTGATTTTTCAAAGTTCCCGCCACTTTTTTTTGGTTCCCGCCATTTTTTTGAGGTTAGGGATTTTTTCCCGCGGGTGAGGGATTTTCCCGCATTTTTCCCGCATGTGAGGGATTTTTCCCGTGGGGAGTGACGTCAGGGGGCGGGGCTTAGCCGCCATCTTTGATCACGTGACCTGCTCTCGACCAATCAGAGCGCTGGGCTATCCTCCGGGTTACTCTACTTATATCATCAAAAACAGAAAAATAAAAAAAATAATGCAGACACTGTATTAAATTACAAAGCACAAATGTATCTGTATAAACACAAGCCAAATTATACAGTATGTTACATTCACGACGAGAAAAATATAACTTAAAAATCATTGTATTAGATACTTATCCTCAACTTACAAGCCTAAAACAAGCTTAAGCCTACAGTTATCAGAGACACTTTTTATGCGAAATTTATAAGCAAATAATAATTTAAATTTTCTTTCCAAAATAATTAAAAAAATTAACCCGTAGGAGAACAAAAGACTGATTGTGCGCTGAAGCCATGCAGGTGGATCAAATTTGTGGAATAAATGTAAAATAACAGAATCAATATCCGTAATTATAAGAGTACACTTTTAGGCTGCGAAACTACTTAAATGTATACGTTTTTAAGACACACACATACACACGACGAAAATCAATTTCACAATTATTACTGGATCAGTTAATATACTTGTATTTTACACTACCACACTAAAAATGTTGATACAGAATAAAATAGATGTTTTAATATTTAAAATGTTGAGATTTCTATTTTAACATTTCTATAAACGAATAAAATGTTACGGTTGAAAGATTGAGGAATATGGGGATTGAATAATTGGACTTTATAAGTAAGCAGTTATGTATTAGCTTAAGGGGGCTGGCCCAGTATCGCAATCACTTTTGCATGGTTTTGGAAAACCATTTTGTACTCAGTCAAATATTGCCCAATTTGTTTGAAACTTTCAGGTTAAGTCAAAATAGACTTTTTATACACACTTAAGAAAAAACAAAATTGTAAGTATAAAATTTATTATTTTTTTTAATTTTTGTTTTTTTTGCAAAAACAATCTTTAGTCTAATGGTTTTAACATGATAAATAATCTACCTTATGAGGTAATTTCACAAAATAAAATGTATCTTGTTCCTAGGCAATAGTTTCTTGGCCTGAACTAAAAATATATAAAAAAATGTACAAATAAAACAAATTACTGAATTTTAAAGTAGTTTTACCAAAAAAAATTGAGTTTTTAGAAGGTAATAGGCTTGGAATATAAGAAATACTTTACTCACCATTTTAATTTTAGTTCAAGCCATTTACACAGCTAAAATGAAGATCTGGTGAAAATTTGGTGAAGATTGCTCCAATACTTTTGGAGTTATGATGTAAATAATAGGAAAAAAACAATGTTTCGGGAAATCGCAAACAAACATATTTTATTGATAAATTTACTAAAATGGTACTCTAAAATCCTCCAGCAGCATAAGAAACACCTTCCTTTTCCTTGTCTTGACTTTCCTTTTCTATTCTAAGCCTTCTCCTTGCTCTCCTTTCTTCCAGACTTGCCAACATAGTTCTTTTATTTACGTCGCGCACTCGTCGTCGAAAGTCAAAAGTCTCCATGCAGCTGTTGAAGTGTTTTCCGGGTTTGATTTTCAAGTGGTCTAGCACTTTTGACTTTGCATTATTCCCCTCATTAAATATCAGTGAAGCTTCATGAGTAGCTATTTCCACAATATCCCTTCCTGCAAATCCCTTTTTAGGACACAGTGACCACAAAATACTGTTGAAACTTTCGTTGGAATTCTGTGTTTTTCCCATAAGACATCTTTGGAGCAGGTTTGGCATTGTTAGGTCTACAAATATTGGTTTTATCTCCAGCAGTTTGAACATAGAGTTTTCTCTCATACAATAAAACCATAGAGGAACAAAACTCGAAGTATTAGTAAGGGAGTACTATAAATATGAATGACTGGAAAATAGAATCAAAACAAAGTCTTGTCTGACATACGTTTACACTTTTACCTGTAACTCAGCCAAAAAAAATCGTATGCCCACGATATTTACATCAAATTAATTGTAAATAAACAAGAAAAAATTAAAAAATATAAAAAAAATTGCAAAATTTTTTTTTTTTACTGGGCCAGCCCCTTAAGTATTCAAATAAAACCTAATTAAAATACATACAAACTATTGGAAATATTGATTTTAAAAATGAAAACAATCGAATGTTGGGTATTAAAGGCTGTATAAAAGGCAGCAACACCAAAACAAAAGAAACAAACGTCTGAAACAAAAGAAGACTAGATGCATAACAGAAATACGAGTATTATAGCATTTATATTCAATAAAAGGGTATTATTAGGCATTATTATGTTTTGTAATATCCGATTCTACGGTTTCTTTTCAATTACAGAACTTGAATGTAATTTAAACTATACTATATTATAATCGAAATTTGTTCGACTTATGTGAATAATACTGTTAGTTTCGGAGAGCAGTATCTGAAGTACCCAAGAACTGGAAACATCAATCTATCGGAGATCCTTATTAATGACTGGATCTGAGTAGGCTATGTTCCACGATGTTAGATTACATATATCATCATTATATAGATACAATTATCATAGATGATATATACAGTTCCCAAGAGTTGAGGACTATCAATGTATCAGAGTTTCATATTAATGACTGGATCTGTGCACACAATATCTCTTCTAAATAGCCTCTCTCCGTTATAACTTTACCTACATCATCACAATATCCATATGGCTAACGTAGACAATATATAAAGTTCCCAAGAGCTGAGGACCATCAATACATCAGGGTTTGATATTAATGGCTGGGTCTGAGTACACTATATTCTCTTCTAAATAGCCTCTCTCCGTTTATAACTTTACCTACATCATCACAATATCCAGACAGCTAGACAATAGGGTCTGAGTACACTATGTTTTCTTTCTTCTGAACAACTTCCTGGTCTTTACACACATCATTACAATATCCATAAAGTTAACGTAGACAATATGTAAAGTTCTCAAGAACTGAGGACCGTCAATATATCAGAGTATGATATTAATGGCAGGGTCTGAGAACATTATATTCTCTTCTGAACAGCCTCTCTCCGTTTATAACTTTACACACATCATTACAATATCCATACAGTTTACGTAGACAATATGTAAAGTTCTCAAGAACTGAGGACCGTCAATATATCAGAGTATGATATTAATGGCTGGGTCTGAGAACATTATATTCTCTTCTGAACAGCTTCCTGGTCTTTACACACATCACCACAATATTCATACAGTTAACATAACCAATATGTAAAGTTCTCAAGAACTGAGGACCGTCAATATATCAGAGTATGATATTAATGGCTGGGTCTGAGAACATTATATTCTCTTCTGAACAGCTTCCTGGTCTTTACACACATCATTACAATATCCATACAGTTAACATAACCAATATATAAAGTTTCCAAGAACTGAGGACCGTCAATATATCAGAGTATGATATTAATGGCTGGGTCTGAGAACATTATATTCTCTTCTGAACAGCTTCCTGGTCTTTACACACATCATTACAATATCCATACAGTTAACGTAGACAATATGTAAAGTTCTCAAGAACTGAGGACCGTCAATATATCAGAGTATGATATTAATGGCAGGGTCTGAGAACATTATATTCTCTTCTGAACAGCTTCCTGGTCTTTACACACATCACCACAATATTCATACAGTTAACATAACCAATATATAAAGTTTCCAAGAACTGAGGACCGTCAATATATCAGAGTATGCTATTAATGGCTGGGTCTGAGAACATTATATTCTCTTCTGAACAGCTTCCTGGTCTTTACACAGATCAATACAATATCCTTACAGTTAAAGTAGACATTATTTTAAATAGTTGAGGACTATCGGTATATTAGGGTTTAATATTAATGACCGGTTCAGAGTACACTAAATTCTCTCCTGAATATTATCCTATCACCGTTATTACATTGGTTACGAAACATGGTCAAGTTCATTGTTGGTGCCATCAGGACCCAACCGGACCCTAGGGTTAGGACCATTTTGTAAACAATTAAGCTAGACGCCTTAAATAACTAATTGTTAGTTACAATTAGCAGTAAACTAATTGCTTTCAAAGATCCTCTTGTTAATTATAAAGACCACAACTGATATAACGGTATAATTTTTAGTATATTTGTTATGTATTCCTGGAATCTTTAGCATAAAAATATCTTTGAATGGGCAAGAAGTTCCGTTTCGCTCGTCTTTTGTTTAAAAATTGTTATATAGAATTATGTAATATAGGCCTTGCCAGTGAGCTCTTAGTATTAATACTACCTCTCTCAAAACCTAAATAGGCATGAATATAATCCAATACTTGGTATTTACGTTACGAAACTACGAAGTCTCTGTCAAGAGAAGTTAAGACGACAAGATCCCAGTTACTCAGCATTATGGATGGCGGGCGCCGTAGCCCTATAGCGGCCGAGCAATTCCCTTAAGTGCGCTGGAAATTCGTTAAGCCTGACAAGCTACTCTCGATACCATCCAGTACAAGAATACGATAATATAGTTGAAGAAGTAAATAAATAGAATTCATTAAAACTATAGGTGATATTCGTTGACATGTAAGAATTAATGCGAACTAAAATTACAATATTTTACTACGGAAGAACTACTAAAACATTTTTATTCAAAAATTAAATTTAGATAACATATATTACGCAATAAAACCAAATTGGTAGGATACGTATTCAAATGTGTTAAAAATGATATACAACACACATTGGTATAGAATTGATTTGAATTCTCGCTGAAAAAAGTGGCCGTTCTGTAGGTTCTGGTGCTACTGATAAAGTATTTTCCCAGTCCCTGCGTTTTATTTGGACAGTCAAGAAATCACCAATGAAAGAGTCGCTAAGATTATCCTTTGATAGGAAGAAAATACAATGTAATAACAAGGCCATCTGAGGACCCAGAACTGAATATTTTGGAAATAATCAATTTCATTTCCCTCATTTGAAGGCGTTTTCGAATCTCGACATTAATTTAAAGCCAATTTATTTCCTATTTTGCTTTTACCAATTAATTCTGAAAGAAAATTATATTTCATTAATTAATCAAAGTTTACGTTAATTTTATCATTCCTAACATCTATTATAACACCACGAAGAGTGTAAATTATTTTCTCATAGATTTATCCCAGTGGTATTTCAGTTGATTGTACCGGTTTTGGATACAAAAACTGAGTACAGTAAAAATGTGACATTTAAAAGGCTAGATAACTATGTTATCCAGAGTTAATAATATAATCTTCATTACTGCTTCCTTAAATTATAGGGCAATAATTTGGGAAACTACAGAATGATCGGGAGAAAATTTATCCTGATTAAGTACCTAAATAGGTGCACACAAAAATTGGAGCTCCATGTTCAAACGAGGTTGTCAAAAAAAAGTGTCGGATGATTTCACGCATATTTATAATGAAAGTCCCTAGTAATGGTCGAATTTAAGTTTACTACAATCCTGGGTGGTACATGGTGCAATTTGTCTTGTTTTAGAAACTCATTCCGTTTAGAGCTCCCTGTTTCAAATTTTAGTTGAGACTGTTTGCAGTACCTCGATATGCATAAAAATAAAAATTCTGGTTAGTAACCACCTAGTTTACATACTTCAATAACTCCGCCACAAGGATGACGGTGCTGTCATCCTTGGAGGTTAAGAGAAAGGCACATATCTAAGTATGTTGGGTCTTCTAATCCATCATATTTAGTGTAAGACTTTCTAGGAAATAAGACAATTACATAAAGATTCTTTGTGGTATGAACAGTTTTCAGAGCTTTAGAGATTTGACTCGGAACTTTATCCGCATTATTAACGTGAAATCTCTAGGAATCATCCTTTAAAGTCACTCTGCTGAGTTGTCGGTGTGTGTTTAGCTAACCGACCAGCCCCGGGTGAGCGCGTAGCCTCGTCTCGCGACGCGTCGTCAGCTCATCAATTATTCAACAGCACCGTTCGCTGCCTCCAGCGGCACTTTGGGCTGACATTCTTCATAAATCACATTTTAATAATCTATCTACATAACACTATTAAGGGCAGAAAAAATAATTCATGATGTAAGTCAATAGCAACATGAACGTATGTAGGGAGTTATGCACTAATACATAAGTATTAGCCTTAGTCTTTGCCTGCATGAACATTGCTTTTTGAACTTACATAACCTTTTTAAAACATAGTCTCATAGTCCCAAGTCCTGAACACTTCTTTTCTAACATCGTAAGTTTCATCAATCATTTTTCACATAAAAATATGTTCCTTTAACTGGACGACCAAAATCTTGGCCCCACGAAGATTGGATGGTGACCGACAGATGTTGCTACCACGAAGCTTTACAATAAAATATTGTGTTACCCTGATGATTACCACGAAATTTTGTCGAAAAACTTGCCTAAAAGAACACAAAAATAATTAATCGGGACAATTATAAAAAATTGCTCCACCAGAAGGGTTAAGTACGTACTGATTTTAAACATCTAATACAAAAAGGTAAGAACTGAAATGATTTGGTTATTTACTGTACTATACGTTAATATTACTATTTACAAGAATTTCTTGGCCTAATGACTATTATTATTACACAAAATTAATACTTAACGGAGAAAGCTCATGGGACTGTCTTCGTGGCCCAGACGAGCCAATGTGTCGCCAAGGCAACATCATTCCACTTGTAACGAAAATGGGCGTTTAACTCAGCCAAATAAAGGAATAAGAAGCCTAAATAACCATTGTTTTATTGTACAATTACATAATATAATTTATTATATATGGTATAAGGTTTAAGATAGAAATCAGTAAAATTCTACAGTTGTTATGAAATACTTAATCAGAATGACATCATAAATTGTTATGAAAATATCACTGTGGCGTTATAATATGTAAATTTATAACACTTAAAGCATGATAGTTCCCAACAGGACATACACAAATAAACTTCTAAATCATATACACTAGGTTAATAGAGCTTGTAGCTCACAGCATTGAAATACTATAAAAAAAGGAAAACTGTGTCAATTTATTACTAATTTATAACTAAAAGGTTATAGAGTTAATTGATTTTATTTGATACTTCGGCAGCCTTTGGCAAGCCTGTTTGGTAAAACATTGCTGGGTAAAAGGTAGTATTAACTCTTTTATAAAATAATAATTTTATATTATATAATATTATTTCATAATTTATTATATAATGTATAAAAGTTCATAATTTATAATGTCGCCTTAACCCAAAGAACCCTTATTTCCCTCAATCATTTCAGTTTAGCTAAAAAATTAACATGTGTAACTTGAGGTTCGTTATCAATGTCTGCAAAATGTAGAAAATATGGAAAATAGTACCTAAAAAGCAGGGTATAATTATAGTACATGTAACAATACGGTTTATTTATAGTGTAAGCATATTGCATTATTGTTATAAGTGTTCTCAGTTTTCAGGCAAGCAGAGAACAATATGATGAAGTGTTAGAAATAAACAGATTTTCTTGTATAACAAAAGTTAAAGCCGACTTGTAATATTAGCTTAGTTAAAGACTATCATCCTCCTTTGTTTTGTTAAAAGGTTTCATTCTCCCTCATTTTCATTGTTTAAATTAACATTTCCAAGACATTCGTGAACATAAGCTACTCGTATTACGTTGTTTATAAAAGAATTCATTTTGGTTTCACATAGATTAAAATTCAATATATTTAAAGTAAGGTAAATGTCCTTGGGACGTAGTATTATTTGCTGGGCATTTTAACGGTTGGATAACAAATTCTTACTTATTACCACACTAATGTTTTACTATTTTGTTAATTTATATTTAGAAGTTAGTATTTAGCTGCTTGTACATGGTAATTTATTATGGAAGAGTTTCAAAATTCGAAATCATGGTTTAAAATTACGAAAAGATTGATATGCTTATTTTCATGTACTAGCACAAATATATGATACTTTACCTTGTCAACAGTTCCAAAAATCACTGGTGTAGATTCTCACTACATGTTTCGGGACGAATATCCCATAGTGTGTATATGAATATCCCAAACTGAGTCAAGTGTATAAACACGTTGAAGTCAAATAATAATAAAAAACACGTAAAACATATAATAAAACAAAAAGTTCGATAAATAAAACATATATCCGATAAATATTTTACGAAACACATAAACGGTTGGCCTACCGCACACGCACACGCACAACCGCGGAAACGAACCGGTCTGTCGCCAGCGAAGACACTGAGGGCTGAAGGTTATGTCACTTCCCTTCCCCTATTTCCTGGTCCGTTCTCATCTACTTGAATCTTATCAGAAAAATAATAAAGTAAATAAAAAAGTAGTAAGTAAAGTATTCTTGTCACTGAGGATCGTGTTAAAAATATAATGGAATTGAATTGGATTTTTCTTCTAATACTGTACAGGTTCTTCGTTTTGAACATGTTTATAGATTCCATATTCTTTCAGGATGTCAAGTTTCCGACCCTTATTGCACATATACACAACCGTTGTATATGTAATACTTTGGCTTACGAACAAATATGAGTCAGAAATACAAACACCGCATCCCGCAGAACATTAATAAACTTTTCAAGTTCTTACAAGCTCTTGCACGCTTAAGTACTCTTGGCGTCTTATAAACTTTTCAATCATCGCATGAGCCCAAGTTAGTTGGAAGTTCGCATAAATTTTGCGATGGAGACGCGGTGTGGTTCGCCTGCAAATGAGTAGTTCTAAAGCTAAACAAAACTTACATGAAAAGTTGGCTGTCTAAATTAAAAAGTTACTAACTAGTAATTATTGTTATTAAGTGTAGTGTGTAGTTTAATAATCTGTGTTTAATTTCTTATAATCACTTAAACTATAACTAAACCTAATAATAGGTTGCTTAGATAGCTCACTTTTCAGGTAATGATTTATTGAACTGTGACGATAAATAAGTATTGTATGTTATTCAACTAATAAAAACTAAATATTCGATCTACTGAACTTAAAGTTATTCTTTTTATAATGCAATAACTTTTTGTAGTCATCAAGGACAGCCGATGTTAGTGTCAAATATAAATTAAAAATTAACTATATGACAAAAATAAAATTTTAATTGTTCAATAAAAGATTATGAATATTTTAACTTATTAATGAATAATAAAATGAGAAAACATTCTAAATTTATACACGCTTTACATGTTTTCTATGGCAATATACAGATGATTTACTAGTGTATAAATCGTACCTTTGAGGTAGTGTAAGAGTGAGCGTAGTATTAAAGTTTATGTCGTTACCGATAGCTGATTGTTTCGGGTTCCAGATTATCATCCAGGTTCTAATCATGGCATTTTCTCAACAATCATATGGGTCTACTCCAATACGAAAAACGATGCTACGCTAGCTTGACATTCAGGATTAAGAGAATCTTAGAATTAATAAAGAAAGACAAAGAACTTTACGAAGAAGATAGCTTCAAATTGTAAAAAAACTGGTAGCCGGCGGTATGTAGAAGCAACATTGATTAATGTTGGCTATATAGATCGTTCGTTGGTTAAGCTTTAGCCAGTCACAATTAAGCTCCGCCTCCTTCAATTCAACTGCACAGGCGAATGTACATCATAGGCAGTTTTGGTTTCACATCTGTTAAGTGATAATTATTATCCACGGTGAGGCCGAAATATTTCAAGAATTAAAATGTTCAAGCAACATTTAGAGTAGGTGTGAACCAGAAAACCTGATGTTTGTTGTGACACCAGCCGCGTAAGTCTGAGAACTAAGATCTTGATACAGTTTGACTGAAAGCATACACTACTTATTAAAAATGAATGACATAACATTATTCTTATCTTTCAAGACCTTGATAGAAAGATTTTAATTTTTTCGTTTATTATTGTATGTATAAGAAAAACAATTGCATAATTGTAGGACGTTAAACATCCAGAATGGTTGTAATAGCAAGGACCTTTGTTAAAATAACATCTGAGAAATATAGTTACATTTGTGGTGAAACATCTTTCTGCGTAGAAGAGTAACATCTTTTCAAAAATACCAACAGAATTTTAGACTGAAAGACAGCCAATAAATTCAGAGGCTGATGGAAAAGTTAGCCTTGCTTTCTTCCGAATGGAGAAATCGAGCGTGAACAGTTTCGGACCTTCAATGCATTATTCAGCGACCCTCTCTCTATCAGCCCTCGTCTCTCCCTAGAGCTTATGTAAATGTCTTCATTTGTAGACACCGTTGAGATGCATTGGTTAAAATTCAATCGAGAAGACAATCTAGTATACAAGATCTATAGACCTTAATAGCGACTAAAAATATTTCAATCTCCTGAGTGTAGTGTTTTGGGGCCCTGAATTCAGAGAGCGAAACAGATTATAGAAATACAAACTAAAAACTACATAGAATTATTCTGTATTCCATGTATTTAATTAAATAGCTGATTTCAGTAACACCTACATTATTTAAACGCATGAAGAGGAATCTTAAACAAAGTCTGTAGCTTTCTGAGTGAAAATGCTTATGGTGTAATACGATGAAAGTATATTAGGGACCAGTCTTTCAGTGCATTTCAATTCAATTCTAAAATTATACATATGTATAAAATTTTACATATATATATATATACATACATAAAATAAATTATATATATATATATATATATATATATATATATAACCTTAACTTTAACATTAACATTAACTTTAGCGTAAAATATATATTCTGTCAATGTCAAGTGTAACAACATGTGTGCAAAACTTACCACCTTTTCATTAGTTTATTATAGACCAACAGAAGTGTTACATTCTTCATAGTAAATATTTATAAACTAAAAGATAGACTTTTGCTAACCGAATTAAAGTAATACGATAATAATATGCTATTCAATAATTTGTTTAACAAATAATAAATCGTTGTTATTAATTTTATACAACAATAAATTGTAAAATAACAGAAAGCAGCAAAATGGACATGAGATTGTAATATATACCTACTAATCAGTTTTAAGGTTAAGCAAAAGTTACCAGATCAGAGGTTTTGCGAAATTCAAGTGGCTGTTATCTCAGGATGTGCGCTTCTTTCTGGAGTACTATGGTTAAAAATAGTTATATTTCTGACACCAAATTTGAGATTTATTTTTTATCTCGATATACAGTATATACAATCATATAATAAATTGTATAGGCCAAGTGTAATGTTTCAGTGGGGTTTAAGTTCAACACGCAAGAAAAAAAAATCAGTAAATATGTTTATATTTTGAAATTACAAAACACATTTTCCATCAGCTGTGATGTAAAATATTGCAGGTTTTGACAAATTAAAAAGGAAAATAGAGATTGATACTATTTTAAAATCGTTTAGTTGGCTAGACTTTTAACTTCTCTGATATGTGATTCAAACGTTGCTTAAATTTATTAGATATCAATTAGGTTCAAATTCGATTCTATTTAATTCGATTCGAAATGATTTTAGTTATGTTGCAACACATATTAGTATTATTTGGTATTCAGATAATTGTCTATCAAATTATGGTAGAAAATAATTTTAAACCAACGATTAATTTGTATGGTTATTATTTTTCTTAAAGAGTTATTATTTGACCAATATTAGAAAAATTACAAATACATATACACATATACTGCACGTTGGGCTAAGAAGCTTACTAAAGCTGAAAATCGTCTACTTCCACTCTTGTATTCCACTTCAGGCATTAGGACAAATTAAAAATCCTAACTCTGGCTGAGTTTTACTATTCTATATACCTACACGGGAGCTAAATATCTTCTATATACGTAAAATGGTTTTAGAGATGATGTGTAGACAAACCTATGCGGGCATACACATAAACACACAAATACATGACGTTTTAAAACTGTCCTGATTTGCTGATACTAATGATAAGTAAATTCCCTAAAAGTAAATATATGCCAGTATGAGGCCACCCGACTCGCTCGCTGCCTTTGTATCCTCGGTAATCGTCTTTCGTAGGTATGGATATCTGTAAACCTGGTACAGTACAGTATATGCTCTAGCTTCCCAGTCCCTGTTCCCTATATAATGTTATATCCTTGGTTTAGTCTAGAAACGGTATACAATGGTTTTATACCCAATTAGTACCTTATGCCTCATCAGGGAAAACTGGATGTAATGTTTCCTCGATAATTTTGTCATAAAAACCTCCGTATAATGGAGCACTCGATCCCTCCATTTTTGCTGCTGTGGCTATTGTAGATATGCCGACAATGGGAAAGGAAACCAATTTAAAGTACCTTAAATATACGTATTCTCAGTTTTGTTCATTAATAAAAACCTGAATGTAATAATTTGTTTAAATTCGTTAATGATATAATCTATAATTAAAGATGGATGATTTGTCATTACTATATGCATCGCACAATGACAGCTGATATTTATTCATGTAAACACGTATTGCTCAATGATTTATGTTACTATTTTAACTGTATAAAATTTAGCTAACCTTTAAAGTAAATAAACTTTCTTACATTTCTTTAAAATGTATTTTTGATCGATTTTTGGAATAATTTGGCTATGTTTTATTCCCGTATGTAAGTAATGTAAATGCCAGATTTCGTTCAAGTTTTTCCATTATGTATTGCGTGACTGAGTATGAAACATCCAAACATATTCACAAACTTTCCCTTCTGTAATATGCAGGGTGTCCCGTAACTCACTTGATTATTGCTCAGGTCAAAAATATTTCAACTTATAAACATGGGTCTTCGATGCTTAGTTTCCCATCTGTCTGTATGTTTGTGTTTTTTATAAAAACAAATTAAATCTTAAAAAATAATAAATTAAATAATACAAAATCTTGCTCATATGTTTACGATATCAAGGAAAGTTATTGAAATATCATTAAATTATCTTTATCATTTTCAAAATGGCAGCCATTAAAACTTTTAAACGTAGAAAACTTGCAATTTCCCTAATATTACAAGAATAACAGTTTTTTTGATAATTTTATCATGAATCTAATGACACCAAAACAAATAATAAATCAAATAATCAAATCAAATTAAATAATCAGATCAAATAATAAATAACTGATTTACTGTGAAAGGACATGGCCCACATAGAGTTTCTCAAAGAATAGCCAACAATAAAAAACTGAATAAACAGCAGTTATCAATATATTCATATGGTGAAATATGTTTGTCTTGACCTGAGCAATAATGTGTTGTATCTTTGTCCGGAGGGTTTCGAGAAACTCTTCCTATTTAATGTACACCTCTTCTGTAAAGTGTTAAACGCTTTTACTGAATAAATATATTAGCTAATGCATTGTATCTTTATTTTTATAGTAATATAGTGTAATACATTTTGAGTGTTCGTATTTTTCGTTACAGGTGAGTATCTCAATCATACACTACCTTATTGGCTCAAGTTGGTAAGTTGTATAATCTAATTAGACATAATGTTCCTGAATTACTGATTGAAAGGAAATTTCTTTTATTATCTCAGTTGTAATATACAAAAGGAACCCTTGTCACATATTATTAACTAATTATAATAAAATCTTCATTCAAATTATATAGGAATAAACCATATGAGTACATGTGTATGTTTCATCGCAAATGTACTAATAGATTCGCAGTGAAATTGCTTTTGAGTGTTATTCAATTTTCATCTAAGAAGGAAAAAATATTTTCACCAAACCTCGCAAAACAATCTTGAGAAAAACGAAACTTCATACTTACGTGTGTAGCACAGAACAATCTTTTCTCCATAACGGAGTTTCTTGCTGAGGTAAATGGCTCCTGAGCACCTTATTTTCTGTTTTCGAAACTAGAATTCATAATCAATCCTTTCCGTCTTGAGATATTTGCAGCAGAATGAGGGATAAGAATAGTGAAAACTGACAGAACAAGTGACTGCACGAGATATTGTCAATTTTAAACTGTCCAATTTACACGATCAGGCAGAGCGAGACAGAGACAAAACATCTGGAAAACGAGAAAAAAGTAAAGACCAAACTAAGCGGCAAAATCTAAAATCATGGCAAGAGGTTTCTTATTTTTGAAAATTGCCAAATCCTGTCCTGCAGCTACGATTTGTACATATCTCTTATTAAGAGCCTGAGTTTCTTTTAATCCATGTTTAAATTTTAGAACAGAAATATGGTTCTTGTTGTTTTTTGGCACAGCTTAGAAAGTGTTTTACAAATGGGGATGTATATTTTTCAATTTTCTAAAAAACTGGCATTTTGTGGGAGATAAATGTAAAATGGAATATCTTTCAATACTCATGCAAAATGCTGTGACAGCCTGTTTAGTATATTTTGCTTTTGTAGTAATTTGAAAATTTGAATATGTATGTTGAGTAACTTGATATCTAAATAATTATTAAAAATAAAACAAAATTGTCTATAATGTGTACCTAAAGCTACACAAGTGTACTAAATTCAAGTTGCAGTTAAAGACGTAATCAATTCTTTACGTCAATGATTGAGCGAGTGATTTAGTCAGTCTATTAGACCAT
Source organism: Homalodisca vitripennis (assembly GCF_021130785.1). Classification (NCBI taxonomy): domain Eukaryota; kingdom Metazoa; phylum Arthropoda; class Insecta; order Hemiptera; family Cicadellidae; genus Homalodisca; species Homalodisca vitripennis. Next base: position 136,287,956 of record NC_060207.1, read on the forward strand.
GTCTATTAAAGGGATTAGGGGACACCCCTCTTCTCCTTATGGGTCAATACAAGCTAGCACCAGAGTTGGTACGCATTGCCTGCCTGGAGTAATGTCTTAACCAAAGTTTTGTTTGCTAGTGAATGTAATTCTTTTTAGGAGTGGATTTAGGTGGTTTCAAATTCAAACGAATGAAAAGCGCCTTAAGATTGGATAAAATAATATCACGTTTTATTTTGATAGAGAATATGTTTTGTAAAATTAGGATTTGTTATTATTGAGTTAAAAAAATATACTGTGTCTGAAGACTAAATATAAATTCCTCCGCTGGTTCCTACATAAATAAGTGAATACATTGGAAAAAAACCAACTTAGGTAAGCAATAATTTTACGTGTGTAATAATTGTAAAAGATGATGTTATTTATTAAATTAGATACAAAATAAATACACAAACAAACAACATTGGGTTAATAAAAAATGCTTCAATAGTCATCCTATTATGTTGAGCATTGTTAATTAAGCCTGAGTTAGACTGTTACGTGGAATTAACAATATTTTCAATGGCATATTAATTTATGTATTGTAAAAGATGGTGTTATTAAATTATACACAAAATATATACGCAAACAAACATCACCGAGTTATTAAAAAATGCTTCAATAGTCATTCTATTAAATTGAGCATTGTAATTTATATGATAGTACATTTATAATACAAGATGTGGTGGATCAACCTGCTGTTAAAGAGATGGAAATATCAAGAAACAATGGACAAGAAATAAACAATGGACAATTGTTTTATTGTTCCATACTATTCATACGGTGTGTGGGTAAATTGGAGCAGAACAAACAATAGACTATAACAAAGGTATATATCTTGGAATTGAGTATGAAACATAGGGAACAATGCCCATGGCTTTCAAAGAGTGAACGATCTCAAAGGAACAAAATGAGCCAGTAATGACTGTGTGCACGTATGCAACAATCTATGGTTTACGTACACGAAAATATTACTTGTTTCTATAAATTATTAAGTTCTATTTTAATGTATCACTGAGAGATGGGAGAAAAAAATATTGTTGTAGCGTTCTGAAATACGTTATGTACAGTACGAGTTGGATAATACGGGTATTAGGTCAAAACTTCACAAATGATTCATAATATCACCTAACAATACGTCTAGTGTAACCTGTTAAGTAATCCTATCATCATTTCATTTTTTTAATTTCTGTAACTTTGTGCCTAATAATGTAATTATTGAAAAAATATTTCACTGCAAAAGACACAATGCTTAATGTTACTACTTATTAGATCTAAAAGTATAATGAATATTAATATATTAGTTATAGATTTACTATTGAAAATATATTGCTATTGAACTACTATACAATAATTACATGAGTTTCATTAGATGACAGTTTAATATATATATATATATATATATATATATATATATATATATATATATTTATATATCGTATATATATATATTCGTATATATATTATACGAACTTGATTAATGTAAACAAAAGTCGTTTGACAGGTATTTGGTCTTCCGATCATATGTTAAGTTTAGTTATTTAAACGCATATGTGACAGATACGGCCAAATACAAAATAATTGAATCGTAAAAAGTGAGGGCTCTGTGGTGTAATGGTAGCACATTCACCCGGCAAGTGAGAGATCCGGGTTCGAGTCCCGGCGGAGCAAGTACTTTTTGCGATTCAATGTTTATTGATAAAAATAAAATAAGGCTATTGCCAATTATACGAACTTGATTAATGTAAACAAAAGTCGTTTAACAGGTATTTGGTCTTCCGATCATATGTTAAGTTTAGTTATTTAAACGCATATGTGACAGATACGGCCAAATACAAAATAATTGAATCGTAAAAAGTGAGGGCTCTGTGGTGTAATGGTAGCACATTCACCCGGCAAGTGAGAGATCCGGGTTCGAGTCCCGGCGGAGCAAGTACTTTTTGCGATTCAATGTTTATTGATAAAAATATATATATATATATATATATATATATATATATATATATATATAAAATAGATTTGTATTTCGATGTATTTGTATTTGGAAATCCGTAGAAAGATGTTATAAGTATATATGGATGGTAAACATGGAATATCATACATTCCAATAGAGTATTAGCTGTGGGTGCCAAAACGTAGTGAAAACTTTTTTCTGTATTTGGAATACACATTTCTTTACACATACTTGTTTTAATTTAACATTATGTTCCTCCAACATAGTTACAATCTAACAAACTTACAACTAATGAGGAATTACTTTACGGCAAACTAGCGTAAACCTGTGTAGTCTTATTTAAATATTTTATAATATGATGAGGAGCAAGTTTCTACTTTTATGTGTTTTATTTTAATTAATAAAATAAAAACAACGAGGAAAAAATGAAGTAATATTTACAACTATGCAACTTGATAAATTTGTCATAAAATATACAATAAGCAATAAATAAATAAATGTTTATTCCTCTAACTCCTCTTTATTGGTTCCCTTAAAGTTTCCCATCGTATAAAGGAGTTTGTATTATTGTATATTTGTATTATTATTTGTGTGCAAACAATATTTCATGACATATATGGAGTAATATCAATTAAAAAGACATCAAAATATTATCAATCTTGCTAACTTTGATGGAGGTTGAAATAAGAAGGTATGAAGAGCACTAAAATATAAATTTATACATTTTTATATGTCAAATTTATTTAGATTTCCTTACTATAATCAACCATCATACATCTAATTAATAGTAACTAGTATATCAGTGCCATCCAACAAGTAATGAGATTGAAAGTCACAGTTTGTAGAATAGTAGTCGTTCTTAGTACGTTAGAAGATTCTTATCATACTACTGTCTAAGTGTCTTGGCGTTTAGTTATAAGTTAATCAAACAAAATACTGTAACATTTAGCACATCAGTACGTAACTAGGTATTGAAGATTTAAGAAATTAGACTTTACAAGCCATATTTTTAGTAATTTACTGAATTTTATCAAAATTTACATTCCTTAGGTAATTTGTTAAACAAAGAAGATAATTCTGTAAAAGTCATTACAGAATTCATGTGGATTAAAAAAAAACCATTAAAATGAAAAAGAAACTACGCCATGAACTAATATTAAAGCCATTGAATTTCACTGTCATTAAACACCTTTCCTTGACTAAAACATCATATAAGTTTACTTTATTCTAACGGAAAATATTGCCCAGGGAACCTATATTCGCATTTAAACATTACTCAAGTCGAAGTATATATAATGTTATATATAAATTATATGAACATTAAATGTAATTATAATCGAGAAGGTTATAAATGTTATGAAAGAAAAACTTGTGTCTAGTATGAAACATTGAGTTACTACTCAATTTTTTTTTAATTTCAATGATCTGTGATAACTTATTTAAATGTTTTAAATTGAAAACTTGTTTATGTTCACCAACGGACCAAAAAAAGTGAACTGATGATAGTCCGATTCCACGCTCACAGTCAGTTGTTTCATTTGATATTTTGATTACATGAATGAGTAAAAGTCTACTAACTTATTTTCAGTTATTTTGAAATAATTATGACTGAAAGTTGTCATAATGGTATACAATATGAATATTATCTGTTATTCGGTTTAAACCACCTCGAAACGTATTACCACAGCAACTAGAAAACGAATAAGTGTTTATATAGTCTTAAAATATTTTGAAATTTTAGCCTTAATTAAAATACACGTTAAACCGAATCTGCCCTTAAATACAATGTACACACAACCAATAGTGTATAAATAAAAAATGAGTTAATATGACTTTGGTATGGCTTCAGTGACTCGGGCATTTGTATAACATCAATTAACCATGCAATATACATTAAAGATATAAATAACTCGGATGCAGAGAATAAGTCATTGCACAAGATACCATAAGATAATACTAGTAGATACACTAAAACAGGGATCAATAAAGCCTTAAAAACATTATGAAAGATGCTAGAGTATGCCAGTTCTAGATACTAATAAAAATGAATAACGAGCTAAACTGGTCTTTCTTATACGGCATACAAGGGTCGTTTGATAAATCCGTAGAAAAATTTAAAAAAAATGCTCTTTTAAATTTTTAATGTCTTTTTCAACATAGTCTCATTGTAAACTTATAAACTTCATCTAAAGCTGTTCTAGCTTGTTCATCCCTTCTGAATAATAGGATTTAACCAAGATTGCAAAACCACCATTTGATATTACCATCACCTCATTGTTTGACTGAAATCTTCTTCTCGCCAGCCATTTATTCAGATTAGGTAACACATAATAGTCCGAATGGGCTAATTCTGGAGAATAGGGGGAATAGTGGGGGGAATTTGAACCCTAATTCCAATAGTTTTGCGGCTGCAAATGCTGAGGCACGAACTTGGCGCATCGTCGTGATAAAAAAGACTTTTGGGACAGTCGTGGACGTTTTTCTTGCAGCTCGGGTTTCAAGCGATATAACAACAATAAATAATACTCACCAGTATTGGTTTTACCCTTTACTAGAAAGTCATTGAAAATGGTTCTTTGCGCATCCCAAAAGACGGTTGTCTTAACCTTCCCGGCCGAAGGAACGGTCTTTACCTTTCTTGGTGCAGTGTCCCCTTGTCAACCCATTGTTTAGGTTGCTCAGAAGTTAATTGTTGTATCCGAGTTTCATAAAAAGTAACGAAACGACGCTTAAATTCCTGCGGGTTGTGTGAAAGAGCTGCAAACCGTGCTTACGAAGGTGCTTGAGATTGCTAGTGCTTTGGGCATCTCGAGTAAAGGGTTACATAATATTTTGCATAATATACTATCTGCAAGGTACGTGCCGTGATTACTCATGATTGACCACGAAACGGAATCGTTTCGATTTCGTTTCGTGGTCAATCATGAGTAATCACGGCACGTACCTTGCAGATAGTATATTATGCAAAATATTATGTAACCCTTTACTCGAGATGCCCAAAGCACTAGCAATCTCAAGCACCTTCACTCTATATCACCATATCATGGATTTTTCAGTGATTTATAGAGTGGTGATGTCAGGGAATCCAGAACGTTCAGCGTTTATTGTGCTCATATGGCTAGTGTGAAATTGTTAAAACCTTTGTTACGTGTTCTTATCGAAGAGGAACAGTCACCATTATGTTTATAAAGTTTCCGTTTAGTCTCTTGAGACGTTGTACCTTTCATAAAGTAATGTTTTATCAGTACATGAAATTCTTCTTCGTCCTTTTTTTTACCAATCACTTGACTTTCTCGAGTCTAATAAATTTCACAAAGAAATAGACCGACCAGGCAGGAACTTGGTGGGCCTTATTCCAAGAGATGCTACCAACTGAGCATAATCTCGATACGCACCAGTAGTGTTATCTCTTGGACCTTTAGTACGGACTTGTAATATCAAAACGGCGTTCGTGCAAGATAAAACATTGAATAATTGTTTGAAAACAGTTTACGAAAGTTCAAGCAGTCTTAATTGAACTAAATAGAAAAAAGTTTTGATTCTTTGTTAACAGTTTGTTATTGACGATTAAAGTTTGATAAGATAATAGGATTTCGGGTATTTCCCATCGTTATATGTAACAAATGTATAATACTTTCTGTTCTTTTTTTATTTATTTATTACGTACTAATTATCGTCTTACCTGATAAAGAGCAAAGATTTCAAGTCCTTATACATTTTGTGGCATATAACGATGGCAAATGTCCGAAAATCTATTATCCTCTCAAAACGTGTAATATATTCACTAATTAGTGGACATACAAGCACACGAGCTGTCAAGATACTAATCTTACAGCTTAAAGCCTGATATAGTATAAAAAACATAGCATAGAATTAGACAGAATAATACTCGAAAAATTCCTTACTACAATCCAAATAAGAGAATCTTATAAATAATCAAGAAAGAAAAACCTCAACAAACAGTCTTAATGATCACGGTTTTGCTGCCGTAGCCAACCAAACACGTACTCGTATATTCCCTTCAACTCACTAGTACAATCAAGCACGTTTTATTTTCAGTCTTGATTTTACATCCGTTGATAAACATTGCTCTCCACATTGAAGCGTCTACGAACTAGTTGCTTAATATTTTGAGGTTTAGATGTCTTCATACCTCAATTATTGGAACTGCATATGATTGGAACTGCAATTATTGGAATTACTGGAACTGCATAAGAATATACGAGTAAGTTGACTCTTTGATTTAAGAGACATATTTAGAAATAAAAATCTTTGAAATTAAGAAAAGCAGTCTGAAAACGCACTAAAAACTCAATTTTCTGCAATAGCATTTTTATTATAAAGTAATTTCACATATGAGATGAAAGTTTAGGTTGATTTCAGATCTAAATTACGATTAAGTACCGATACATTTAATCTAAATTTAAACACGTTATTAAACTGTTGTTTAAATGATTTAAGAAAAAAAGTTCATTTAAAAATTCAATTTATTATTTAGAGAGAAAATATTCTTAAGGCCACAGAGAGCGTAATTCCATACCTAAAGGTACGTTTTTTGGTTGGCGTGTTAATACATAAAAGTTTGTTTTACGCAGTTCCCATTTGATTTCTAGAGTTAGCCTATTTAAAAAATGTATGCACGTCTCACTTTGCATCGTCGTAGGAATCTTAGCACTCTGGTCGCTAATTAACAACTTTTACTGGATACACGTCACACTCGTCCTCTTCTCATCAGTGGTTGTAAGAATTCATATGATTATCAGTAACAATCTGCAATGACACGGAACCGAGCTTCTAACACGGTAGTGTCTATTCTTGCCAAAACAGTTCTAAATTGTTTTGCCCTTAGTTATAGCATGGGAACGTCTTTCTTCTGGTGAGTTGTATAATGGTGAAACACCATATAGAACCATTTCAAACATTTTTCACGGTCTTTATAAAATATATTTTCTATAATTTTTCATATTTTAAATATAAATTTTAATATATTCCTAATAGTTCAAGTACTTAGTTTGCAGCACTTATCTGACTTTTAAAAGAGAAATAACAAAATATATTATGTCACTCTGATATATAATGTGTTATTTCTTGTACTTTCAAAACACAGCTATTTATTTTGTCAGTTTTATACAATACGTGATAATTAAAAATTTCAAATGTCTTCATTAAAAACTTTACCATCCTTACGAGTTTTCGGATACACAACGTTTCGCTAATCTTTTCTTACAAATGTATCATTCATATCAAGATATAATTTCTGTATAAAAAGTAATATTGTTTTAAAAATATAAATAAAAATTGATACATTTGTATTTGTTTTTATTAATTTTGTAACTCAACTCGTTTGGGCGTTATATTGTGAATTAAAAAAAAAACACACAAATAGATATTGAATGTTTTTAATAGTCTGGGTGAGAGGGCAACGCCAAGAGAAACCTGCCAGACTGTGCAATACCAAAGTGGTTAGCAACCCATGTCAAACTGTACGGCCCTCACTTTCTCTTGTAATTGAGCCGTTCATAATTGAATTTTTGATACATTAAATAGCAACACAACTACACATTTGCCGAGTGGCACGTATAATCATTATATTAGAATTAATTATCTTATTCCATAACTTGATTTCTAAAAAACAGAAACATGAATCGAACCAATCAAATTTTGAGCGGTTTCACCATGTATAAAAGCGTCGACTTAAACAAAGTACTAAAGGAAAGTTTTAAAACTCTTATGCAATGTTTCTTGTAGGAAAAGTTTGACACCTACTTAACGAGAGAGGAGTGGGAATGTGGGAAGAGGCACTTAGTAACTTATAACGACCCCTCATTGTGTCGCAATCCTTCAAGACTCTTACGAGTATCAGCGTTACATCGTTTCTTATCAGTATAACAAGACTTTTAAGAGGTAGCTAAGGGAAACCTTTATAGATTTTTAACAATATATTCAACCTTATTTTAAGATCTGGATCCTTGAGTTGCAACATACAGGACTGCGCACTTGCTACGTATTGTTCAGTGCGTTCTGTTACTCTTCCAATTGTGAAAATTGCTTATCTTTAAAGTAAAGAAATCGTCTTTTAATATGGTGCGGTTCAACACTGAGTGCGGTGATGGTGCATGTCACTATGGGATATGGCGCTAGCGTAACTGTAAGCGTTAGCGAATATTTTTGCATTGGTTTTATCGGTAACCATGATGGCAACGAGAAGAAGTAAAATAAATAAATTTGTAAACAAACTGAATCCTGAATCATTGGAGATTTCAACACGTGGCTTTTATTCACATCGAAAAGGAGTGGAAGTCCAATGTCACAAACTCGGTGACAAGATTTGATTTAAGCGCACTCTTGGGTTTTAGTACCTTCCTAAGCCAGCTGTAACTTGTTTTATCTAATCACTGCTATGAAACCTAATTTAATGAGAATGCATTATGTGGCAAGATGACTCTTGTGATGAAATTTCTATGTAGTCTATACAGAAATTGTTCTATGCATGTCCAACCATGTAATTTGGCTGAGCGTCATTGAAGGCTATGACGCATTAGGCTGACACTGTTTCTATATCCTCAGAGGGGATGTAAAGATTTGTTTACGATGTCTTTCTATCTGCCAGTAGGACATCCCGAGAATAACTGAGAATGAACTAGAGACACTGGATGACGTATTCCTACCTTGTAATATGTGTATAGGTATATAGATACTGTATATTTTTGGATGATCAATGACAGATTTAGCTATTTATAATAGTTTTGACTACTTTTTTGAAGACGACTACGTTGAAACTTGTCGATTGTCCACCCCTGGTATAAATATGATTTTAGAAAATGACCTGTAGAACTCTTGTTAAGTATAATACTCGTAATTAAACCTAGAGTCGAAATACAAGAAGATCCTGTGAGTGTTTTAACTGTTTCTATTTGAATTAAGTATGATTAAACAAATTACGTTCTATAGAAAAAAAGGAAGAAATTCGATATTTACAGCCATATTCCAGTACGAATAATCTGAACTGTATTAATTTCTCCTGTAATAAGAATAAACTGATAAAATAGATAACGGTTGGATATAGTTAAAGTTGCAGTAAATTCCTCAAAATATTGGAGCGCGATTGGACAAAACCACTCGCAAGTCCGATATTCATGAGGTCAAAAACATTTGAGTTGTATTTGTAATATTTTTGTTTTAACATTTAACACAATTATGTGCAAAAGATTTTTACCATTTTCTTATGTACTTTCTGAATATAATTACTAATCACAAAACCAACTGCGTCATTTGAGTGACGCTTTGGTCCATGTTCACTTGTACATCTGTCTCCTCTTATCATTGATTGATGACGACTAATGACGCTGCCGTGACATCACAACATTTGTCTTGTCCTCTCGTCGTCTGATTATCGTCTATAAGACCGATGGATCGCTAGTTACATGTATTACATTTTTTGTTTACTTGGTGTTGAGTATTTTGGGCATTTAAACCTAAAAGTAATGTGATATATGAATGATTCGTCTAATTTGGTTGATATCCTAACTGTTATGTTAGAGATCTATTCTTCATAACATAAATCATCGTAAAGAATGCCAATGAAGTATTACATTTTCAGGTTTTAGAACACTACCATTATACAAGTTTATCAAAAGGCGTGGCATTATTTTGGAATGTGGTTAAATAGGTGAAAATAAACAATAAGTTTCCTCTAACACTATGGTATAATTTAACTTCGTTTAGCGTATGTCTGAATTTTTATTAATACAAATCATAACACAGGAACGGTTTAAGATACAGCATTAAAAAAATTATCATTAATATTAAAAAATAAAAGATTTTTTGATAACTGCAAATTAAACTTTCATGTAAACCAATAGGGAAGAAAAAAATGTAATTATAATAATAAATCATTTATTTCCCCAAAATAACAAACTGATTATTATAACAAAATGTGATTGCCACTGCTTAAAATAAATATGTTAAGATATGTCGTAACTTATTTATATCTTAACTTATTTACAATAACAGCAAAACACAAATATAAAAATAAATATTATATTCTACCTTATTTGGTTCCAATTGATACGTGTATCTTAGTGTATTACAGCATAGAAAGTAGGTTAAATCCTTCTAGATTTTTTTTTCTTTCTTTCATCATTACTAATAGTTAGGCCAATATTTTATATAGTAAAGGAAATGTAGGTAACCCATAAAAATGTGTCTGTGTTGGGGATATTATATACATAAAGAGTAAAGAAAAAAAGCGGAAATGAGTGAGAATCAAGAGAGAATTAGAGGACTTTTTGTTTATTTTACCTATCTAACCATATCCCAAAATATTTCCTGATATGTTTAAACACTGTACATTAAAAAAATCTAAAAACTAATGTCTCACTGTAATAGTAGATTAGTTTACAAGTTTAACGTTGGAATGTTGTTACGTAACAGACAACAACATTTTAATATTTAAATAAAAGGTTTTAAAATAAAAGGAATTTCACTTTATAATTAGTAGACTACTATAAAAATAGTTAATAATGTGGTTAAAAGCTAGAAAATCTCCAGAAAGAGTGCAAAGACAACCTTGTAACGAACTGGCTTTACATTCTACTGGACTGTCGACCATCACGACACAACATACTGACCAGAAAGAAAGGCTTTGGAGCAAATAAATAATTTATAATCATTACTGAGAATGGAATTAACTTTAGATTTGGTTTATAGTGTAAATTAAAAATTTGTTTAATAATTATATTGCCAAAATTAATAAAGACCACAATTCCGGGGTCTGAAACATTAACTTTGATTGTCGTAGAAAGTGTAAATTACAAAAAACATTAAATCAAATAAAGACAACACAAGCCAAATTAAAATAGACCAGATATAAATGGATTTATAAACATTGTAGAATGTTATTTATTTATTACTGTTTCGTTATATATTCAATTTGATAGGCGATTTTGAAGATAATAATAATTGTTGGTACCTGGTATTACCGATCCTAGTGAATTTCCCCCAAAAATAACAATTGTTATTATAATTTAAGAATATTTTGCACGAACTATTAATAATTTCTAACAAAGAAGATCTTAAGCGATTGAATATGTAAATATTAAATATTGTAAAGTATCCACCCTTCCTGTGATGTTTTAATCATTTCCTGTTTAGCCCTCCTCCTGAGTGACTAATGAAAAATCCGAAGTGAACGCTCTCCTGAATCTGACAATTTCTAGCAAAGTAAAGATGTCTGGCAAGGGTCCCAGCAATGCCCTAGTTCGATAAAAACTCTTCTCTAATAGTATAACATTAACGGATTTTCGTGTAAATCTGCTAGTAACCCTAATAAACTAAAATTTATAAATCAAAATTACTGTTATGTTTGTTAAAACTTGTTATTATGTTTTAATCAGTATAAAATATAATTAAAATTGTGCTTACATAGTATTAATATTTTTGAGTGCAACGTTTCGTTTAATATTAACACAATTATTCTTGCAAGAATTCCGCTGATTTCGAAATAATTTACCTAAATTACACTCTATATGGATAGTAGTTCCAGAATATCCAATACAGTGAGAAACAATTTTGAATTTCCTGATAGTTGAAGAGTTTCTTCATTGTGTGGGTACGAGGTGTTATTTATAGAGCACATAAAGATAGAAGACTTAGCTCCCCCTTGGGTGTATGTAACGCCGCAGTTCCTATGTTTTCAGTTTAGGAACCAACTATATTTCACACGAAAACAAACGCCGCCGTCTGGAAAAAATCATTGGGTTTTTCATAAAACGTAGCAAGTAGTTATATTTCCATCTATTTGACCCATAAAAAGAATTCATACAATTTTATAATTTTACACCTAATAATTTTAAAAATCATACATAACATTGTAAGGTCAGAATGAATAATTAACCAAAAATAATAACACGACTATTGGAGATCGTAGATTTTGGTATTTTAACACTGCACAGATTAAACTTTACACAACTATTGTTTTATAGTTCCAATATATTTTACAGCAGAAAGGTAACTGTATCTCTTAAGGTTGATGACTACTAAATTTGACAAGCGTATACATTCATAAATGAGGACTATTCCTAACTAGAACATTGTGCATAATATATCAAGATAAATTAAGAACAATTATGAAAATGTGAGGTATCTTAGTGGACTTAATTCAACACAGAGTGCAAATGAAGTTATATTACTCATTATAATTGAAAGAGAAAGGGATTTGGAACTATCAAAACAATTTACAACGATTATTAGTTGTCTGTTCACAACAGCAATTCGGCTGAACAGAATCGCGTAAATGATCATGGAATCTAGGGAAAGATAATATGAAAATAGTGTTTGCAATTGCCTGAATACATTCGCTATAATAAATTCAAAGTGAGAGATATTTGAGTTTAAAGATTTTTGTATTTACTGAACGTTAGCGAAGTCTATCGTTCGAGAGACTGTAAAAATGTAATTTATGTCTGTCTGTCTACAATACATCTTGAGAACTAAATTATTTCAAATGTAACATGAAGGTTTATTTCTATATAGACAATATTGAGTATGATGATGGTACATATTACTTCTCGGAATTCGACTAAACATCATTGATACTTGTCACTCTGTAGGATTTGGCACAATTTACCTTTTACCTGCCGGGAGATGTAAACATTGTATTTGCATGTTGTCGGACTGTCTGTCCGCATGACATCTCAAGAATGAAATGAGCTTTAAACTTGAAATTTTCATGCAACCTCAACAAACATGTCACGCGACACGGGGTGCCCTTAACTTATATTATTACGTAAGCAGTAGTCATAGAAATTAAATAATAATGTATCAAATAAATGTTTATTTGTGATTATAGTTTGATAGTATTTAATTTCCTTTATGGACAAGTTTTGATGGTAACTGACAAATAACGACGTTGGTAATTTAATAATTCATAGTAGATGTTTTATTTAAGATAAAATACTGTAATAATCTACTATAGTTACACTCTCGTCTACTGGGAACATTATATACACTGAGAGAGAATTGCTGATGTTACTTCACCTTTGTATCAAACAGAATTCCACAGGAGCCGAGCGGCGAAGTGATATTGAAGCTTCACATCATGTAAGGGCACCACACCTTGTCATTTGTGGCACTACAACTCATACACATTTATACTAGAGGTGAATTCGCACAAAGAACATTATCTATTGCAGTCCAAATCGTAGTGACACGGGAGTCCTCAAGAGTGGAATGTGAACCAATTCTAGCCAATAGATCAAATTTTAAGTGATATTAAAGTTTATAATTGAGTATAAACAAATTGAAGCCAAAACTTAATCGGGTTACATCGAATTTGACAATGACCATCTTATCTGAATTGTATTCTTAGCAATCAGGCAGGAGCTCGATTGTAAAGATGAGTTTTGACTAGTTTACTTAACTTCAGTTTGTAAACATTTTTTAAACTCGAGTTCAAGTCCTTAAGTGGTTTTAATTTAGAAGTACGTTGACATTTTTTATCATCCAAAACAAGACGTGTGAGAATAAACGCACATTACACATTCCGCTCCTGTACCACTGCTTGCTCTACTTAATTCAGGCGTCTGAAAACTCCATCTAGTTATTGAAAACATGAGAAATCCGTAAGTAAAAACGAAAGAAATGATCTGCTGGTTATAATGTCTAAGCTAACGTGTTTGGGCCCCATCACAAAATAATATGTACTACTTACTAGAAAAACAGAAGAGAATCATTGAGAGCGAATCATCCCGTAGCGTCGTCTGGATAGGCGCGTTACACATTGGCTCAAACGACAATGTTTACAACACTTTGCTAGCTATATGAAGCAACAACAAAATCCGATCATGTAGATTTTCAAAATACTCTTGAAATCCATCTACTACTTTTATAACAGCCAAAACGATAGCAACGGCCAAGTAGCTCACCACATCTAAAGCATATGTTGCATGTAAACGCTGTCTTTCAGAATACACAGTTATAACTGAGGACTTCATATAACTATTATCATGCGTAGATGGTACAAAGATCTCTTAAAATGGTCTACTAATTTTACGACCATAAATTTAACTGTAATAAAAGTCAGGCTTTATTTTAACTTTTACCTACTTGATACGCTGATTTTCTTAACATTCTCGAATGATGAGCTAAATGAAGGTTAATTATAATACCTTACAACTATAAGCACCTTAAACATTCACGAGTGCAACGTAAGATAAATGAAGTGCTGCAAAACGCAAGACATAATCACAACTATGTTCGCTTTCCGCCGGCGCTTAGGCCAGGTCTTATGAAGGGTGTGATATTAGGTTAAAAATTTATTGGTTAAAGGGATGTTATAGCAATAACAATAACCCTATTACTTTGTAAGAAAATCCACCAGAAGAGTGAAAGAAGCTATAACAGATGGTAGAACGGCCTGGCCATCAAGTTCAGGGGGCTGTTTAAAGCAGATGTATCCTTACAGGTCACAAAATCCCTGCGGAACATTGTGACCACAGCTATGCCTTGTGACATTATTATGCTTCCAACGCACCATTCAAAGCTGCTAGAATTGTATTCAATTGTATAGAGTAAATGCTATCAAGTCCGGTTGCAGACGAAGAGGGATCTTAAAGGCAGGTGTATACAATAACGGTGACATACGGCGTCTCTGAGGCATATTTATTGGAGCTGTATTCAACTGTCTAGGATTAACGCTGCTAAGTCCAGGTGCAGGGAAAAGACTTATTTTGCACACATTCAAGCATTTATCTAGTTTTACTCCATTTTTCATATCTTTTTAACTCTTGAGATTAGTGATGGACATCCTTGACCATCGCGAAAAAACTTGGATTGGTCTAAACAATTATAGAGAGGTAATCTTTTAATTGCATAAGTGAAAACATGAGTAAAGTTTAAGTTAAATCATATTGAGATATTAGGAAATTAAGTATTGAATAATTGGTAAAGTTTTGGTTATACAGCCATAAGCTATATGAAGTATCCGAATACTCTATATCGAAATATTAAATCATATATTGTAATAGCATTGAGATAATCAAAACAATCAAAAATAAAAAGTACTTTATTTTAAAACCCAACGGGAAGACAAACTAAATGACGAAGCATGGGCGTTTGAATTGAAATCACAGTCTACGGAGATTGCTTGCCTTTAAAGCTTTTGCTCCAACAAACACGATAATTCAATAAAGCCGTTTAAAGACCGTTCCTCTCAAAATAGAAATGGTTGATTGGTGTTTTCACGAGAAAATCTTCATTTTCCAGGTGTGATTTTGATGGTTGTGTAGATATAACAACACAAATCGTTCTTGACAAAACGCTTAGTAACTGAACATTTCTCAGCAGAAGCCTAAGCATTAAATCCGCTAATCAAAGTTTACCTTAATAAAGTTTCAAAAATATGAATGTACCTTTTAAGATTGATAATGACATTATTAACAATAACAGTCATTAAAAGTTTATTTTGATATTTATGTTTTAGATATTTCGGAAGATTAAAAATACTTATAAAAAAGGAAGATCCAAGGACAGATAACTGAGGGACAACCATAGAGATATTAATGGTAGCTAAACGTTTTCCCTTCCTGTCGTTGTTATTTAAGCACAACACTAGCAGTGTAATTGGCTGAGCGTTATCGAAGCCTATCGCTCTAGCGGCTCAAAAATCATTTCTGTATGTATGGTCGCAAAATATATCGAAAACGAACATAACTATGGACACAAAAATCGATTCGCAATGCCGCATGAACTTCATGGAATTTTGCTGAGTGTTAGTGAACATTTTAAATTTGGTTTTATGAGTAACATGATGCCATGAGAGGATTATAGAATAAGGACATTTGTCTACAGACTTAGCTCAATGATTGGTATTATTTGGACATGTCACATTTATTATATTGATCGGTAAGACTTTCTTGAAATTCTGTACATTGGAGTTCGATGACCAAGTTCAAGGGATTTGGCTGTGTTGGACAAATCTATAACTCCCAGTGATATCTCGAGAATGAATTGAGCAATTATCTAGAAATGTTATATATTTTGATTAGATATCACTAAGGCTTCTGGCAGATTATTGTTCTGTCTGTCTATCTTATCTTATTTTGTGTCTGTTTTCCGCTGGATGTTTCAAGAACGGATCGAGCTATGAATTTTTCATGTAACACCATGTCTACATAGGTAACGTAGTGTTTGATGACGGGCAAGGCTTTAAACAGCCTAACTATCTTCAGGATATCACGAGAAAGATCTCATGAGTATATTTTACATTTTTTCGATGAAACAAAAAAACTAAAATTTTCTTACCTGTGCGGTTGTCTATATTTCTTTCTGTCTGTATTCAGGACATATCGACAATGAAAGAGATATACACTTGAGAGATGCCTGTTACTCGACACATTGTGTGGTGTACTCCTCCCTTATCTTAAATGTACTAATGAAACTCGTTACATTTGGATTAAATGTATCTTAAAGTAATCTATTAAATAATTAAATGTATGCATTAAGTAGCTTAAAAGTGTTAAAACCATAATCGTATGGTTTTAAAAATTCAACAATCTATAACAATGTTAATAAAGTTTTACATTTTCTTGAACTTGAGACTGTAAATTATGTTGTTATCATAAATCCCTGCAAAATCTGAAATACATAAGATATAAATATTTTTTATAAACACTGTGTAACTTTGTCAGAGTCTTTATAACATTAGTTTTTCTTAGCTTACATGTTTATTAGTGATGCGATTTTTATTTGTTATAAAAGTAATTGGAATTAAAAATTGGGTATGTACAAAATGACGTGTCGATTAAAATAATTGAAAATCTTTTTTCATCATTGACTTTTAAAATTAATTTAGTTTCTACATTAGTAATCTACCAGTTCAAACAATGAAAGGAAGTCATACAATACATCACAAAAACCATGTCATATTGTATAACAAGTATGCATTTCATATAATTTTAGTACTTAGTAATGGAAAAAGACCAAATTAAATTAAATGAGGCCAGATGTGTTTTGGATTATGGGCGATATTACAAAATACAATGAAACCTTTGTCTATGAGTCTCGGTGATAGCCTAATCGATACTTCACTGATTGCTTTTCTTTGTTATATCAGGTTGCACTGTTCTGAAGAATAGTGCAATCATTGAAGTTAAATATCATCTGATAAATTGAGTATGGATGAAAAACATTCCAGTAAATATTTAAAAACTTAAGCGGAATTGAACATATTAGACCCGAAATATTATGAAAGTTTTAAATAAGAAATTAAATATCCTGCCCTGTTCAGTCGGAAGAAATGTCAGTTTCACATGTAGCAGCCATTTATAAAACAGCAGAATTTATATTATTAATTTAAAAATTTAGTTTTCAAAGCGCTGATGGAACAATAACTCTCAATGTTGGCATGTTAATACCTTCGTAAAACTTTTAAGCATTTAGTAATTCCATAATCTTAAATTATAAATACAAGTTATTTATTAATTTACCTAACATATATTTAAAATATATGGTTTTAGAAACATTTGTGGAATTAGCCAGATTTAAGTGTTTGCTCAAATGGTAAAATCTGTTCACATCCTCATCGGTATATATATATATATATATATATATATATATATATATATAAGGCTATTGCCATTTATACAATTTAACGTAAATAAATAAATAAATATATATATATATATATATATATATATATATATATATATATATATATATATATATATACAACAATACTATCTCTTTTGTGTTGTAGTACTTAGTATTTTAGAGGTATTTATCTAAATAAGAATGAAACCAGAAGATTACCGACCAGAGATTTCAAGAGAAGCTAAGTCCACCTCATATCATTATATATAAAAACTGTTAGGATAATGGAAAATTAAAAAAATGTAAGAAATTGAATAACCTTAAACAATACTTAAAAATTTGTAGATTAAGTCAATAACCTAAACGTTTACCAAATGAATGTGTTCAATTGTTATATTCATTTTTTCATATAATATAAAAAAGGTTTCGTTTATAAGAATGTATTTATTTATCTGTTAGTATCTGCTGATTTCTGTTTCTCTTAATTTATTCCTAAAATCCTATAGGTAAGATATTATTTTTATTAAAAAAAGTCTCATTACTATTTCAAACTATGCACCCTTATCTTATTTAATTAAGAGCCAATGTTGAAAAATCCAACAAAACAGTTCAGTTTATGTATGATTCGTTTAGTTACACTGCAGAATATAATTAGAAAACATTTACATACACACACTGATAATAACTATGGGTTTTAATAGTTAGAACACAGAAAATATTGAATGGTACAATGCACATACAAAGATGCCAGCATTGATGCTGGTTTGGAAACTCGTGGTATAAATGCTACTAATTGACGATTTACTATGTTTAATTAATAGCATTTATTAAACTATTTGAAAATTTCAATATTTTTGTATTATAAATCAAAGTCCTGTAACAAAACAAAAGCAATGGGGAGAGTTTAGATTTAATGAGGGAAAAACTTATTTTACATTTTTATAAGTGTTTGTTAAGATTTTAGAACAGCAGTTGACTCGTAAGGCAAATAAAACGAATTTACCTAACTGATAATAATTCCTCTGAGCCAAGACAGGTCTAATAGGTTTTAATTTTCAGAAAGAAACTAACAGCTGATACGTGTCTGTGTAACTTAACGAAACTTTTTGACGAATGTCAAAGTTCAGTGCCAAGTTGCGTTCACTCTCGCCCACTTTTTAGATATTTAGAGACCAAATAAGTTTCAATAAAACATTTTCTATTACTTAATTTCACCTTACACGAGGAATTCCACTTCGACTAGTTTGAGAGTTTGAGATATAAATACAAATGGTTACTGGACCAGGAAATTAAAGTACGAACGAATTAAAATACTCGTATTATATAAAAATTTTAACATATCAAAGTTCAAAGCACATCTATTCTAAAGAAAGACTTATTAAACTTTTCTGATCCACGAAAGAAATTTTGTTTGTATTTCAACAATAAAAACCTTAATCCGAGTATTAATCGTTATTGGTTAATACTTTTATCAACTTGTACATTCATCTGTTTGATACCGGTTCTTGTTCCTAAAACCGGCTGTATTCTAAATGTGACTAAATCAAAGAAGCCTTATTTACAAGAGAACAGTAACACTTAACTTGAGATTTGCTGAAATTAATTGGTAGTTTACTGACAAACTTGAAGACTACATCTTGCTACGTTTAATGGTGATTATGGACGATAGATGGTTTTGAAAGAAAAACATTATTACGGTTTTCTTTCATCGTTATCTGTTACAAAAATACAAAACTAATTTTCCAGAGCATAAATACCTCTAAAAATGTATCCCCTTTCCGGTGTAAAAAAAGTGAAGCATGTAATCTAAGTATGCATGGCGGTGAACTTGCCTAAGTAAAACTTAGCGACAAACACAAACTGTGAGTTAAAACAAATCAAGCATATACTTCTCAGTTTACAGCTCTGAAAAGAAGCACAAACCACGTCGCTGCACTATGTCGCATATACATGTCACCGAACGAAAAATAAATCAACTTTTGTACTTATATTCATAAAACTAAAGACGGCAGGTTGGAGCAAGTTGTGCCTCGCCCAAAATAATGTTCCCGCGCAGTGTAAGCCATCAGGTGGCGTTCGTTATTCAGCAACCTGGGTTTGTCTCTGTACAAACAAGACTGAGCTGCCTACTTTACCGTTCAAACTAACTTGAATATTTGTGTTTGTTTGCATCGTAAAGCATTGAGAATATTCTTCGTATTAAAAGTCAACTTACACTTGTTTTTAAAGTTGACTTTAACTTAAGATTTTTAACTATTCATTGTTTACTAGGAATTGTTTACACTATCTCAGAAAGTTTCCCAACTTGCGTTAAATAAATATTTAGCAGGTGGAAAACTAATGAAAGGTTTATTTATTCCACTTTATTTCATTCATAAATAGGTGTATACAACTAATGAAAATAACATAGATGTATTTGCTAAGACTAAAACTTATATTAAGAATAGTTTATAACATCAAACACACATTTTCAAACTCAAGGTAAAGTCTTAATTCTAAAATGATTCAATCGAGTAAAATGTCTGGGTCAAATAAATTGCCAAGATAAACTAGTGGGCCAGGAGCAGAGAGCTGATTGAGTTTTATAAGCTCACAGCCTGATTTGTGTCAAAATCCTTAGAGAAATTTCCTATAAGAAAGAAATCGACCGTGAGCAGCGAAAACTTTTCTCTGATTTTATTTTAATAGGTTAATACGTAAAAACCGTTAGACAGGTATTGTAAATAAATATTAAATCAGAGTCATTTAGTATATACAGACACTTGTGTATACTAAGTGGTGATTCTGAGTTTCTTTATCTGTGTATGTGGCGGTGATATAACTATTTATGATGTATCAGACGGATTTAGGTGTGTTCAGCTGGGAAAAAAATCATGCCACATTTTTATCTTTTTGGATATACCCTCGCATATTATACTCCACAAAATCCAGCGTAGGCGATGATTCATTTCAATATTATAAGAAATTCTTCTATCAATTTCAAGAAAAAACCAGGTTGTGTCCTTGTAAAGTGCAAATTGAACTTCGGCTCCCAACCTATAAGGCTAAGTTTGAGTAGCTACGATATTAATTATTATACTCATATTTTACACAAATCTAATGGTGTGTGTATAAAGTTCCTGTGGTTGCTTCTCTAACTCGATCTCGTAAAAACTACTGGACTGATTGTACTTAAATTTTACTTGTACGCTCATAGTGTCCCTAGTTAAACATATAGGCTGTTCCTATGTCAAAAAACCCCTGGAATACCTACCAGTGGTCCCTAAAGTTAAAAAAAAATTCCTTCTTAGTCTCTAAAGTTCCATTATAGCGAAAAATATTGTTAATTGAAAGTTAACTGTAATTAACTGGGTAAAAATTGTGTTATGACATAATAACCGTATGATCAAGAAAGAGAATCAAGAAAGAATCAAGAAATTTATTTGTAATAAACATTTAAAATCTTGGGTCCCAACAAATTACATTTATAGTCTTAAAAGTCCAGACTAATCTTGATAGTAACAACACTTCTAATTTCAACCGTTACTGCAACAGCTGTTTAGCTCAGAGTAAAAAAATATTCAGATGAGAAAATTAAAAGTTTTAGTGAAAATATACTTTTAACCGTACGATTTAGTAAGTATTATGTTGGCAGCTTTAATAAAGAAGGAAGTAATATAAAGTCATTTTATAAGTTGTTATTACTAGTTATTTTAGTAAAACATTTAAGAACATTAATTAATTTCGCTTTTTATTTATTAACATATTCCCGCATTTGAGGAATGTTATAGCAGTTTTTATAAATTCAACTGATTCTGTAAACTTTAAATAAATAAAAAAAAAATAATTTACAGTTTTGTTACTATAAATCATGCCAATAGTATTTTATTCTTCGTGGAATACCCACTTTCGTGTATTTATGTCGGTGAAGTTTTTACAATTTAAAACATTTTCTGGTTGGCTTGATAACTGCAGTTGAAAAAAATATCGACCTCTCAAATATAATACATTACAGTACTATATACACCTTTTAAACATAAGGAAGTCAGTACTCCTATTTGAAACTTGGCGACTTTCCACTGTATTATATGTTTCTGTGTTACTTTACGAATACAGTTCTACACAAAATTAACCATAAAGGCGTTGGTGTAGGTAGGCTAAATTTGCTAATATGTTGTATTTTAACATCTGATATGATTTTATACTCAATTTGTTCACAAGTTTATTTATTCTGCTATTTTATCATTGCCTTCATGGCTACCAATAAGCCCAATACGGTCTTATTCGCTAACACTCTGCCAAACAGACAGGCAGAGAGACGTTAATGGACGCCACTTCGATAACGCCAAAGAAAAATTACAAACAGAAATAATAACGGAAATAACACAAGGTAGGAGTACACCAAATCGTCGCGACATTGCATGCAAAATTTCATGTTTGAGATACAGAAAAGAAATGTTTACTCCTCTTCCGGTCTGACAAAATACCACTTGTGATAGGCTTCAATGAGGTCCATCCAAATTCCAAGAATGAATATTCTTGGAATTCTTTATTGTCTACGTAGAACTGAAATTTTTTAGAAAATTTTAAAGTATATAAATGGTCTTAATCGATATATCTTGTAACATGATATATTTTATATTCTTGTAATTTGAGTTAATAATTCATACAATAATTATAAAAACAATAAATACATCGCATCTATAATTTTGAAATTATAAATGCAAGGATAATATAAAACCTACCTTTGATGTATACAACAATTATTTAGTTTCCATCACATTACTAATTTACGATACTGTACCTTACTAATTTAGCCTACGATGCCGAAACAGCATCAATCCTTCAAAAAATCATTACCTTATTGATTATACCATGTTTATGACTTCATTAAAATATAAATTAGTTTTTTAATTGTAGATAATACATGTTATAAACCTAGAATGTAGATTTGAAAGGAAAATGAAATTATTATTGGAACGTTTCTACCACTAATACATAACTAACATGGTTTTGAAAGAACACTTGAATATATTATTTAAAACGTTATAACAATGGAACTAGTCTTGTAGTAATCAACGATTTTAACATACTCTAAGATCCTTCCCTCTAAGTTAAATTAGATTTAGATGAATGTATAATGAATTAGGTTCCGTTATGATTCATGACTATGCATATACCATCTGCTTCATATAACATTAGTGGGGGGTCTCGTAATAAACCAAAGAACTCTATTTAAAGTCATGCCTTGAACAAAGGATTAAAGAATATATTGTGGTGGTATAAACATTTATTTTTAAACTCCCAAGTGAATATTATGGTTTTCACAAAATTCATTATGTATTTTCTTGGTCAATCCCAATCATTTTTTACTTTGTATGATTTCACCAAACCTATTACCTAAATAATATAAAGAAAACTACTCTGTTTATTTATAATTTGGTTAAAAATTTAATAAAAATTATGGTACATATGTTATGTGTATACTGTCTGATATTAGTAGGTTCAATATGAACGTTTAAGTAGTAGTAATAAATGTAGGTAGTATAAAATATATGTAATAAAGATTTCAAATTTTAATATTTTTCAATATTTTAAATTCAGAAAATATATCTTTTATCATCAAACACTTTTATATTTCAAACAGACCAAAGAAGATTTATGTTTCTCACGTGGTTTATCGAGGAACAAGTATTGTTGCATATCCAATATTTGTAGCTTTATACATAGTTAACATGCATAAATAAATCGTCTAAATGAGAAACATAATTTTGAAATTGTGTAAAAATACAATGGTAAGTCAAAGGAATACAGAATTCTCTGACGTTAACGAAAAGTTGAAGTACTACATCTAGTATTTAGAGAGAAAAGTATTGTCTCGTATTACATAAAGTATTTAATTTTGGCTCTACAAATACTACAGGAATAAATATGATTCTTTTGTTGAAAAATACACTGTCATCAAAATAGTTCCTAGTTTTATCTAAATAAGAAATATCCGTCGTCATGGTTTAAAACCATATATACATAATAAATACATAATGATTATTAAGCGCCTCACATTTTACTGTACATAAATATTCATAACTGTAATGCTCCCACTTCAATATCCTCAAGAAGCTTTTAAACTTTTATACTACATAATGTACTAAAGTACTCGCAGACTTTAAACTCTATGTTAGTTTTCAAATTTTGTTAGTTTTCTACTTTTCACATTATACGTGCAAAAAGTTTTTTTTCTTAAATCAGATCTGTTAAAAAAGTATATTTATGTAAGTTCTGATACTAATAATAAAGCATATGTTAAATTTTGGACAATTTTCATTAGAGGTTCTAATGGAATTTGTTAAATATTGTGTTAATTTGATAATTAAAGTTTATCAAATTATGAAAAGAAATAAAAGATTACTTGAGATCGCCTTTCAGACTATTTCTTGTGAAATATTTGATAGAAATAACTGTGATGTCCAATAACGTGGAATAACCGTTGAATACGGACGTCAATACTTAAAACCCAAATTAATGAAAATAGTAAAATTAATATTTTTTATAATTAATTAAAAAAGTATATTATTCTGTATAAAATTTGTTTGGTTTTTTAAAATTGTCAAATATTATATAGAATATATTATATCATATATTATAAGTTAAGTTTAAAATACTGGTCTATAATGAAACATTTTGAATTTCTTAAAATTTAATTAAAAATATGAAAATATTAACTTTTGATTATTTGAAGGAATTAATGTACTAATAATTATACGTTAAAACTACAATATAAAACATTAATACAACAAATGAGTTAACATGTAACCTGAACTATAATAGTATTAAATATATAGTAATATAATAAATATTTTTTATGATTAATTTAAAAAGTAATTTGTTTAATTCTTTAAAATTGTCAAATATGTTAAGTTAAGTTTAAAATACTGGTCTAAAATGAAGCATTTTGTATATTCTGAAAATTTAATTAAAAATATTAAAGTATTAACTTTTGATTACTTGAAGGAATTAATGTACTAATAATTATACGTTAAAACTACAATATAAAACATTAATACAACAAATGAGTTAACATGTAACCTGAACTATAATAGTATTAAATATATAGTAATATAATAAATATTTTTATGATTAATTTAAAAAGTATATTATTCTGAGTAAAATTTGTTTAATTCTTTAAAGTTGTCAAATATGTTAAGTTAAGTTTAAAATACTGGTCTAAAATGACGCATTTTGTATTTTCTGAAAATTTAATTACAAATATAAATACATAAAACTGATTATTTGAGAATTAATGTACTAATTATACGTAACTACAATATAAAGGATACAACGAATGAGTTTACAAATAACCTGAACTATAATAGTCGGAGAAGTTCTTCTTAATTAAAATAATTGTGAACTTGTAAAAGGGTTTGTACAAAAGTTCGGTTTAATGTTGGGTTATATAAAAGTTCAGGTGGATGACAGAAGAATAATCGACTGAAGTGTAGCTGAAACTTCACTCTTGTGGCATCTTTTATTCCAGCGAACCCATTCAGTGCTCGTGCAAATATTTCAACGTATTGTGACATTATGGGCTGTACGTAGCTAGTTTTGTTAGACAGAAGACATCATTTTAAAAGGGGCTTTAGGTTATACCTATAGTAAGATGTAGCAGTTAGTATATATATATAGTACATATACGGAATTGAATAAACATAATAATTTATGTTTATGTTGTTAATACAGTGCTCCAAAATAGTTTTATCGTCGAAGAATATTCCAAGGCAATAAATATTAAGAGCTAGTGACTATAGTTTCTTTTATGAAGACACTTCTATGTATACATATTTATTGACATGTATTTGGTATCCTGATATGATGTTATAGTTTGGTTATTTAAACACATATGTTGCAGAAACGGTAAAATACAAAATAATTGAATCGTAAAAACTAATGGGTCCGTGATTTAGTGGTTGTAACAACAACAACAACAACAACAACAACAACAACAACAACAACAACAATAATAATAATAATAATAATAATAATAGTAATAATCTCTTTATTGCATTCTTTTAATAATTTTTACATCATATCGCAATTGTAAATAGTCAATTTACACGGTTTCACCTAAAAAATTCACACACCTTCATACTCACAATTCATAAAATCATTCAAGACACAATCGCATTGACCTCAGATCACTCTGAAATATTTCAGCGGATTATCATGAATTCATCAACGCGCGCGCGATTTTAAATATTTGTTTGAAATCTTACGGTTCCTTAAAACGGTATAAAAACTATTCCTAAATAATCAAATACTTTATTAAAAAGCCAAAGTTGTTTTATATAAATAAAGCATGAGAAATGAACTCTACAAAGTCTTTACGGTTCCTTAAAACGGTATAAAAAGTATTCCTAAAAAATCAAATACTTTATTAAAAAGCCAAAGTTGTTTTATATAAATAAAGCATGAGAAATGAACTCTACAAAATCTTTACAGTTTCTTAAGCTTAAAGCCCTATATAAACACAAGTATGTTGAATATACTATCTTGCAGAAGATTTCAAAACAAATTTTGATATCCTCTTCGTAATCTGCTTTAAATGAAAAATAATTCTTAAAATTATGAAATGACTGTAGCACACACATTATGAAGTGAATTTCTAAATTTTATTTAAAATACGTATATATTTATATTGTAAGCAAATTAAAAAAAACAACAATCTGAAATTTGTAAAACAATTTTAGGAGTTTTTGAATGTATTGTTCTTTTTGAAAGAAACTAGTTTATCACACCGTACAAATTGAATATCTTTGTAATAATAAGATTTATGTATATACAAAACATGTAAAATTCTCTCTAACAATTTTAAGTAAACAATTTTATAACAGTGAAAATTAGATTTTCTCTTTCTTGTTTAGAATCACAGGGAATATTAGGTACCTGTATTAAAAAATTTTAATTCATATAAAATTTCACTTAAATCGAAAAGCAAGATTCCTTTATAATTTTGTGCGTGCTGAAATAATACATGTTAGGAATAATGTGTTTTCTGTTACTAATAGCGGCTGTAACTTTGGCTGTTGGTGTATTAGTTATGTTTCAAACATTTTCGTTCAGGTGTAAAACATTTAAAATAAACGTTAGAGTGAATCAAAGCGTTCTATTTTAACTTTTATGTATGATTGTTTTATGACAGCGAAAGTCTTTGAAAAAGCATCTTACTAAAAAGAAAGAATAAACTAAGGATTGCTTACGAAATTTTAGTAATGAAAACACAATATGGGCTGAACTTTAACAGAAATAGGATGAGAAAAGGCTAATTTGATCAGTCCTATCTTCCTTTGAAGTGTTAGAAACTTGTTTCTTCAGAAGTTAGCCTCGCACTGTACATGTCGTCGTCAGCATTTCAGTCACATCCACCAATTCCATTCACATACAAAACTTGTAGCGTCGAGTTTGCTCAATCCTAAAGTGTCGGTTTATTGTTACGTTGGAGAATTCTGCTTGATTCTGGACGTCGTCGCTCACAGTATTTCACGTGTTAAATTTAGTTTAGCAATGTTTAGAAATAATGAACGATGATTGGAAATGTTAAAATTGGTATAGATTTAAATTAATTAGTCAGTTACAGTATCCATTTTTATTGTCCAAGATATTATTGTACTTACAACCCAGTGGACACAAAAATACTCATTGTATTTCTCAAGATTTAGCATATAATGGTGTTCAGTCATTTGCCAAATATCAACACATTTTGGTCGCAGGTCAAGTTTTTGTCACACAGGTTATATTGCAAATGTAGTTTTTGGTGTAATAAATAGGTTTTCATTTATTTAGCCCTACCTAAACAATACAATCTCTATAGGTTGCATTTCAAATTAGAAGTAAAAACATAGGATTAGTTTAAATAGGTTGACATATGATGGATAACTGTAATGAAACCTAACTCCAAATGTGCGAAAAGAAGGGTAAATTTGGGTTTGTTACTATCTATATATCTGTATAACCGTAGTAACTGGACGAAAAAAGCAAAATTCAAAATTTGGCGTATTATATTTTATGGTGTTAAATTATTATTAATTAATACTGAATGAGCCTGGTTTGGAGATAGGAGAGACATCACTAGAGAATAAGAACTTTTAACAACTCTGTTCACAAAGCTTTGTTACTCCTAACGTAACAAACATATCCCTATTGTCAGTACCCACATATTTATGCAACTATATATAATAAATAAATATGTATATATATATATATATATATACATATATAAATTTAAAATTTCTTTAACTATTATGCTATCTTACTCGAACAAGGTATCCAGTAAAACACTGCTAGGTATACGATCAGTGAATTGGGAAATAAGCTAGACGAAGAGCAAAGGTTTTAACACTTTTGGGTACAGTTTATCTATAACTATAAACTTCTACACCTAAGACATAACTATTCATCCATTCAATATGTATTCCAGCTGAATCAGTGTTATAAGGACTATATATATATATATAGTCCTATTGGTCCATGGAACAATACCCTAAAATTTATTTCCAGAGATTTGTTACACTCTTTTTATTTGTTTTATTATGGTATACTAATTATTAAAGACTATGTTCTTATAAATTCACGTATGTTCTTAAATATGTGACTAGTTATAACTATTTGTATTTGTTAGAACGAATGTGCACCAACTATAAAACATCTTCTTCGGGCAGTTTCTTGTTTAATCACGATAGTCGTAAATATTATTTGCTCATATAAATAGAATATTCATCAATATATTAACATCTTATCTATCTTCAAGAACATCATATTCAAACACAGAGAAAGGAGGGGAATATGTAACGCCTCGTAACCATAATATTTTATTCTCATATTTTACTGTAGTAAAAATAAAAAAATAAATTATCTATAAAAACTATGCTTACAGTTGCAGAATATATTCGATCAATTTAGAAGTTCAGCAATTTAGAGATTCATTAAAAGAACAGAATACACAAAGGACTCTTAATTAGATCGCAGGAGTATGTGGCAATAAAGGTTTGTAGGTAATCAATCAATGTTACATCAGGGCAGGTGTCCTAGTTACAGGCTTTACGACCCTTATCTAATTAATAGCACAGATTATCTCTTTTATGGCTGTGATTACATTAAATTTAAAGGTCCACTTCATTAGTAGTAACATTGCACCAAATTCAGAAGTATTCTTGGATATATATATATATATATATTACTACAAACGTATAGTGTGAGCGTTTTGGTACAAATATATAATGGGAACTTACAGTGAAACTCCATTTAAATAGGTATGTATATTAGTTTATCCTGTATATATGTAAACTTAAATTGTTGTTAATTATAGAAACTGGTACAGTGTCTTTAGTATCTCATCCTCTTCAACTGGCTTAAATACTGTTTTAATATTTACTTTTTAAACATGCATCCTGCTTATTTGATAACACCAAATTTGAACGTTTTAATTTAAAATAACCCTCAAAAATATTGCCTAGACCTCAGAACACTAAAATACGCCTGTATTAGCGGATATGTATTATAGATAGTAATTGTTGAAATGAGCGTTCTCGTAGGATACTCGACGATGTTGCAGAAGTTATTATACTCAGGTATCTTGATAAGGCACATTAGTTAGTGCAGACGACAGTAATGGCCAAATAGGTGAACACGGTCTTTGTCACAATTAAAATATAGATTATCAAACGCTTCTCATTATGAGAATTCCTCAAACTTATGATTTTTAGCAATTTACAGAGCGTTAGAAATGTTAGTGGATATCACAGATTTTGAATGCTTAGATGTAGCGATCAAGCGACGCCAGTTCATATCTGTTGCAAACTCTAACCTCAATGTAACGGTGCCAGATATTGGCGAAGGTACTTTGCAGAAGAAAGATTCTCGTCGGTCTGTGAGTACCTGCCAAGCGGAATGTTAAACAGTTGTCTTGGTGGCTACTGGGGCTATTCCAATCAAATCCCGCTTTCTAGAGAAAGCGGATTTACTATTATGACAGGAAGGACTGGTTCAAAGTTTTTGAAACTAGAGTACGCAGCGGGGAGAACTAGCAAACACAAAGACAACATCTCTGAACATCCGGTTGACGTGATGTGAGATCGGGTGGACGGATGTTGAGCGGTAATTCCCGTGCTTTCGTGGGCAAGTCTCGATTTTGGAGTGTTCATAAATCTGGTGTATTTATAAAATTACAATTCTGAGAATAATACATACATGGTAATATCGTATTTTCTGTTATATCGCTAATGTAAATATATGTTTTGTGAATACGAATTTTATACATTTTAACAGACATTTTAAGGGCTATATAAATTTCAAATAGAGTGAATAAATAAAATCATAAAAGTAACTGCATTTTTACTTGTATGATGGTAAACTGAAGTATCCAAATTTAAACAATGTTTTACTTAATCATTGTTTTAGTTAAAAATACAGTATTTAGCGTAAAATGGCGTCATATTATATTTACTTCCTAAATATACACATTCTGTTTGTAGTATTGGTCAAAATAAACTAAATTAAGGAAAGAAAATAGAAAGGTGTCATATAATTTATATAATATGATTTCACTCCTTGTTTTATATCTCTTTTTACCTCATCCAAAAACAAATGATTTTTAAGCAGGAATTCATAAAGAATCAATAAATATTTTGATTTTTTTGATAAGAAATATTAATCGTAACGCTAAGGGATAGGTTGCCAGTGAGAGTAAGGCTGTATACTGCCGTAGTGTAGGTCGCACAACTGTGAGACGTGACTTGCTTATTACTCGGATTGTGAGATTCGCCTCACGTCTTGGTGTCATTAGTAGTGTCGAGTTATGTCAGAGTTCTGTCCCATTTCGCTCTCTTCTTTTTGCTTCACTCCTGTCTGTGGGAACACTTTTTGTTCTTTAAAGAAAGCTTCACTAACGGTAAGTATAAGAAAAGGATATACAATGAAAGGAGGAGAGAAAGATGGCAGAAGATGGTAAAGCAGTGTAGACTGTATCTATTTTTAATAATCCCTCCGTTTTTACAACATCTGCAAAGTTTTATAGTGTGCACAAGTATAAATTAAATTACACTATTATTGATTGGGTGTTTTATTAGTCCAATAATAAAAGAACAAATTTTGTCTTTCAAGCTCTGTATTAGTTTATTTAAAAGCAAATCCAAGGGGTTTTCACTTGAAAAATTAGCACTCATAAACTAAATACTTCAAAATCTAGACTTAAATTAAATTTCACTTTAAAATAATAAATGGAAATTAAAGTTGTCTCCACAAAAGATATTCACTCAAATAAAATAAACAAAATGAGCTCTAATTATGCCTCTTTAAGCAAAAGTAAAGAACAAATTGTAAACTTCTAAAAATTTAACTAAAAACGTGTACCCTATATAATTCAAAATTGTAACTTAATATAATATATAAAAATAATAATAAAATATTTTAGTTAAAAAATTTGTAATTTATATAAAATGTCTAAAATATTGTGACAAAAATTTAGTTTTTTTATCGCTCCGAGTTCAAAACCGAGAACAGGCAAGTTGGATCAGAAAACCAAATTTAACTTAATTTGTAGCACATGGCATATAAAATAAAAATCAAAATGTTTTAGAAATGATTAGACAGACGAAAATATTTGATCGAAAGGGAGGAAACACTTCTGAAGAAGATATCAAACTGAAAAATGAGGAAGGGATCTACACCTCTAACGTTCACTCAGAGTTCTACCTTTTTTAGGAATTAATCTGACCAGAATACAAAATTACTAAGGGAGGGACTTACGCGAAGGAAGGTGATGGGTAGGACACAAGTAGGAGATAATAGAAGAAAATACATACAAAAATTGTGGTTTACAATGCGGACATGAGAATCAACTGTTCTGTTACTAGTTTACCTCGGGCCAGCTCGGCAGGCCAAGTCCAAGGACTGCCTATCCGTATGCCTGCACTTAATTTACCAGATCTGTTCAATAAATTTGGAGAAAACTGGAAGCGTTTTGTTAATAAATCTTATAAAAAGGAGCCTAAAGCCTCATAATTATGGTTACCAAATTAAATAAAACCGGTAAAACAGGAATACTACTATATCTCCACCAGTGCTCTCGGTAGAGTACGGCGGTGATGAGTATAAATGTTCAACATGAATACTAATCAATCTCAGAAGATATCGCTCTCTCTTGAGACTGGCTTCCACATAGTCAGGATAGATATCTTCAAGAGAATAAATGATAAGCCATCTGGGATTCCTATTGAGGTTTGTTTCATCATAATGTTCAATACAGATAATGACTTATAACATTTTCAGTTTTCTTGATTTCAGTGTCCTCTCTACATACGTAGAGAGACTTTTCCAACCCCGCAGATTAGAGAAAATGTTAAGGACACTATCATGCTTAAAATTGGCTGGTAGCTATCTCGAGATTCTTTCATCTCCCCATCTTCTGCGAAAAATATGTATCAGTATTTAGTGCTCCTAATTTCTGCAAACGCACTTCGTAATCTCGAACCTGATTGCCTTGGACTCTAAATCTTGGGAATTATGTTTCGATACCTGTTCCACTCATTCTCAGTACTCAATACTCAATTCGTTTATTATCCAAAAGAAATATGCGTGGGCATTATTCTCTAATCTTCTAAGCAAACTATTAATCCATGCACTAATTAATAGTAATATTACGATTGAAATTGAACATACTATTTACTGCATTAACTAAAATAATAATAGTAGCCTATATTTTTGTTCAAATTCGACTTCCTGGACATTGTAGTATTGTTTAAAAGGAAGAAAAAACCCCAAAAATAGCTAGAAATCCCTTCAGCAATAGTTTATAAGTAAGAAGGTAAGGAGTTGAAACGACGGATGTGATATATAAACACTTTTTTAAAACAGTTTTGTCGAGGAAAAACCAGGTCGTTTAATTTTTTTTAAAGAGTAACTATTAGTGACAATGAAGAATTGGGAGTATTTTGTGTAGACAGAAATATATTAAAGAATGTAAACAGGAATGTCAGGATATCATTTTGGTTAAAGAAAATATGCATGGCTGCGTATGATTAAATTTGAAAATAATTCTAATGATTCTTTAAAAACAATTCTTAATGTATTGAGTTTTTATGCTCTAAAATCCCCAAATAGGCAATTCATAACTAATATATGATCAAAAACAGCTATAATAAGTGAGCAAAATAATTTCCTCACTGATAAGACAAGATTATTTGTTCCTTAAATATAAGCAGCTGCTAAGATTGTAAGTAGTTTTGTCAATGTGATCATAGAAATCAATTAAGATTCCAATTAGCTATCATTTAAAGAGGCAAACATGTTTAAATATAGCATATATTAATATTTGAAGAGTAGATTTAAGTTCCAGAAGACTTTATTAAACCGAAATTGATAAATTCAGTTTTCAAATAGTTATGAATAAAAAAGAATTCTCACTTAACCATTGCATAAAAACGTATTCTGAACTAATCCCTGAACTTCAAGCTAGGATTGGCTGAAGTTAGATATGACAATGCAGTATCATCTGCGAACTAAGAATATTTTAGAGGTACTAAACTCTTTGATGAATGTCGTTTACAACAAATAAAAATAAAACTGTCTGAGGATGGAACCTTGAATAATTCCAGATTCCGTTATTCCGATACCTGTTTTCTCAAAATCCCTTTTCATCAATACAAGGTATTTCAAGAACCTGTTTACTGCTCAGTAGAGAGGGAATCGAATTTTATGACCTTCCCCTGAAACCCATTATTCAAGTTTGGTGGATAACAATGAATTGTCCTCGAATGCTTTAGTAAGATCCCAAAACATGATTCCTGTTATCTAATGAGTGTGAGACTTTTGTTATCAGATAAGTGACTAAAAACTGCAAGGGAAAGTCAAAATTACTTTAATATAGTATTTATCAAAGAGACAAGTAATTTAAAGGTCTGGAGAACACTAGCTTCTTTAGAACATTTGAAAATGTTAAGACTATTGATACGGTACGGTAATTGCTAAGTTCATTAGGACATGCTTTATTTGGTATAAGAAGGTTTAACAAATTATAGTTTTAAGCTTGATGGAAATTTCCCATTTTCAAATGACTAATTGCAATAAAGAGGCTCAGAGTCCACACGGCTTTTTCGAATTTTAGAATGCCACATGAATTGCTCGTTTTCAAGGACTTGATCACGGAAATAATTAATTTTTTTCTGTTAGGGCTACAAATATAGAAGAACATGATTTTACAAGTGGAAGGTTTCGAGAAGTTTAAGTGAAGAATTACTATCAGTCAGAGTTTCTATAAACTTGACATACATCTGCAATAAAGGAACTGAATCTTTCAGAAACTAATTTTGGGTTTCATATAAGATTACAACTCTAGT
This sequence comes from Homalodisca vitripennis, assembly GCF_021130785.1. Lineage (NCBI taxonomy): Eukaryota > Metazoa > Arthropoda > Insecta > Hemiptera > Cicadellidae > Homalodisca > Homalodisca vitripennis. Next base: position 136,321,880 of record NC_060207.1, read on the forward strand.
CAGCTCTCAGTTTGTTGAAACTCGATATTTACTTTCATTCAGCTGACTGGATGCTCTTCCTGAACTCCTTCCTGGTTTAAACAAAACGTGCTCTCAAAGGAAGAGAAGATGTAGAACAAGTAGTAATTAATTGTGGAGTTTCTTTAGATTTTCATCAAAAGGGATCTTTATTTTGGGGACTCCATGAGCTGAACTTGGACCTTGTAATTAGAAACACAATCAAGATGAGAGGATATGACTAGAAAAAATGAATTATGTGATGAATAACTCTGATATTACTTACATTTCAAGAGTTGGACACATTTAGAACACGGACAGTTTCGGCGGCGTGCCGTCCATGAAAATTGTCATTCATAAGAGGGTGGGGTTTCTACAATGTTAAAATGTAGCTGACTGTATGACGTTTTGATGCTGGTTTATATGAATAGTTTACATTTATAACGAGAGAGATAGGAGAAGGAAGGTTGCTGCATCCCTTATGTATTATGCGGGAAATCAGATTAATAGTAATAATTTTCCATTTAAGGTTAAAATGAACGCTAAATGTGACGACTAGTGACAGAAGATGGGCATTGTCAATCCGAGAGTTTATTTAAAAGATCTCCGTGTTAATCTCAGAAATAAAACCATTCAGATTCGGCTCCTCTCGGTTTGGCATAAGCAGACAATGTAAATAAATGTCTAAACCACAAATTTTCAATACTACATTAGTCGGATTTGACATGATTTGCCCCACCATGACCTGTTAAATATTCATTATTGAATAACAATATTAGAATAACTAGTTAATTCAACAAAATCATGTAGAACTTTTCCAAGCTTAACACTGGGTCTAACATTTACAAGCATATCAGTATCACTACAGGAGTTTTCTTGTAACAAAGGACCCACGAATCATAAAAATACTATAATTTACACAAATTCTATATTAACCTCATGCTCCGTCACTGCTGTCTCTAGATAAGAGCCAGACTTTTCGAGGGTAGCAAAGTAAGGGTTATTGTGTTGGAAAGAGAGACCTTAGGAGTTACGGAAATAATGTAGGAAAAAATAATAAAGGCTTATACTAACCTTTGGGTAGTTTCCATGGGAAGTTGACTCAAGCGTTATATTGATGACCTTAGGATCTCGTAGGCCTTTTAATCATCCAATTTATTCAGTGAATTTTTTGTCTTTTATTGCCATCTTGTCTCTTTTTATCAGCCCTCAATAATGAGTACTCAGAAATATTAGCCTCTGTATCCTTCCTAAACCCGCTTTCTTTCGGAAACGAGAACCACCTTCCTAAAAACGGAGACAGGGTTTAAATTCCATATTACATAGTAAATTTGACTGGTTGACCGGAGGTTTCCTTTCTCTGAACAGTTTTCCGCCAACACCTCGCACCAGTACAGCAAGGTGTGTGTAGTAGACATGAAGAACCTATACTTTTCAACAACGGTCCTTCAATAGACGGTGAATTCCGCCGCGCATGTGATATTTCATGTTAAGATACTTCATAGCTATCTAAATCCAGATCTTTCTCGGTAGCCTATATACTGACTCGGCTATTGCAGTAAACATCTTCCATTGAAAGAAGGACGCTCTGGTCTCCTAGATTACAATATAGGACATCACCCATCCAGGTCATCTCCATCAATCGACTGTACCAACAACTGTTCTTTGTCAAGAGACATTAGTGGTACGAGAATAAATATTTTGATACCATCGCGTATCTCAAGGAAGCTCTCCTCAGCAATAACTGTCAACAATAAATATCCGCTTATACAATTATATTTAAGAGGTCGAAGTTGTAAGCTATATTTGTGATCGGCTGAGATTATGCTACAATTAGAACCGACTCGGAATAAGTAACGTTCAAAAATGGCATATCTCCCTTACATCGGCTGATAAAATATGTAGGCTTATTACAAAACTTAATATCAAAGTGGTATCTAAGGCGGCTAAACCACTTTTCGCCCTGTTAATACATTATTTCACTTTGTAAGCCTGTATTCCACGAAAATCCACATATTTGTGATTCAGGCTCTATTGGGGGACAAAAAAAGTAGTAGCTATACAAGTTTAGTAATATCGGTTAGGCATACAGAATTCAAAGGGAAAGAGTTTCCATAACAGAACACAATTATGTAACCAAATATGTAACATTATTCGACAAAACGAAAATGTTTGTGATAATTTCTTACTAATATCTAAGTGTAATAAAAGAAACTTGGAAATAGTTAGGAAAGAAAGTAACTGTAACATAGTTTATGAGACGACCTGGCTAAAAAAAAATAAATTTGTATTCCAGTATGGGCAGAGGGAATATTCACCCTTACTGCTGAAGCAGATATTGGTCGTCCTCCTGGTTCATACTAGGCCATAAAGACCTTGAGTCTTTTTAACTCATTCTCATAAATTTTTAGTAATTCACATGTTTTATTTTGAGTGTACAAATAAACCATGAAATAAACATTTGAAAAACTTTTTCAGTAATTTCGGACAACCAAAAACCTTCTAGATTGCAAATCATACAAAATTAAAATTGTATTCACTATGTTAATTTGCAGTGTAAAGTGAATAGTCTTTCCGGCTTAGTCGGAAGAAATAGGTAGATTTCAAGAAAACTGATTTATAATTAATTTATTCTCATGGGATTTACATGTACTCAATATATCGAAAACCGTCCGAAATACAAAACAGGTTTAGAAATTGTTATAAGCGTTCCAAAAGATTTTGAATTTTTCCTATAGTTTTAGATAAATAACGGAGTTGTGAATTTAAAATAACTTTAACAACCACGATATTGAACAAAATGACGTACCAAGCTGGCCAAAGGAATTAGCCAAGAAATTCATAAAATAAATTTTTGTACCAAGTATCAATTTTTTTGGAATACTTTTGGGACAGTTATTGTTTCCACATGCAGCGTTATATAGCATAGACGGGGGGGGGGGTGGGGGTGGAGGGTCATGTACGATGAAGTTACCCAGAAATCATCTGCAAGAGTCACTATGAGGATGAATGCAATAGGCTTATTTTGAGTACAAAATCTACCTAAAAGTCAGCTGTAAAATAAATGTGGAAACAACCGTAGTCTTATGCATAAGTGACAGCACTATCAGGGGAATGCCTTTGTGACATCTCCGCTCTGACTGTCTCTTAGACGGTCTACTCAGAATACATTCCTGCGGGCCTGTATATTTACTTTTTCAGCTTCAAAACTCTCATCTGTCCTAACTACATTGTTACTCATAATAAAAGTATATATGGCTTGAATATACTGTATTTTCTTATCGTAAAACTATTTTAGAATGTTTTAATTATTTTTAACGACTTTGATGACAAAAACACAATTACTAATTTAGTTTCAAAGTATTTTTATTCATTACATTATGAGTCAAAGAATTCAACCCATTTACAAAATGTTAATAATATTTTTGTATAGTCGTAAATTTTTATTTATACTGTTATTATTTTTTATAGATACAAAAAAACTCAAAAACTCAGTACACTTATAAACTTCGAGCAGTTAGGTGTCAGATGTTATTATATCATCAACTGAATTGCATAAATAAAGTGGCAACTATAATTACTATACTGTACATTTTATAAATGCATACACATTGATGACGTGTGCTTTACTTTTAGAAACAGCGATAAAAGTTGGTTCATTCTATAATAGACCAAATGTATGTTTAGTTTTACTGTTTTCTAAAACTATCCAGTTTGTGAAACTATGGAGAACGCAAAGGTAGAGCCATGAGTTTTATATCGCATTTGTTTTCGAAACAGAAAGAGAAAGAGGGATGAATATTGTACCATTTTATTTTTTCAGTTCATGAATGTAAAGTACCGAAGAAGACGGCAGGTTGGAGCAAGTTGTGCCTCGCCCAGATAATGTTTCCGCGCAGTGTAAACCTTCAGGTGGCGTTCGTTATTCGGCAAACTGGGTTTGTCTCTGTACAAACAACCTACCTACTTTCCTGTACAAACTAACTCGAATATTTATATTTGTTTGCATCTTTGTGCATTGAAAACAGTCTTTACACTTCAAGTCGATGTCATGAATTTCTAAAGTCAACATTAAAATGTTATTTAAGACAGTTGCTCATTACTCACCTGTCCTTACTCATACTAATTCAGTAATATTCTCAATATAACAATAAACATTGAGTAGCTAAAAATCCTAGATATCCAAATAATATAATAAAAAAACACAATTTTGAACACATAAAGACAATGTATACAGTATATTTTGTATGTATTTGTACAATTTATTGGTTTAAGAGCATTTTTGAATAGTGTTTGATGTTTTGAAAAGTGATAACATTATTGGGGACAAAATAATTCATTTGGAAATATGTTAATAAAGAAAGGTACGACGTAAAAAGCCTTTTATTAAGCCTTTTTATTAATAACTAGCTCACCGCAACTTCATATACATTTTCCTGTCAAAAACAGGAAAACCATTGTTATATAACAAAATAACAATCTAATCACTCATGAGAGAAGTGAGTTACTTAAAGATATTCCAATGTTCTCATCCATTTTAGATTTAAGATTAAAGTGTTTTTGGACTCTAAAGTCGAAGAGTGACAGTTTTTATAACAACAAGCACCCGTGAAATAACTAGGATTTTTCATTAACATTTCATGATATTTAAATAAATAACTCCAACGTTTCCAGTTAAAATTGATCTATTATGTCGTTTTTAATGGTTAACAGCTTCAGATGTAATGCGAAATTCCTAAAGGATTTTTCCTATTATAGGTTCTACGTGTATGAGCACTTCTGGTTCGAATTAATTATCTTTCCGATGCCATGATTTGATTTAGCCTTATTTTACTAGTTAAGAAAATAATACGTATACATTACGACAGAAGTCTGAGAAGCCTACTTCGGCCATAAAGCATACACTTTCGGCCATTACAAATTACATTGTCTTTATTATCTACATTACAGTGCTGATCAAGCACTACATAGTTAATATTTACTAACATTTACAGTTAAAAGATTTACTAAATCTTTATGTCTTCAAAGTCTGTCTATGATTAATCTTATACCTGATTAAAGGCTTCTAACGGTTCATTGCAGCGCTTTGGTGAAGCCATTAGTCACGACTTGTCTCTTAAGAAACAGGCATGGCTACAGGGGTTTAAAGTTTTTAAACAGCTGAAAATTCAATACTGTACACGACATTAAGATACACTTTTCCAATGTTTATTGATTTGTATATCTTTCATAATTATTCATAAAAGTAGTTTTTTTTCAGATTAATGGTTAAGGACCAATATTGAAATATTTTAATAGTGCCAATGAAAACTAGAGGATTCCAATACTCATCGGTGGTATTGAGACGGTGAAATACGATATCTAGAAACATTAAATAGAAAAAAAAAAACAAATGAGATTCACTTTATACAATTTGGCAAGAAAGCTTTACTTAAACAAGAAATATTAGTATACTCAGTGTTTTCACCCGTACACAATTATTTGCATTCATACATACATTATACTTAACACATATTCCACTGCATATAAAACTTTAGAAGTGTAATGCTCGACAACTTCAATACCTCCAAGAAGCTTTTCAACTTTTATACCACATGAGATGTACTTAAGTACTCGCAGACATTCAGCGCTTTGTTCCAACCTTTCTGGATCTTTTCAAAACTCACAGAAAGTTGAAATGTTTTACTTTCAACACTAAAACTCTACATCATTCTTGGTTACTCGAAATGAATTTGCTAAATATATGGATTATGAAACAAACTGTGGAAATATTTTTGAATTATATAATAGTTTCCTATATACAAGGTTTTCATTTCAGGTTTAACCGAACTGAAAAACGGATACTAAGTAGGTCCACTATAATACGTTCTAATTACTAAAAATATGAAAACACAAGATAGATTTGAAATAATTTTCTGCCAGAGCTGAAGTATGAAAAATTACTCTCAAATTATTATGCCGAAATAATTGCATGATTGCATGATATGTCAATTTATTAAAAAAAATATGAACTTTCGATCATTGAGACTTATTTATTTAAAATCTAAGAATACACGACTTGACATAAAATCAAAATCAGCCACCTCTTTCTTCCGATTAATGAAAGTTTATCTGAGTATAATCATTGCTAAATTAACTATTCTAGGCTAGTTTTGTCATGCGGAGGACATCATTAAAGAAGACGTTTAAGCGATTTAACAAGATTTAAGTTGTATCATGTATAATCAAACAAATTATATAGAGATAAATTTGATTACAACTGCAGCCGATATGCTGGGTACAACATTTGATAATAATCGAGATATTGACTATAGCTGTTAACATTGGACTACAGACATTTTACCCAAGCCATCGGTTATAAGAGGTAAATATGCTTAAACCAAAATGTTAGTTACAGCCGTTGTTAGAGAATATATTAAATATCACGGACGTAAGCAATATATTACTCCTTAGAATATACAATGACTTAAACACAACTCAATATTTGTCACCATTATTATTTTTAGTATTATTCTATTATTATTTCTTTAACAGTTTAAATGAACCAGATTTTAAATACTACATATCATTATAAAATCAAAGAAAAGGTTAAATTTTTACTCTCGTATCACTTATAACTTTTATTGTAGTTTGTCTTTCTCTCTTTCAGATACGTACTTTGCTAAAAAGGAGAAACAAATTAGGATTGTTCTAGAAAGCTTTTGTACTGAAAACTACTGCCACAGATGAACTTCATAAGACACTAGTGCTAGAAAAAGATTAATTTAATCAGTAAAATCTTCCTTTCAGACGTTGAAAAACTTGTTTCTTCAGAAGTTAGCCTCACATTGTACATGTCTTCGTTAGCATTTCAGTCACATCCGCCAATTACATTCACATACAAAACTTGTAGTGCCGAGTTTCTCAATCCTAAAGTGTCGGCTGTGTTGTTACGTTGGAGAATTCTATTTGATTCTGGACGTTGCTCATAATGTTCAAGTAGTTACACTCTATTAAAGAAAGTTTATAAACGATAAATTATAAAAGTTTATAAATGTTACTAGAACTAGTATAGATGATTATTTTTTAAATATTTGGTTCAAGTATAAATGTAACAAAATCTTATGTTACCTTTTATGGAAGCATATGTACTGAAAATCCATGTAATTTAGAGACATGGAGTTTTAGTAAACATTATGCCCATAGGCTTTTTAAAACCTTTTGTAGTAATGGTGACACAATACCTAGAAAGTTTTGATAATATAGGAGTAATAAATAGGCGGAATTGAGGAAAATGAAGGATTTCTGTTAGTGGATGAAATATAGAAAACTAATTTTAAGTTTCGTGGTTTTTTGCCTTGCTGAATATGAAGTTTAAAAAGATGTGTGCTAAGATGCGTATTATTTGTCAAATGAACAATTCTATGGTCGTAGTGGAATCTAGAAAATCTTCAATTGGCTAGAGCTCGCATAAGGGCCGTACACATGATTACACAAAATATTGGTAATTTTGATTTTAGTTTTGAAGTAAGTGAATTTATTATTTGTAATATTAACAGTTAGTACTCGTATAATAGTTTCAAACGGTTTGTGTCAGGGTATGTAGCAAAAACGAGCGCCATTCTTACAAAAACGGTAAAACTGCTGTTTTAATTACTCTTTTCCATTGTTTAGAACACCATTAAATTCTGATATTGGTTATGGATAGTATTATAATTGAAACGTCTTACGCGATCTCCTACTAAAAGTGATTATTTTTTTTATAAATCTGCTTTTGTTATAAAAGTGTTCAGACAACGTGGGCTTCACAAGCAAGTTGATATTGAAACGGTTGTTTGGATACTGATAAAAAAAAGATTGTCACTATAAATGATGCTGTCGCTCAGTTCTGATTAGATTTGGAAAGTAGATGAAATATCTAAACTATGAGACTTTGTATTCTCTTCTGGTTTACCCATCTAGACCGAAGTTTGGGAAGCTTTAAATATAAAAGTTTTAAGATTGAGGTAATTGAAATGTTGAATTAAGTTGTGGAGCTCAGTGACTCTTGCAATTTCAAGTTCTGTGTTTGATTTTCCTTTGAAACAGAGTCCTGTGATCAATATAGGACTATTCGTCCTTGATGTTGACGTTTAATAAAAAGAGCAGCGGACTGAGGATGGAGCCTTGAAGAACCCTACGACCCATCTCACTCCCTCCAGACCACGAATGGAATCAGGGTGTTTCAATGCAGTCAAATGCTTTTGATACGTCAAGACACACACTGAGTGCATCTCTATCACTTTAAATTCCTTTTACTATAATCTTGAATAAACTAAAGGCTGCGTCTATTGTTGACTTCCTCTTCCAAAACCGAACTAGTTTCGATGATGGTAAATTGTGCTTTTCCAAAACTTTCTTGACGATTCGACGGAAACATTTTCAAAAATTTGCTAAAAACCGGTAAAATTGAGATGGATTGATAATTTTGAATGGATTTGGGATCACCTTTTTTGAAAATCGGGAGGTGATTTGTTTTTTTTATAAAATATATATAAAAAGAGGGATTTATCGAACGTCGAAAGCGACCTCAACAAGTTTGGTGCATATTGCTTAAGAAGCCACGTTGAAACATGTTCAAATCGTTTGATTTCCCTGAAGGAAGATATCTCATCACTCTGGCAATTTCCTTTCTCTTCTGTAGTGAGAGTCAGAGACATGGAAACTGCTGAGCTCCGTGCTAAAGTGGAGTGTGGCTGCTTTTGACTGAATCCCTGATCAGCACCTCCAAAGGAAAAGGAATGGTTGAAAGCGTCTGCGACTTTTGCCGCATCATCGACTTAATCGTTTCTAGTCTGAAGCTCAATTTATCTTTCAGTTGATGAACTCTTATTTTTGATTATAACCCATGGGGTTTATTAAAAAAGATTGTTCGACGTGAACAATTGTTTGGTGATCTTTTTATAAATCCACTTTAAAAAACAAACTGGAGTGCTTGTTAATTTAAGAAAATAATCGCACTTTCTCTCTTGAAACCAACATTCCTATTCAAATCCAGCAAAAGTTTTTACTGTAACCTTTTGATGGGTGTTTTTAGGAGATAGCTCATGTTCAGATGGAAATTTAAGTTGTCTCAACAGTTTTTGAATTGTAACTCAACGGGATCTCTATAATTGATTTATGTTGCGATGATTGGGTCCTGTGCTGGTTTGAGACCTCTTAACAATGTTCAGTTGGCCACAGTGGTCAATCGTGTGTAGATCACAGATTCTCGGAAGTCAGTCATGTTTTAGATGACGTTGCTAATTTCTGTCGCTGAAATGCTAGTTGCTCTCGCTGGTGTGTCTACCGACCAGACAAGAACAAATGATCAAATGATCACAACAAGTCAGCAAAATGTTTCGTTACGAGACTATCGATATCTAGGATGTTAAATATCTCGTAACGATACACTTTTTTATCCTTTTCCGTCATGTTAGTCAGAATTTTTAATGATTTGGATTTTTTAATCACTGTAACTTTTAAGTAATTTTCAGTTGTTCTGTTGATAGAAACAAAGGTAAAGGAAAAATTTTTAAAACACATCAACACAAACACTTTTAAATAAGGTGCTAAAGCATTAGTTAGCCAATTGGTAATTATGAATGTTGAAATACTCTTCTTGTTAAATCCGTATTCGGAAATCAGTTTTCGAGAAGCTCTCCATACAAGAGGGAAAGTGGTGCCCAAATCGTGAATGTAATCAACTCGTTGTACTGGATGGTCATTGATTGGAGAAAAGGAAAGCAAACCTCTATTCGTGTGTTACTGGCGGTAAGATCGATAATGTAATCGACTCATTACAATGGATAATCACTCCTAGCAAATTCAAAGTTGGGGTGTGAAGTGAAATATAGCACACCATGATTCGCGTATTACTGGCGGTAAGATCGATAATGTAATCGACTCATTACATTGGCTAATCACTCCCAGCAAATAATAAAGTTGGGGTGTGAAGTGAAATATAGCAGACCAGGATTCACGTGTTACAGGCGGTAAGAGTGATAATATAATCGACTCATTACATTGGCTAATTACTCCCAGCAAATATAAAGTTGGGGTGTGAAGTGAAATATAGCAGACCAGGATTCACGTGTTACAGGCGGTAAGAGTGATAATATAATCGACTCATTACATTGGCTAATTACTCCCAGCAAATATAAAGTTGGGGTGTGAAGTGAAATATAGCAGACCAGGATTCGCGTTTTAATGCCGGTAAGATCGATAATATAATCGACTCATTATATTGGGTAATTAATTAATGATTGATTCGCGTGACCATGACTGGCGGTCAGATCGATAATTTAATCGACTCATTAGATAATTACTTCTAAGGAATACAAAGTTAAGTGAGATAAAACAGACGGCACACACATTTCATGAATGTAATCACTTCGTTTATTGCGTAGTTGGTGAGTTTATTGAAGCAAAACAGACCAAGATTCCCTTGTTACTGGTGATCGATAATGTAACAATTATTGTAGTCAATAATTGATCCTAGTAATTATAAAACTTAAAGTGGAGTTAGGAAATTTAAGTCGTGATTCGCGTGTTACTAGCACTCAGATCGTGAGTCTGAAGTGACTCACCTCGTTTAACGGCTTAATTTTACTTCTGATATATAAAAATATTAATAAATATGTTTAAATATTATTAATATATCTATTATATATTATTATATTTATATATCTATTATTATTATTGATATATTTCAATATCGGTTTAATTTTAAATTATTAAGAGCCTACTCTATGATGCATTGCACGTTCACAGCGACTCTTAATTCAGATTATGCTTATTAAACTCGTAATACCACATTTATTGATAAATATTAGGATTGAATGAGTATGACAAAATCTTTAAAGTGAATATAAATACCGGTACAATTTTAGCAAAGAATTTAGTTAACAAACAGCGAGTAACCTAAAAATAGAAGTACTGGGATTTATATAATAGTAAACTGACAATAGCACCAGATCAACTTGAACATTGTCTCTATCTAATGGCATTCTTATTCTTGTGCTACTGTATTCGTAACTTAACTAGGGAATGAACCAACATGGCCCCCTTAGCTTCTACATTAATTTCACATCTCAATTTGTGGTTTAACTATAATATTCACACAACAATGAATGAATTAAGTTTTTAAAAAAAATTCTAACTTAAGAGTATTACAGTTTCTTATTGTGGTTTTAAGTTTTATGTCACTAAATACTGATGTAAAAAGGAAGCTTTTAATGTTAGTTTAAGTTGTAGATTCGCCAGAATTTTTACCATGCAAATTTTTACGGAGAAACAAAGGAGATAGATTCATGCATATTTATGAACTAGAATTTATTATACATTCATCCCAATCCGATTTGACTACGGATGGAGGTGAAAATATCCATAAACTAGTTAAGACGGATGACATCTCCCGTTTCCAGGACTCTACCCAAACGTTCTATTCAGTAAACTTTATAGCATAATTAGACAAAGGAAAATTGTTTGTAGGACATAAATTACATTGTTTTACTTGAACGTAAAGGGAGCGTGCATCTGTGTGTATGTACAAAAAGTAGGTCCATAGAAAAATGAAATTTAAATCGAAGGGATGGCCACCCGGGTAAGACTGTTAATTAATTAATAAATATATTGCATCAGAGAACTTCAATGATGGTAGGCCTACTAGTGTACGCAACTCGTTGGAGTTGGCTTAGTTTTCGCGGAAAATTCGAGTCAAAACATGTGATTCTCCAGTTATGGAGAAAATTTTGATTAATTTCGTTCAATATTTGTATTAAGAAAATTTATTTGCGAACTTTACGTTGTAATAAAGAAAGTGGGGAGATATGACTATGTTTTAGGCTGAGTAATTTGATGGTTAGTCACCGAATCGTTCCAGACAAAATGCTAGTACATAACACATAGTATTACAATAAATGATTGTCATCTCTGAAGGCTAAGATTTATTTATCGGTGTACAGGCACCTACTAAGTGTACCCCGGTATAGGCCTAAAGTGTCTACTAATTTATTATTTTATCTAGATTGCAATGTACAGTATTAATAATAACTCGTAACTTTAAATTATTTACAAGATATAATAACTGTTATACCATGGTATACCAATAATCAAAGAGAATGTTTGAAAAGGTTGTGAAATACATGTATGTGTCTAGATTTAACCATTTTAAGCTATATAAAATGAAAATAACCTAAAAACATCTTTCTTGGAAAATGTTTCTAAAAGTTTAATCTTTCTCTTCTAGACCCAATAACCTGTTCATAAAAGTTAAAAAAGTACTCGTATATTAAAACGATCTTTAAAAGCAATATATGCACGCAAATATAAAGAGAAGGGGTGAAATTTGTAAAATATCGTAAACAGTACCAGTACCTTCAATCTGGAAGAACTCTGGTTAAAATAAATACATTTTTTAATCCATATATGATGTTTAGGGTTAAATACAGTTGATTAGTATAATTGATTAGAGACAAGATTACCAAAGGAGCACATAAGATACAATGGACTTTTGATTAGATTGCAGGAGTATATCATGTAATGTATATGGCAACAGAGGTTCGTCGGTAATCAATCAGATGTCATAGATACAGGCAGCGTGGCCCTTATCTAATTAATGGCACAGATTATCTCTTTTGTAGCTTCAATCATATTTGAAACTACACTTAATTAGTAACAATATTGTACCGAATCTAGATGTATTCTGGCAAAAATAACTGGTAACGTCTATTATAACGTTATTAAAGCTAACATGTGTTTTGTAAACACTATCTGTAGTAAACATTAATCTTAAGACAAATTATGCAAAATCTAATTTTCTAAATCAATCAATTTATGAGAGTGTTCAAGCTGCAAAAACAAGCGATCCGCATTATCGCTCTGTTGAAATTTAGAGAGTCGTGCAAGGAAGCCTTAAAAATTTACAACTGTTGACGCTGCCCAGTCTCTACATCTTGGAAACAATTCTGTTTTGTATGTCTAAATGTACCATGATGAATGGCTAAGACATCCTGTACATGTGTATGAGACTGGAAGCAGAGATAACTACCGAATTTGTAGACACAGAACGGTGGTCTATGAACGCTTGCCTTCACAGGCAGGTGTTCATTTCGTCAACATATTACCAAATTCAATAAAAAACGCTCCAAGACCCAAGGTGTTAAAAACTCGTTTGAAACGCTTTTTAGTGTCACAAGCATTTTATAATATAGACGAGCATATGATTGGGGGACCACCAATTAAAAAGATTGACTGAATCCGTCGCTGGAAGTGGAAATCATTGGCGAATGAATGAATGTATGTAAATTTGTAAATTGTATGTTTGAATGAGGTCTATTTTGGGGTGTATGACAAAATTCTAGCAAGTAAAAAGTAAAATTTTGCCATGCGTTGTAGAATGTTCCGGCAATAAAAACCTGATTTGATCTGTAATTTAATACTAAGTAAAACAATGCAAATTTACAAATAAGATTCGGTTTGCATAACAATCAATATTCTGGTCCTGAGTTTAAATGTCTTTCAAATGTCCGAGTTATAAAGTAATATTTTTATTTTGGTCTTCACAATTTCTCAAATGTCCCTAAAATAATAAGATTTTGGTCTTAGGCGAAATTTGTATTTTGCATGTATAACATATGTCAAAAACTTTACTGATAATTTAAGAACGCAATGTTTTGTAATGTAATGTGATAAATGTATGGTTGTGTTATACAATAAGACATAAGTAATCAAAAAATATTCAAAGAGACTATATATATATAATTTAAAGAGACGAATCATTTGATAAGGAAATAGTAACGCCAGGGATAAGTTACCAGTGAGAGTAAGGCTGTATACTGCCGTAGTGTAGGTCGCACAACTGTGAGACGTGACTTGCTTATTACTCGGATTGTGAGATTCGCCTCACGTCTTGGTGTCATTAGTAGTGTCGAGTTAGGTCAGAGTTCTGTCCCATTTCGCTCTCTTCTTTTTGCTTCACTCCTGTCTGTGTGAGCACTTTCGTTAATACCAAGGTATACTAACTTAAAATAGAAGAGAGATATGTGAATTCCAATTCTTTTTTCATTATTTCACTGTTAGTGTTTACAGTACTGGTGAATAGAAATATAACCCATAACAATTCACTGCATCTGGAGGAACGCTCCGATTTGAGATATCAAGACGGAGTTGTCTGGCCGACAACTATTTATACAGCTCCTTTATTCTCCTGATCTTGTACAGGAAATGGAGGATTTAATGGCATTAAAATGCTCAGAATCCCTGTAAGAAATCACCGAGTTGTTTATCTTGAACATGGAAGGCCATAACTTTGTATGGCTAACGAAGAAAACTTACCTCACCATGACCCTATTGAACTTATTCTTGTAGGTCTCTTACCAAGTGAACCGTCAGACGAACAGTTGTCTATTACTGTCAGCGTTCGTACCGGCGCATCGTTCTCCATAGCGACTCGGGCTTCAGGAAGGTAGGATCTTCCTTCACTCGCATCATTCCTGGTAAATCTCGAAAGCGAATTCGTTTATAATATTCACCCGACAAAGGTGATGACAGAGTGTTCAAATTTCATGTAGTAAGCTATCCGAAGAGCAAAGTTCGTCTTCTCTGCAATATATTGTGTCTGTAGGATCCTTGTCACATTGCGCCCACTCATAATTCTAAAAAGAAAACGGAATGTCTAATAAATTTGAACAGATGTCAACTGATATTCACCGGTCAATGTAATGCCCTCCCCCTCTTCCCCAAAAAGAAACAGTGATTTGCCGATTATCTCCTGCGTGAAGTGTAGCTTCACACCAGATACTCCATAGTGTTCTTGATCTCGCTTTCCGGTCTGCCCAGAACCTGATAATGGTCTCTATCTTTTGTTAAGTAGGGCGATCTCGATATTTTTGGTTGTTGGCGTCAGATTGTTCTCTGCCACCCAGTCTCACATCTTTGAGAATTGATCGAGCTTCGTATCACACTGTACCTTGTCAAGAATGTTCTTAATGGTAAGCGTCTTCCTCGAGAAATATTCTTTTAATTATTTACTAAAATCATTCCTTCCGGAGAACCCAATCGTTCGTAACGTTTCACAGATCCGATCCGGATTGAGGTTTGGGATGTACTTGACCTGACTTAATTTGGGGTCGACTGTAACAAACATAAAAACTAGCACCTCCTAACTGTAATCTACCGTCATAAATTAGGGAAATAAGTTAGAAGAGTAGTTTATCTTTAGTACAACACCTTTTGTTCCAAACAATTTTGGAACCATTAAACCAAAAGGTTCAAGATTGTAATCCTTAAATATCAAATTCTGTGTCCAATATGTCAATTTACAGTGTAAAGTAAAACCAGAAGTGAAATAAATGTGAAAACAGCTGTAGCCGAATGCATAAGTGACGTGTCTGTCAGGGGAATGCCTTTGTGACAACTCCGCTCTGACTGTCGCCCAGACGGTCTACTCAGAATACATTCCTGCGGGCCTGTATGTTTGCGTTTTCCGCTTCAAAACTCTCATCTGTCCCCGCATTGTTACAGCTTGGTAAAATATTCCTGGCTTGAAGATATTTTCGCACCGTGTTGTAAAGCACAATATAGAAATTGTATTTCACAAAGTTCTTTCTTCTTAGTAATAATTTTGATTGTGGTGATAACAGAAATGTTTTTGAATTTCTTTCGTTATGAATTACTATGTTTTGTTTACTTTACTATGTAAACTTTAATAGATGATTTATTAAGCATTTATTGTTTTTGTAATGCTTTTTTTTACTTTAGAGCACAACTTTTCCTTTTATAAAACTTCAAGTGTTCTCGTTTGATTTTCATTTCTTGTCAGTTGAGTTGCTTTACAGTGTAGTAGTTACATTTATTTTGTGATTAGAAACACATTGTAATTACAAATTATAAATTTAATTTGATATTTTCAGATTAAACTAAAATTACAAATAGCAAATTAGCGCAATATAAAAGTCTGAGAATTAATTAAGCAACATTACTTTTATTAATTAATTTATAGAATGTACATAGTAATTCTTTAGCAAAGTCAGCTTCCTCTTAATCTTATAGCTCGAAATATAAACTAAATAATATTTTCAAATTAAAAATACATCCAATTTATTTAACCCTTCATTACTTAAACCTATATCTTGCAAATATTAAATGGTCCTACGAATTAAGCATTTGAAAGAATAAATAAAGTTTAGAAATTTAATGCTACTTTTATAAACATTATATATTAAGGATTGATGATGGATACTAAGAATCTCTAAAACTGAATTAGGGTAACCATTTTCAAAATCAAGAAATCTCACTTGGTAAATCAGAAATCAGAAATCAGAAATTCTTTATTGTCAGACAGTAGAACACTGCAAAATAGCGTCAACAATATTATGTAATAGTTAATTACATTAAGTTATTTTCAGAATAGCCCAATAAAATTAAATATAAAAACGTCAGATTAATTTAAACAGCACTAAAGTTTTTGTCAATGCTAAAATAAATCAAACTAAAGCTTACATAGGTGGCTAGTCTTAACATAAAGCTTAATATAAGCTAGTCTGACCAGAGCACTCGACAAAGTCCCTGACACTGTAGTAAGCCCGCTGTACCAAATGCCGCTTGACCTCCCTCTCAAAAGAAGGACTTGTTTTTGTTTTCATAGAGTCTGTGAGTGCATTATATAGTTTAATGCCGCTGGTTAATAAATGTCTTTCAAAAAAACTTGTTCTATGGGCAGGAATGGTAAATTGAAAAATTCAAGATTACTCCCTCTTTTAGGAAGGTTATGCGTATATTGATGCTTAGAATCCAAGGAGTTTCTTAATTATTGAAGTGTATTACATTTTTACACAATTTCAATTAAGCAATAACAAAATATAAAGTCACAAACTGTGCTGCGGAACAAGACCATATCCAAATAATTAAAACCTCTCGCAGTTCTCTAGCACAAAACAATTAAGCTCCAACTAATTTCACAAAAGCTGTACGTTGTTAGTTGTCAGTCTGTTCGATAAACTCAAACAATAAACACAATGAAGGTTAATTAACAATCAATTAAAGCTGATGACCGCCCGAGGCTGTTTGTTCGCAGACTATCAACATTGAACTTCTGACAAAGCTTTATATCGAATTGTTTTCCCTATTCTATCTACCCTCATCGTCCTCCAGTGAGATTAGTTCATGCTGAAATGCCCGAGGTTCAAATTGTATGCTATGTTTATAAATAAATAACAGTTTATTTTATGTGTATATTTTCATTTTTATTGAAACGTGAAGCAAAGTAATTATAAAACAGATAATGGATGCGATGTGTTAACTACTCACGCATCTTTTGATAACCAGGTCGAGATTTTATAATTTCCACAATTACAATCCATGACATCAAAGTATATTTGTCAAAATATTTAGATAAATTAACAGCTACGTCAATTCGGCTGATCCTTTAAAAAAATATTTGTTGGAGTCCGAGGAAATTGTTTATAAAGAGAAAACCCAGAAAAGTTTTTTGGATTATTTTATAATTCGGAAAAAATAATGATACTATTTACGAAACTTAATTCAAATGTAACTGACTGTAAATAACTGATGGTTCTATAAACCAACTAAGTTTATAAAAGCGACATACATATATTTAAAAATTTAATTTTTAGAAAGTATTAAACATAGTCCTTGATATTTTGTGTAATGCAGATTGCAAAAAGTTACTATATAAACTACAGATTTTAAAAATGGCGTAACTTGAATAAAAATAGGGGGATGGACACAAAAACGCTTCTACGAGCCATTATCTTTCATATTCCAGCTAAAACAGACGTATATACGCAAAACTAAGTAGTTAGCGATTATTTTGAAATTTTTATAGAACTTAGTTTCAAGGATTTTCTGCTCTTCCTCTTTTACAGGAAACAGAACACAAACAACAAAAGTAGATGCTTTTTGAACCAAGTAATTTTTTAAATGTACGTATATATATATATATATATATATATATATATATATATATATATATATATATATATAAATATATATATTATATGTTATAGAGCGAAAAAATTCAAGATCAGTTTATAATACCAGAAATATAAACTGGAATTACATGATTTTTTAATATAGGTTGGTTTCAGAGACCTATATTTGTGTGGGGTTTTCTGGTCGAGGCAACAACGTGAACTCAACTATGGAGTCGTAAGTACAGTACTCGTAGTTAGGGCAGAGTGAATTTAAACGGTTGGAATAAATACTTTTAGACCACCGAAACTTTTAAATCATACGTAATTATGTAATTTTCTTCATCGTTACAGTGAGGTAATCTCAACTTATGGCACTGGAGACATCTTAGACCAGAAAGAAATGCTTTTTGACCGAATTAGATTTTGAAAAGCCAACGTATAAATATTTTTATATTTTTTTATTATGTTTTTCAGGGGTATACAGCAAATTCAAATGTGGTACTGTAAATATTTTACACCGGAAGTGAATTTAAATAGTCGGATGGACTCTTCGTTTGATTAAAGAAGCCGTAGACGTAGAGCACCTCAGTCTTACAAATGTAAACACGTTATCTTTATCTTGACAGTGAGGAATATCCAACCTGTAGTACTTGAAATACATTCGACTGAAAGAGAAAAAAAAATTTTTTGGGGATTTCCTAACCAGAAGAATCATTCCTGAGTCAGAAAAACAGAATTGTGATAAATTTGCGTTTATGTCAATCCCTTATGTGCCGGGATTATCGGAGAAAATTAGAAGAGTAGGTAGAAAGTACAACATTAGAACCGCGTTTAAAACACACAACACTCTTAGACAAAGTCTCGTAAAAACAAAACCCAAAAAATGGCACACAGGATTCCAAAAAACTGTGTTTACAGTATAAAATGTAGTTGCAATAGGAAATACATAGGCGAGACAAAAAGACCACTAAACGTAAGGATAAAAGAGCACAAAGAAAACACGAGAAAGGGTCTAACAGAAAAGTCAAAAATTGCACACCATTGTTGGTCCGAAGACCATCATATGAATTGGGATGAAGCCAACATAATACATCGGGAACCACATTTCTTCAAAAGGAAATTAATTGAGGCAACATACATTAAATTGGCAGACCAACCAATCAGTCAACCATCAGTCGAGATTAGGCCGCTTTGGTTGCCAATTCTAAAAAATGAACTAAAGAGAAAACCAAAAGTATCAAACGGATCAGATATTTGTAATAAACCAATGCGGAGTCACAATATGGTTTTAAGAAGTTCATTACGCATGAACCAATAATAACGAAAGGGCCCATTCCTGTCCCCCTTCCTTTTTATTTCCGCCATCTTGTTTTAGTCTGCCGTCACGATTACCATTGGCTAGTCCCTTTGGTTAGTCGTAGGTGGTTAGTAGACGAATGAAGACGCATTGTGACCTGTATTCCGTAGTTCAGTTTTAATGATTAGTGTTTTGTATAGTTTTTTATTAAGTGCATGTTTATAGAGTTAGTGATGAAGTTGACAAAACAACATGTAGGTTGTGATTCCTGACTTAGGCGTGCCACAACGCTTTGGTAAGATTTGTTTATTTTAACCTAGTTTGTAATATTATGTATTAGGTTAGTTCTTTACCTGAAGAAGAGATCAGATTGCAGATCTCGAAACGTAGTGTTACTGATTTATTGTTTCACTGAACGATGGCAAATGTCCGGAAAAATCTTGTTTCCTTCACAATCCTTCCATCGTCAAAAATAACCTTTAAAACAAGAATAAAAGAATCATTCTAGATTGTTTAATTTAGAATGTCCATAACAAAGAACTGCGTCAAAATGCAAATGCAGATCTATAGTGAATATAGATGTGGTGCAATGTGCTGTTGACAGTTGCTTACAACAGTGAGAATGTAGGGTTGAAATATCAGTTGCAATAGACACTGCGGAGACATTTGTGACCGAGTGGGTACTGCAAAGGCATACTGCACTTCTGATATTTTATATACTATTCTTTAACCACCGAGTCAAGTAATCATACATTAAAAGTAAACTCTCAAGTTTCAATAATATGTTCCGTTTATTATGAAAATCCAAGAACAAATATCTATTATCTGTATTACTAATACAAATTTTAAAATTTCTGCAAAATATTTTAAAAACTTCAAAACTTATCTTCTATTAAATACAATGAAACTCCTAAAGAGATCTGTATTTTCAATGGCGAACTGTTATATTTGATGCAATATGGAAGCAAAATCTTTACATGTCTAGTTGGTTAAAACACTATTAGTACACACAAAATGCTTTTCCATATTCATAATCGATCTCTGTACTCATAGTAACGGTAACTATCGTTAACTATACCATAACCATGATTTAATTCCACTAGTCAATTACAACACCTATTTCAATAATTAATTTAATTTTTAATATATTAAATATATGTGTTGCAATTCACTAGTAGTATTGGATTAAAAATATTTCCATTGCTCCAAGAGTCCTCATAACCACGTTGAAGTAAATGACAACATTACTTTAGCTACCGAAATATACAGAATTTTCTATTGGAGTTTTAACCAGTTCTTTCAATATGCCAATATTGAACTGGTTACCACCGTAAAATGTTTGAATGTTGGTGGTTAGTATTGAAACTTGATAATCTCTCTTTGAAAGGTATTGGGTCAGAGGGAAACATGGCTGTTGTGGAAATATGCCATTATTTTACGTCTACATATATTTATGCCAATATTTAATGAGTCTAAACTAGGTTCATGTAATATTTTAATACTAGTAATCTTTATGAGGTGTGCAGTCCAGGAACAGTCCATATATTTTTACACATTACATTAATAAATAGCCTTGGAATATAAGTGTCATGCTATAAATAATAATATGGTATCTAGAGCACTTCGGCCGGATATTGGTTTATTATCTTCAATATCAGTTTACGTTTGAAAATAATCCAATTACGTTGTACCTTGTAAACGTAACCTAAATGATAGTTTAAATGAAAATATTGTGTTAATTCTCAAAATATTTTGTGACAAGAACAACAAAATCATTGTAAACAAATTTTAAATTATCATGTAAATACAAAACTATCGAAATGTGATGAAGGCAATTTCATAGTTTGGAGGAAAATACCCACCATAGCTAAAACAATTTTCGCCAAAACGTTTAGTCACTGAAATGTAAGAATGCTGATATATAATTCACAATGATGATGTCATTGACCAACAAACCTTCCTACTGATGATATTCTGTAGCACAACTCGTTCCACAACAAACAAAGCTCATCCGGCACTGACATTATGTTACACAACGTGTTGTTCTACGACAAACAAAACTGACCCAGCGGTGACATCGTGTTACACAACTTGTTGTTCCACGACAAAAAAAACTGACCCAGCAGTGATATTCTGTTATAAAACGTGTTGTTCCACGACAAAACAAAGCAGTGACATTCTGTTACACAATGTGTTGCTCTACGAGAAATAAAAATGCACCAACCGTGACATCCTGTTACACAACTTGTTGTTCCACGACAAACGAAGCTGCTCCAGCAGTAGATCTTGTTGCACAAACATGTGTTAATATATATAGCTTCTTAAACTAATGGGATCCTTATCTGTTTGTGTACAGCAAATACTGTGCAGACTTCGTTGTATCTTTTCCGGTTAAATAGTAATACAATATTCGTAGGTAAAATAAATAACATCCCAATATTATAAATAGTTATTAGTGATATACTTACTGTTAAATTTGTTTTTAGGTAAGTCCTGAGGATAAACTATCTCATAAATTGGACATCAAACAGAGAAACGTGGGTATTTGCTTTTTTATCATAAAAAGTAAAGAAACAGATGAATGTTCATTAACATTTATCACTCGAGAAGAATCATAATTTACTATGTTGCCGTCTGATTTAATATTTCTCACAGATAATTAAAAACTATTACTTATTCCCTGGCGCTTGACGCCAAATTTACAGCTTCGTCATTCAGAGCTGAGATTTAATTAAATCCTAATGTGATCTCTCTCGGAGTCTAGATGTGCTCTTAAGTAAAACACTATTATAGAGCAATGCACATATATATCTGAAATTCGTAAATGAGATTAAAATTAATCTAGATACTACAATATATAGATATTAGTGTACAATCTTGTTTGCTTCGAAGACCAGCCCACAACTCGATGTGATTGGCTTGTTTCCCAGATGTTGTGAATGGAAAGATCATTGCAGAAATAATAATATACACATTTGCTTTTAAATGTCACAAAATCAGACAAGGTGATTAAATAAATAATTAATTCCAATACTGAGGGCACTCTACAATTTAAAGCATTACGATTATTCAAGAAAACTTAATCAAGTAAAGTTCGCTTGATAAAACTTGTGTGCATAAGTATGGCCCGAAATGTCAAATCTTAAATAAACTCCATCAACTAAAAATCGTAAGTAGAAAAAGTAAAAGCCAGCACAATGTTACAATAAATCTAATTTCAGTACGAATTCACTGAAGTGGGTTTTACGGTAAAAACGATATATTTAAGAAAGTAAACGTAAATTTAATACACCTAAGGAACTACATCGTTTTGAAATATAGTCTCGTCATACAGTTTATATATACTGAACACATGCAAACCTACTACTAATGATGTTTATTACAATTTAAAGTCGAGAAATGAATTTAAAAATCTAAACTAAAATCTAATTGAAGTCAAATGAAAATACAACACTTTAATATTTATGGCATTGCTTTTTGTTGGTTACGTAATGGTGTTTATGAATACATGAAGAGGTGTGAGGGTTATCTGCGTAATTGGACGAGAAGGTGGCTGTTAATAACGTCAGTTTTAATTATCTTATCACAGTGACACACGTCAGAGGTGCGTGGGCGTGTGTGAGGGGGAGGTCGTAGTGGGGGCGAGACCTGTTGTACCTGAAGGTATAAAGTGGCCATACAATGTTGTTTACTCTGCACAGCATGTCCGACAAGTGATCAGGCTATCGCGTCAAAGCTGGGCAATGACCATAACTCGTTAAACCAAGAGGTTTTGATATCTAGTGTTTAAGTTTTTAACATTGGAACTTTTCACAAAGCTTGCACAGGTTGGTTTGCAAGACTAGAAATGTCAACAGTTTTACTGTATTGTTAATATTATTAGCAAACTATCTTCATAATTATCACATCAATAAAATGTAATATGTTATCTAAGGAAATCCGACAACAGAACTAGAATGAAGTATTCTGTTGAATGAAGGGTTCATACGATTTGTTCTACATACTTTTGATTGTACACTTGAATAAACGCGTTCATCCAAGTTACCATTCCATAATTTATACGTACAGCCAAATCTCATGGCGGAATATGGAACATCATTCAGTGTAATGCTGCTTATATTATAGTTTTCTTCAATACTTCAAGTCTATAGTTCAATATTTTTTCGGGTTATTATGTAAAGCGATAGATTTCGCTGACACTCTGTCTAATTCCATGGACGGATATCCTCCATCATCATCTCGTATCTAGCCTATTTAGAGTTGAAGCTTCATACCAGATTTCAAGTCTTCAGCTCAACTGGTCCTAGAGCTATCCTGCGGACAGAAAGACACGCAGAAAATAAATATGTACCACCCTTTTAGTGATCGGCTTCATTAACGTTCAGACAAAAAGACAACCACTAAAATTCGGAGTGCATGTTTTGAACATATCACTTTATTTTAGATATATCAGACTCTTAATGTCAGGTCAGGTAGTAAACTATGAGTTCAGGTCGTATATTGAGATAGGCTACGAGGCTGAATTTTAGCTTATTTCGGATTAGGTATGTCAGTTAGAGCTTAATTATTATTTACGTTTGTAGGAAAAAATTAAAAGCAAAAGTAATGGAGGAATATCTACACATACATCGATGTTGGTAACACATACATTGACAGTAATGATGCATGTATTTTAATATGGTCTTCAAAAGAATATATCTAAATGTCATTGCTAAATATCTAACTTTCCGTTACCATACATTTCTGTGATTTTTTACGTAGGGTAGATTAACTTTGGCTTATAATCCAATGAAAAACAAGACTTTATAGACAAGGCTTTATGTAGTATCTATCGCAAGAAGACTTGGTGGAACTCCAAAGAACTTGCCAAGTCTAAAATATGTGTGCGATAAAATCCTTAGCTATATATTATCATACTTTATAAAGCTAATTTTGAAACGGCTTAAAGCTAGAATGCATTCGGATATTATGTAGACATCTGTAAGTGTAGTTTAATTGAACCTTTTTTAATTCAGTAGTTTCTGACAGAACACAAATAATATAGTCGCATTTAGCAGTGTTAAATATTTCTTCACACGAAAATTAAATATTGCAAATGAATTTGTGAAGTACGAGTTATACACCCCATAGCAACAATGTTAAAAGTGTCAAACATTTTATGCCCTTAAGTTTTATAGGAAATATCTCATTTTAAATACATGATTAGTACGCAAAATATGATTTTATACTTACAAATAATTATGAGAGAAATGAAATGCCATAAAAAACTTGCAAATCATGATTTTAAAATAATACTTATCTCTTAATCGTACAATCATAAATAAGTCTGGGTTTAACATTGTTTTTGTAGGGCAAAATCAAGAAGACCTTTATTATAGTGGTTCTATGTCACTCTCAGATTGAACCTTATATTTTACACCTGACTTAGAAACGCAGAATTCGACTATAATAGGCTACAAAACTGAGTTTTGTTCTTGGAAAAAATTTCGATATAAAATATACATCATGGAACATACTATGCCATTTGAAAGAAAAGTAACATACAATCCACGGAAATGTCACATTCAGAAAATGTATGATTTACAAAAAATTCAAGTCTGGACAACAGACACAAACGGTGGACAAATTACGTCGTCAAGGCGTACAAGGCTCATTGTTATATTTTACATGAAAAGAGAGGGATGACAAGAATATTTACGGTCATAACTCGCTAGCTTCCTGAAAGTTAATATCTTACATTATCTGATTTATTGCCATGTATTATTATCATCTCACAAATATAGTAGTAATCCCTTGATAACTCACTTGTATCTGTTAGTAATATTTTCCATTATCTTTTTTCATTATCAACCGATCATTTGTCGGATAAAACTGAATGGCAGGCGAACTGATCAGCAGCTAAGCTTTATTATATTGTAATTCTTTTGTTCCGAATCTAGAAATCAATAATTTTACCAGACTATAAGGAATTATTTTAACGGAACAGTATTATACATTGATGTTCATGTTCGTAGTTATGTGGTAAAGTGAGTACAGTAAATTCTCTAATGCAGGTGAAGTAGTATTACATCACCATAATAAATATAAAGTAATAAAGTAAGGAAATTAGAAAAGAATTACGCAGATGTAATTTAATGTTCATGAGTGACTCTAATATTAACATTCCAGTTTATTTGTTATTTGTTTCAGTCTTGATTAATATACATTTAGTTCCTCAAGCTGTAGGAACTGCTTTGTAACTACAGATATAAAGGTTATGATTAGAAGGAAGACACTACCATGAGATGTGATTGCTAAATTAGATTATAATAAAATGGGGTTAGCTCGTCAACCTAAGCTTATTCGCACCCCAAAAGCTGTTACTAAAAAGCACCTCATACTTACCCCACTACCGTTAATGAGATCTATGAGTTTCTGCCTAATACTGATACAAAATTCGCCACCTGGCTGAGTGAAAAATAGGGTCGTTCCCGTTGTCATTTTGTCAAGTTTCTCACAATCACAATTTGGCAGGTTATAGACTGATTGTATAATCTGCTTCTACAGTTTTCAGCGATAAATCCTGATGTGTTGAAATGTTTCCTAAAAATTCCGTTTCCAGTAATGAGAATATATGAAAATGCTTGTCTGAAAATGACAAGTAGAGATTCAGCTTCATTAACCAGTTCGAGAACCGAGTGGTCTTGCCTTTAATAAGTCCCTCACCAAATGTCTTAGTGATCCCTGAAACTTCCGTTAAAAGCTGTTCTGGGAAATGAATGTGCACTATATAATTAAACAGGCCTTCTGTTATACTACACCAGGTTACCCATTCCATTTCGTCCTTTCTTCTCCAGTTCTTCCACATACTTTCGAAAAAGGATTCATGCGCCTATGGATAGTTACGAAAAATAGTTTCCTGAAGTAAGACTGGATATCATATCCGATGTTATATGAAGTAACAAATCAAATATTTTCAGCAAAAGAAAAGTTAAAATCTTTTCTTAAATAGTTTGCTGAATAGATGTTTTCAGCTTTACTTTATTTATAGAATAAAACTCTTTGACAGAATATTGTGAAAAAAATCTTTTTGAACCAATCAATACCTCTACTTTTTTATATATTTCTTTTTATCACTCTTTATTTAAATGTAAAACAATATTATTATTATATGGCTGCTTGTAAAAGAAGGGAGATTTAAAAGGATAAAACGATTTTGGACATTTGCCATTTTTATATGTTTCAAAAAGAATCCTACATTTCGAGAATCGGAATTTATGCTCTTCTTCAGGTGAGAAACATAATATTCTCTTTTTACCTGAATAAGAAGAGGATGGATTTCAATCTTCGGTACGTAATATTATACTTTTTATAACAATAAATATGGACAATACCCATAATGCTTTAATTCATTCAATTTTATTATCATAAATTATTAACTTAGAAAGAAATTAAAGGCAACATCGATTTTTATAAGGAAATATTAAAGATAATACAGCGGTTGAAAACTGTGTTGGTATAGTAATAGATGGTCGAAGAAGACTGTCGATCCTCTATCAGCTTAAGTGGAATCTGCATTATCACAACCGAACTGACAAACTCTGCAATATCACACCCTGGTAAAGTGATGCCTTTTTTCCGAAAGCCTGTTCCAGACATATTGTAAAGTTTAAGATTGAATATATTTCATCCATTCGGCTAAGGCAACAAGAAACAATATTCATGCAGGTTTAGCAAATAGTACAGCTTAAAAAGGTAACCCATAATGAGTATACCTATGAGTATATTAGTATTTCACGAATTACTTCATTTTGATTGGTTGTATGGTTTTATGTTAAATGAAAAAGCTTACAAGAAATCTATTCACAAAACTATGGAATCATTATTAAAAAATATATGTTTAACAAAGCTCATTTATGATCACATGACATGTTAGTGTCATTGGATTACGTTTTCCCGCATTTGAAAGCTATTTATTCATATTGGTATTCTAATACATTAAGGGGGTAATTTAGGAAAAGGTGATATATCAGTTAATACTTTGACAAATTTAGTATAATTGGGTTTATGATCAAATTAGATATATTTTAGTTCACATTAAATTTGGTATTAAATTAAAAAAAATTTTCTCCATTTAGGAGGTTTAAGGAACACAATATTTTTATTTTCTCTAGTAACTTAACGATGATAAAAATAATATGTTTCCTTAGAACATCTTCACTTGTAAATACAGGCAGAAAACAACGTGTTTTAAATTATGTCTCATTAGTTTTTTTCACTGTGGCCGTTAACCAATTTCTAAAATATTAGTCTTTGTGGAACACCCTTTTTAGTCATGTTTTAAAACAATACTAATTATGAAAATTAATTTATAGCTCTTAACTTCGACAGAGAATTTAATACGTTATTATATTTGTCATAAATCAGTACATATACTTGTTATAACCCAACTTAGTTATGGAGTTTTCTAGTTTATTTTACAAAATTTATGTTTTGTGTAAAGTTGGCCGAAATGTATCACTAACACTAACAGTAAGTTCACAAACACTCTCCCTCACAACGTTATATCATAAGAAGGCTTTAAACAGATTTGTAAAACTTTGTATGCTGGACGTTTATAGTTTTATATATTATTTTAAGAAGTTATTGTCTACGCATTACTATTAACTCAATTATAACTGAGGTCGTGTGGACACTTCATGGCAAGATAACACTTCTGCAGTTCCGAGGTTAATGTCAGTATGCCAGAGGCTACCATGCATTAGTAAAATACTGCCACAGAACGCGTTAAGCATCCAGAGACGGTTTCAGTGGATTTACCCAGTGCTTGTATAACTGTGGGTCTAGAAAAAAAAATTAGGCACGTCATAAAGTCGATGGAATACACTATAATAATAACGATCTTCATTATTGGTAATGTAGAAGGAGTAGCGTTGTGGTGTAATTGCGTTGATTGTTTGAACGTCATAAAGTGGCTAAATGATCAATTATACGTATTGAAGTAGGATCAGAAGTAAAATGATGAAGTTAACAATACCCTTCTCTCAGGATACAAGATCAGTAAGCGAACAGTGTGGTCGTCTGAAAAAACACAGGTCTGATGAGTGAGCTCTGAAATCTAGTCACGATTAGGGTTATTTCGAGAACAGTGGAATACGAAAATCACTAGGTTGAAGCTATTAGTTAGAGCTCGGAGGCTACAGTAATCGATTCTATTAGTTATCAGATGAGGGAGGAATTGAACGAATAAAAGGCTACAGTACTGTATGTACCAAATGTTTTCCAGTCCGTCCTTTCCTTATCGTATAACTGACCAGGTGTTTGTCTAGATGGATCTTTTCAGCTTTTTAGGGAGTGTAATAAATTAATTATATAACAGTATATATGCTTAAGGGAGACGTCCATGTTCGAAACCTCGCCTTTTATAATCATCTCTCTATGTTTATCTGGTACGTTACTGTGCTTAGGAAAATATCGGTTATCCCTGAATTCTTCTAGGAACGGAACTGAACGGAGAAATTACCGCGACTCTTATTACATCCCACGCCGCGCCGCGCCGGTAGGAGCTCAATAGCGAGCTACAGCGTCATAAATAAATAACAAGGCTCCTAATGATCTCTTTGCCAGGCGGTCCCACGAGCCTTGCCGATATTGCATTGATTGGGTTTCTCCTCGGCCTGCGCCGTGTTTTCTATAAAGGTAATACAATCTCATTACGATTTATATTGTGTAAGTTCTGAGGCGAATCCAAATTCAATTTATATTTAATCGATTATGGTATAAAACAGATTCAGTTACTGTTATAACGCAAATATAGTCTTACTGTTGTACTGTATATTACGTTGATAGAAAGATGTGTGTAAAAATAAATATTTATAAAAAAATAGTAAGGTAGACATATGATTTAACTTAGATTATAAATTTGTTTCGTTAAAACAAACAAACAAAAATGGAAACCTTAATTGCAATAATGTAGCATTTATTTCGTTATAAATTATTTTTGTAGTTTTCCAACATGATTGTAATTTAGTTAAACTACACAGTAGTTTTAGGAAACTAAGAGAAAGAAGTGTTGTTTTATCACACTGAGAAGTTTGGTCGCAAGTTATGAGACCCGAGGGAGCAATTCTATCAAGGGTTCACAATTCTTCCTCCTCACCTAACATTTTAATGACTACGCATTTATGCGTATACTCGGAGTTACTATCCGCTATACGTAACAATAATTTATACCAAAAGATGAATATCACAAGGATCTATTTTAGCACTTATTATCAATGTTCTGATATTGTAACAGTGAGAGTACTTTTATTTTACTTCGCAGCCATGTAAAATTAATTCACCCGCTAGAGGGCACTAATTTTTAAATCCTTTTCAAGGATAACAAATAGCTTGTCACACACTTGGGGGTAAATGGACTAATGTATTTTCTAGAGGACAAAAAAATTATTTAAATATTATTAGAAACAAGTTTACTTAATTAATGAGGAACTGAAATGCCAATATTTAAATCTAATATTATATAGTATATCCATTAATAGAAATTGAAATGGAATACATTTGGATCGCAACAAGTGAAGTGTATGTTATTATATGAATCTCAGGTTGTCAGTTACGTGGACACATGTTATTTCCGATTCGGAGTAGAATCTATAATTCAAGATCAGCTTTGCCGTATAGTATTCGGAATGTTAGATCATCGTGCATGATTACTAAAGCATATATTTAACTCTCATTACGTAGAATGAGATCATTATCAGGTAGTAAAATATAACCACCACACCTGTAGACTTCACAGGGGACAATAAATTGAGGCTAACATCCCGAGTTTGATAAGCTTCATGATGATCCAGTCCCTTTATGGTGACCTAGGGAAATAGTTTACTCTAACTACCAGTCTCCTAAACAAATGCTTGCTTGGTTTATATGAAGTAGAGACTCCAGTAGGGCTGTGAAATTCGTTACAAACTTTCTTCATTAAACAAAATTCCAATAAAACAAACTGATTGACAGAAAACCAATAAACACTCAAGACGCTAGGAAGTTATTTAATAACTGTAGGAGTCATGCCTGATTTGCTCGCCCGTGTTTGCTGATTTCAGTATATTCTGCTGGTCTGATCGAAATTTAAGCTCTCTACCGTATATTAAATTAGCGTACACAACGATACTGTAATATTTACGCATAATTTGCTTTCCATTATGATTCTCTACATTAAAGTAGGTTTTGAAATATTTGATATTTAATTTACATCTCTTATACTATTACATACTATGTCTAATAATAATACTAATTTTAGTTGATTTTCTCAAAAGTTCAATGATGAAAATCAAAGAGAATATCGTAGGTACGAAATTAAATATTTATCTTGAGTCCTACTTGGTTTTTACAAAAGCTGCTTGGTTTTGTATCAATTTTCAATGTTGATTCGTTATCTTAAATGTCTAAAGTATGAGGAAACCTTACAATTATCATTATTATCCCGCATCAATCCCAATGCACTATTGTATCAAATCTCATTAGTCATTCGGTCTTATTAAAAGAATTTAAGTAAGGACGATGTTGGACTATAAAGTTTAAAATTGTCACGATGTTCCAAGTTAGCTTAAACATAATGACGTCCAAAATATCGTATATCCTACATACAAGTTACATTCATTGAACAATAAAAGCCTTTTTTTAAACCTTAATTTAAAATATGCAATTAAATGGCATATAACACTTTTGTGTTTTAAATCTTTCTAAGACATTTGCTTGCTATAATAATTCTTCTACATGTTAGAAGCAGGGGCATGCATTTTAGCACAGCTTTATCAGTTACTTTCGATATATAAAATAAGGTCGTTATACTGTAATTGTAACTATTCAAAATAAGTATAATTGTTTCCGTAAACTTTTTTATTTCACCATTAGGCAATAAAGCTAGTAATATTATTCAAAGCGTAATTAAATAAACCTTTTAATTTACACCGATTTAGTCAATCGGCCTGTTATTGCCTGCTTTGTGTTGGATGTAAAAATTTATAAGCTTTCAGAATACAAATAAATATTTCAATTATAAAGTGAATCTTCTGATACCACTGTCACAAACGTTTACATACTGTCTCTACCAAGGAGAGAAAATATAGAATATAGGTTTGAAAAGTTTAAAAAACAGCTCAAAAACGATCAAAAAGTAAGATCGTCATTTGTACGTTACATTTCAATATTAGTGTTATCACCTGCTGAAAGCAATCGGTGCGATAGCGGCAGGGAAAATAATAATTTTAGCAAGCGGCTACTACGTATATTCCTACTAGGTATAATATAAAGAAATGTTGGTTGTCCAATCGAGAGTTCACAGATTCCAATCCCAAGTAATTAAAAAACTTTAGTTTAGAAAGAACAGATCAGTGCACTTCGAAGCCAGCGGCGACGCTTAAAGCCGCTTAAAGGAGAATAAAAATCTTTAGCTCCTTGATGATCCTAAAGATTAGAGTACGGTGATGGCCGAGCCCAGCCGATCTTTCACGAGGTCGTGTTACCAGCCCGCTGATATCAGATCATTACTTATCAATACATTATCCTCCAATATTTTGCTGTAAGACAATAAATAACCTGTAATGTTTGTGTACATAACCTGTAACTTACATTAACACAAAATATGGAGAACGCGCAAACAAATATTAAAACTTCTGCTTCTATTGCAAAGGACACGAATAAGCGATGAATAATTAATAAAGTACCTTCTATTATAAACTGCTACTACCCAAAATGAACATATACAGAACATATGCATGTTGTATTGCAGACTTTAACATTAATTTATTATTTTTTATACAATGTTTTAAATATTAAACCATATTTTTACTGAAATAACGAACAACTTCTTTTAGTCCTGTTTTTAGAAATGTTTATTTGTTATTGGAAAAATGTTCAAATTGGGGGAGTTACCCTAGACCTCCTAATTTAGATTCAAAATTTTTTAAATTGGAATCCATACCTGTAGTACTTTAAATTAAAGTTAATTTTAAACCTAGCATCAAAGTTTCTTATTACCTTCATTGTCGGATATAAAAAAGATATACATTTACAGGGGACACTCTACTAATTCAATTTATCTTTTAGCTTATCTTTTTTATATCCGACAGTGAAGGTAATAAGAAACTTTGATACTAGGTTTAAAATTAACTTTTATCAATTAAGGTTTATTTATCTTTTATCAATTAGCGATTACTCCAACCTTTAAGTTGATGTGATTAAAAATATCCAATTTTTAAGACATTTGGAAACCCATTTCACTTGGCGATGGGACAATAAAACTTCAAAGCATTAACTTTTTCAAAGTAAGCAACAACCAATTCCTATATAGTAGTAGTAAAGTCTGTAGGAATGTAGTAATAATGTAGTCGCTTACTATCATTCATACTATCATCATTCCCTTATTTTTGAGGTATTTATGGTTGCAAACTCAGCATTTTTTTAATAATACGAGATGGTACTTTTAACCCTTGGAATATTGGTAAATTGGCGCATACAAGTTTTAATATAGGTTCATCAGTTTATTTTTGATCTAAAATTTGATAATTTCGCCTCCGTATTGGCACGGCCTGACAGGGCAGTTGGTAGGCGTGTAGATGGGCCACAGATGTTCTAATGGCACATGCCAATCATCTGTCTGTTAATATGAAACCGCCGTCTGGCTATTTTATCAAGTGGGGAACAGTTTAATAGATACTCAGATTCACTAAAAAAAATTAGTAAATATGGTAACGTATAACGTATAAGAGTATAATTATAGTGTCAAAACCTATTAGTTGATAAATTTATGCACTAAAGTAGACATTAAACATTTGGACGCAGTATTGAGTAACAATAGGATGAATCGTATTCCGTGCGTCTCCCTCAGTCATCGGTCTGGTTTATAAATCCAATAAACCACTTTCGAAATTTATAAATTACAATTTGTACTAGTCGATTGTTGATAACCGAGTTTACCGACATATCAGAATTTTCCCGTGTAACAGTCAATTATGTTTCGTTTAGAATCAAAGTTTAATTCAATACACACATATACACTCCTAAAAATGTAAAAGTCCTTTCTAAAAACATTTTTGAAAATTGGAAGTTGTTATTTACAAGAATGGTTGTTAACAGATCCATACATGTTAGCTTTGGATCATTTAAAGAAATTCTTAACTGTTTCAAAGTTAAATTGGAGAGTGGAACTTTTCGGATACACTACAGGTGTTTCGTCTCACTAAAACATGAACATATGATGAGTTGCTGGAGTTGTTTGGGTTCAGGAGTCTTGAATTGAGGAGGAAAGTAGCTAGCCTGATGTACAAGCTGGTGCGAGGCTTGGTAGACGATCCTGCTAGCCTGGCCGTCTTATCTTATCGCGTACCTTTATTCAACAGTAGGAGCAAACCTTCTGTTTTGAGTTCCATTCTGCCGCACGACGGCTCATGCTTCCTCGCCACTCTACCGTGTGATGAGGTCGTATAATTTCATGCAGAGCTTAGGGTTTGATACAGACATTTTTTGTGACTCACAAAATGTATTTAGAATTAAATGCCTCAAAAGTTTAAATTAACTAATCAGCTGTGTACAATGTAATTGATTTTTATTGTACCTATGTTTGTTACATTTTGATATTCCATGCAAT
Organism: Homalodisca vitripennis; assembly: GCF_021130785.1. Lineage (NCBI taxonomy): Eukaryota > Metazoa > Arthropoda > Insecta > Hemiptera > Cicadellidae > Homalodisca > Homalodisca vitripennis. Next base: position 136,355,733 of record NC_060207.1, read on the forward strand.
TAATTGTTTGTTCCTATTTATTTGATGTGCATATATTTATTCTTTGTTGTTATCATTGATACATTTATAGATGGAGCACAATATGACAATATGTGATAATTTTCTCTAAAATATTACATTTTATAATCACTGTTTCCTCTCGTTTGCGACGTTGGATAATCTATTTTCCTTTTATACTGTGAGTATGTAATCAAAGACATAGGCTAGTTTCGTTAAAGTATTTTTATATCACTTACCGATGAAAAAGTTCTTCAGTACAACTGTTAACGTTTTATGTGTATTTGTTATTGTTATGGATTGTTATATTTATTTATTCTCATTCGTTAACTTATAGCTTAAAAGTTATAGGTTATATAAGTTACAGTCAATAGCCTGTAAGTAAAATGTTTTACGTTATCACATAATTTAAAACTATATATAAAGTGAAGTGAATGAAGAACATTCCCACAGTTAATTGTTTATATGTAATAACTGCTTTATTGTAAATGGTTTATACTGTTTATAAAACATGCAAATGAAATAAAATAAAAAAAAATCAAAGGATCAGTTTGTTGACTGGGATTATGGGCACTTAATTTTGCCATTTACATTTTTATTTGTAAAAATTCTCTATTGACGATACAACTTTAAATGATTTCGGATATCGGCCAGTGTTAATCAAATCTGATACACAAGTAATCTAGTGTTTGTCCTATATCCCAGTTATTTAAGGTTTTGACTTCTCGAGAGAACAGACCTCGCATACGTATACATTTATATAGCAGATATTTTGTACTGTAAAGCTAGTTCTGTCTTGTGATTTATTTATGAAAGGGCTATCATGATAAATCTATTATTTAGAGTATTAACCTAATTTAAAGTAATTAAATTTAAACTTTGCGTTTTTCTTATTATTGTTAGTTTACTCAACTATTATGTTCGATAAATTTTCTCTAAAATATCACATTTATAATCACTGTTTCCTCTCATTTGCGACATTGGATCATCTATTTTCCTTTATACTGTGAGTATTTAATCAAAGACATAGGCTAGTTTCGTTCAAGTATTTTATATTACTTACCGATGAAAAAGTTCTTCAGTACAACTGTTAATCATATTTAACAAAACTTGTTTGTTTGCGATATAGGAAAGTACAAGTTGAACACAATACTGTATACATCTCATAAACAAGGTATCAATTAAAAATGTGCAATAAACGGTTTTAGAAAACAACTGAGACGCGCAACAATAGAGCTAATCCAGAGGCTGGTCTGACAGAGGGTGCAGCTATTCATATACTACCAGACGGATAATTACCTCAAAGGGTTCTGCCTGTGGGGTAATCATAGAGTGCTGATGCTTCCAAGATTGGTTATAATTGTAGCTCCTGTAGTCTATTCTACTGTCATCAGAGCTAATCCAGAGGCTGGACTGACAGAGGGTTGCAGCTATTCATATACTACCAGACGGATAATTACCTCAAAGGGTTCTGCCTGTGGGGTAATCATAGAGTGCTGATGCTTCCAAGATTGGTTATAATTGTAGCTCCTGTTGTCTATTCTACTGTCATCAGAGCTAATCCAGAGGCTGGACTGACAGAGGGTGCAGCTATTCATATACTACCAGACGGATAATTACCTCAAAGGGTTCTGCCTGTGGGGTAATCATAGAGTGCTGATGCTTCCAAGATTGGTTATAATTGTAGCTCCTGTTGTCTATTCTACTGTCATCAGAGCTAATCCAGAGGCTGGTCTGACAGAGGGTGCAGCTATTCATATACTACCAGACGGATAATTACCTCAAAGGGTTTCTGCCTGTGGGGGTAATCATAGAGTGCTGATGCTTCCAAGATTGGTTATAATTGTAGCTCCTGTTGTCTATTCTACTGTCAACAGAGATGAAAAACTGATTATTATTTTTCTAATGGTATAATAGGTGACAGAAAAACAAGTGTTAACGTCGAGGTGTTTTCACTTAGGAGTATAAAAGCAAATTATTAACCGTGAAAAGCAACACTATTTACATCGCTTTAACAACTTATTTGTATCACAATATCACGTGTTTTTATTACTCTTTACTGTATTGATTTAAAACCAATCTTAATTATATGTAGTATAATTGCATCTAATGTATACACTCTGACTTTGGTAATAAAGAAATAATTGCACACATTAGTATACATAACATAAAATAAATTGCAGATCAGTTTTAGTAACGTTAATCTGTTTATAAAGGTAAACACTATTTAAAACAAATTAATATTTTATAAAGCTTGGGATTGTAATAAACAATTATGAGAGACTTTTACAAAAAAAAAATACCATTTTAAACATATTTAATAAGAAATGATCGTGATAATATATGATACGTATGTATAGCTTAATATGAAAGTTGTAAATGTATTATGATGTTATAGTTCTAAATTAATTTGGCTTCCATTACAAAATCCAGTTGTTATGGTTCACTCTAGAAAGGGTGCATTGTAAAAACTCTTTGAATGGAATGGAGCCCAATGTAGCCTGGATACTCAGCGAAGCACGCAGACTTTCTACCCTGAGAACCCAGCAAAGATATACGGCATATTGGCTCTTCTCTCCCCCATAAAATATATACTTTGTAGTGGATTTATGCATCTTCACATCGGAGTAAGAGCTTTTACGGTTAAATTGGGATATATTTTTCAAGGAGAAGGTGATTGTACGCCCATTGTGGGAGGAAGTCAAAGATGACTTTATTAAACTGCCATGTTAGACCTTAGTATTCATAATTAAACATGAACGCTGGCAATGTATCTCAGAAAGAAAACTAACTCATAGAATTATAGGTTTTCTAACCTTATTGAAATACCAAAGGGTCAAGTAAATGAACAATACTATACCAATTAAACAAACTAATCAAATATAAACCCCTTCAGTCTAAATTGGTGATAATTACGGTAATACCGCTGTCTTCTTTAATTAAGTACTTCTGAATTGTTGCCTTCCAGCTTCCATAATAATGGAGTCTTCTTAAAAAATGATATTTTTTAAGGTACGTATATTCTAAAATATAAAAATTTCACTTTTTACATTTTTTGGGTTTAATTGAAAATTTAGGACTGGCATTTTTGAATATAGAAACCTAGTTTACTATAGCTGTCCAGCTTTTACCGTGTTCAGAACCATGATATCTTGCAGTTTAAAGGTAATCTGAGAGAATCAGCGGATAAACTGTATAATACCAATGGAATACATCATACTCGCAACTGCAATTTGCAGGTGCAAAAGATGGAATCCTTTTACAGCCATAAACATTGTGTCAAACACTACCATAACAAAATCCTACTAATTTAAATATTGTGTCATAATAAATGACAAGGTCCCTTCATACCTATATTTTTATAAACTGTTTTATAATGGTGCAAACATTTCAGATAAATAAAACATGTATAAACATATAAGCTAAGGTACAAAAAGTAGTGTACAGTAAAATCAATTTAAGCGCCCACGTGGGTCGCGAGCATAAATGAGGTAAATATTTATATTTGGATGAGGATCAATTTCAAGAACATTAAGATCCAGATAATTCGTCTGTTGCCACTAGACTTTATTAAAATAGCAGTTATTAATCTAACCTGAGCAATTTTTATTTAATGTTTTCCTGTAAAACGTAGCTTTTTTACATATGGGTACCATTATAAAAACAAAATACTTGGACTAGAACCTTGTGATATGAAAACACATGTATAGGAAGTGAACAATCACTCCAGTTGGTTTTTAAAAAATAATTTATTCTTTTTGTTTTATAAACTTTTGTGATTGATTTTTAAGCGTTTCTAAAAGTTTTTTTAAACAATTATAATTTCTTCTCTGACGAAGAAAGACTGATTCCCATAGATAAAGTATTACTAATATATAAGTGTTAAAATGTACAGATCTCTATCTGCAGTGGTTCCAGATTAAACGTGTACCTAAGCTAACATGGGCAGGGGAAGGGAGGTCTGCTCTCTTTGACCTGTTAACATTAATTAAATATTTATTGAAATTTAAGCTTTTAAATCCGCATAAACTCTCAAAACTTATTTTTGACAAATACATAAGGTAAACTGGTGATGAGTTAAGCTTAAGTTTTAATGTGTCAAGTACATGCATCTACCCATACAGAAAAAACCCTCTTAGAACAAATATATTAAGAAAATAACGAGTAAGAAAAAATTACCAATAGCTACTTGATATCGGAAACACTTTATAAACCTTATAAACAATGTTCATGTGGTTTGGTCTGTGTAAACATATGTTTCAGTTAGTCAGGTTGAAACCCGAATCCCGAATCTCAAATCCTACGACTCTTCAACTATTTGTACCGAGAATTGGTTGTTTGTAATTGGATGTTCGAATCTGCAATGATCTACCTCTTCATTAATTATCAATAGAAAACATATTAACGATCACTGAAACTTGTTTTGCGTACTTAAAAATTTTAATAACCGTAAATATATAACTTAATTAAATAATTATTGCTTCTTTATACACAATATATACATATACAATATATTTTGCTTTTTATACATAATGCTAGTATTTTATATATTTCCATTCGCGTAGCGCCATGAATTTTCTGCGTTAATAAAGTTTCGATTCACCCATCACCAGTTGAAGTATCGTTTATTATTTGTTTGTTGTTTGTTAAGTATAGTTAGTTCTAATTATCCACCGTTACTTTCTTCATAGTACGCAATGCATGTTGGTAGGATGGGGTGGTTTAATGAAGATGTTTGAGTTTTGCTCCATTTCAGCTTCCGAGTTATGCACAGAAAACTCGGTTGCACCGCAGTGACGTGAGACCCTCGCATTACACTCAACTGTGGTGCGCGTGATGACACAAAACACTTCTTCATGTAAATTACACTGTATGGCTGCTCGGAAACCATACGTTGGTGATCTAGGTGAATGGCGAGACGATGAAAAGAGTTCGTTTTGTATGTCTTCATTACCGATTATTTTTGGGATCTCTTCTGACGGACGTGGACTTTTATATTTTTAAGAACAGAGGAAAGTAAAGTGGCTATGTATGATTTATTATTATTATGTATTAAAGCTTAACAGTTTAAACTATAAACGCGTTTAAAATGGAAACTAAGTAGTTATGAAATTAATAAAAAAATTAAATACGTTTTTATGCGCATGTTTCAATAGTTTTTTAATAAACATGTGAAATACGCCACTTAGAAAACTGTGCGTCATCACCCTCTTAAAAGTTTCAAGTTTTATGATTCATTCCTTTTCATTTTCTCCATCTTGAATAAAACAACAGACGTCCACATTCGTAAAACAAAGCCTACATCCAGTTTACATCTTTCAAGGGTTTTAAAATTAATGAAGTAAACAGAGGCGTTGTTATTGTGGTCTATAAACCGAATAATAACCTTACTATCTTAATTAAATTATCTCAACTACGTGAGCTGAGAACCCGTAAAATTTCGTTCAGTTTTAACCTAGAATATAAAATATTTATTCCTTAGTCCTTCTAGAAATTGCACATCTGGATTTATAAGTAGAAAATTAATCAGATAATTTCTGATGTTTTCTACGCCATATAATAAATAGTTTAGTAATTTCAAGTAAGTATCGATTAGAGGGTAGCATAAATTATTACAAACTTGATTTTCATTCAGTGACCACAATCGTGAGGTGAAAATGGAAAATCTTGTAAAATAAAAATGGCTATATAGAACGAATCAACTTGAATATAGTTGGAAACAAGATATTAGTATATTAGCACAAATTAAATTTCAAGTTGATTTTAAAAATTAATTAAATGATGACCACGTTAATTATTTTTGTTATGTTAAATATATAATGGGTTTAGAAGTTTTAATGAAAATAACTGTTACATGTTATTTCAGATAATATGAGTTAGTCAATATATATTTCGTAAATGAACTAATATTATAAAAATGTTAAGAGAAAACAGTACCAAACTTACCAGCACCAGAAGTTGCTACCTTCATTCAATCATATACTTGGATATCATCCACATTTGTTTCTAAATCCTGCTGTTTAATCTAAATTCTTGAGAATTTCATGTAAACCTTAGCTGGCTTTAGTTTTTTTTTTTATATTAGCTTATTATACTTGTAGTTATTGGGATTGGATGTGATTTTAGATGGGATGTGTAGCACACAATGTAAATATATTATAGACATGTCTATTTGGTAAGAAGTAACATAAATTAACAAATTGAAATTCAAAATGAAATATGGATACGCGTTCAGAACTCATACAAAATATTTATATTTTGAGTTACAAAGGGAGTTCATTAATACATTGAGTCCAATGTTCATAAAGTGTGTTCTCGGGAATTCTCTCTCTGTTTAGAATAACAAAATGCAAATAACAGTTAGGTTCCTGGAGAAATCGGCAACTTCATCTAGAGTTTTCAAGCAGAGGAACTTTATATATCAACAATGTTTCAGTTTTAAATTTCCCGATTCAAACGTACGGCAATTGAATGCTGTCTGTTCGTTTTATTGTTTCGTATAGGTTCTTGTAAAAGTAACATAAAGCAAATTGTACGTATCCAACTTGAGCTTTGTTGGTGGAGGTCATTGTTCGCATTACATACTTATAAATACGAGTAGTTTAATGAAAGATTTGAAATACATAAGTAATATGTTAAGTAAATTGTATGGAATTATTATTTCTTTGTTACGTAATATGTTCTTTCTGTGATCTTTCACCACTTATGCAGTTTCCGCCAGAATAACTGTTAGTTCTCTCAAAATACTATAAAATTATACAAGTTTTAATATAAAATATTAATTTAGACATGCCATTTAAAAAAGTTGCTTTAGTCGAATTGTTCTTTATGTACACATACGAATTACACAAGACCATGCACCAGCGAGAAGTGTTAGGAAGAAAGAGCTGCTAACATTTTCCTCTTAATTTTATTTATAATCAGTGATATTTTGATTAGTAAAATGATTTTAAGTAATAAGCTCAGGTTCAGTTAGTTAGTAAATGCGTCACTCATACTACATTATTCTTGTTACCACGTTTAATGAAACAAAACTATGTTAAACTTTTTTGAAAACTAAATCACAATATGAACTTATTTGGTTACTTAAAAAAAATTAATTACACTAAGCATTTACTTTATAAAAAACCCCAAATAAATTGAAGCTTTGAAGTGAATATTAAACGGAAAGCGGAGTTGTCGCGATCCAATTAAAACCAAAATAATCTACTCCGTAAGGAAGGGAATCCACGGAAGAAATTATCTGCTGCTTCGTTCACCAGGGTAAATTTAATTACATCATCTGAGATAGGGAAGCTTTGTACTTGAGGTAGAAGTAATGAGAAGAAATCCTGTCTGAGAGCTCACGATCTCGTTTACAGGGGTTTGTGAGACAGTGTTACACCAACATTGTTTCCATATATGTTGTGTAGCACACTACAGTGGTTAAGGATGTCGTCGTTCTGACTTGATTGTCCTGTAGTTCTGATAGTTATAGTTCAGAGGAGTATAAGAACTGGGGTTTCTAGAAATATATGGAGAAAAAGTTTCGTAAGGAAAATCGTCAATCGTGCTAGTTTTGGTGGAGGTTGAATTGGCGGAGGGTATTACAATGGGTTACATACTTATATGCTTTACATACTTAACAACCAACTGTCAAACTCATAAATAAATATTAAATCAGCGTTAGCTAAACAATGTAAAGACCCCTGAAAGTGGTATCTTTGTCTCCTAATCTACGTGTCTAAAGGTGATAAAAGTATTATTGGCTGAACAACTATATGGGCTTGAAAAATTTAAATTTCTGTCTGTCTGTCTATCTGTATATCTGATTGTCTGTCTTTCCGCAGTGCATCTCATATTATAATAACTAAAACTTAATAAATTCCCCAGGGAACACAAACAGTGGTTTCCTCGAATTAACCCAGATGTCCACAAAAGTTCTGCTTTAAAAACCAAAAATTTCATACAAACTGATTATGCAATTTTTTAAAAACTAAGTTAGTTTTCATGCACAGTTATAACTAATTCTCGGTTATTACGGCCATGTGTTTGGCAAACTTATTATTGTTGTAAACAACACACGACTGGAATGGAAGAACTATCGTATTAGGGTGCCAAAGTCGACATGTGTTTAGGGTTTTAATCCCAACTAATATAAACATTCACAAATAAGTCACCGAGACATGAGCCAATGTCTTAGTAAGTCTAACAGATGAGTGACAACCATGAAGAGTGCAGGGATCGTAGGGCATGGGCCATACTTCAGTCCTTATTCCTGAATTACAAATGAGTAGCATTTTGAGTACCAATATTATTTGCTAGCGTAGTGATTGTCCATAGCTATATAATGTACTATCTATGGTTATCGTTTTTTATGGTATTTGTACTAAAATTACATTATCTAATGTTTTAAAAAATATTTGTTTGTGTTTGGAATTGAATCCACAAATACAAAACTTCCAAATGATTCGCACTGAAAAAAAAATAATTTTGAGGTTGTTAATGACTGTGTAAAGTTGTACAGAAAATGTTTCAGTTGAAATGAGAGGTAGTTACATTTTTAATAAATATTACGCGCTGATTTAACTATTTGACTAAAAAGTGTTGTAATGATTTTTGGAAATGTTTCTAAACTTAAAATTATGTTCTGTTGAGTTTGGTAATTTTATTTGTTAACTCCCATTTCTTAATGTTTAGTATTTTTTATGGAAAGGATTACATGTCACAACTTAAGGCAACGAAAACAAACTCCGAGAACTGACATTGTACTCCCACTGGTATTGAATCACAATGCTCCATTTGAAAACCTTTCCTCAGAAAGAAAGATATAGAGCATGATATCATTTACTTTGTCCTACACATCTTGTCCTAAAATTAATTGCATCAGTCTTACTAATTTTTATGTTTTTCTTGTTGGAACTATAAAATGTTAACCACTAAACGAAAGGGTGTAGATTTAAATGTTAACTACAAGGATCTAGGAAGTTTGTAGATGGATTGAATGTAAGTCATCATAAACGAGACTCAACTGTTGCATACAATGATTGACTATGAACCACTTCAAGAAAGTACTGGGGAAGAATCTTTACATAAGCCCCTGCAAAAAATTTTAAATTGCATATGGCTGGGTAACCCAAGGAGTATATAAAGAGCAATTAAGTACGAAAGTTGGTTTTTGACAGAAAAGAGCAATAGATATAAGGTTTATTATTTAAGATTATTGCTTAATTTTTTATGCAAAACAATTTGGATTATTGCTATCTTTAAATAATTTTATGTAGCAGATATCGAGAATTATGATACCAACAGTTGTAAATAACACAACAATTCTTAAATCTATTTAGTTCTGTTTTAAGAAGCCTAGAAGTTGTGGAAGTATTCCTTTTCGAAAATTTGAACAGCAGCTATCTTAAAAAACCTTAAGTGATATCGAATCTTGCTTATAATTAAATATTGTTTTAATTTGATTACAAATTTTATAGGTTGCAAATTTTGTAAAGCTTTATTGAATAAGTTTAGCTGACAAACTTTTACTAGGTATATTGGATGACATCTACCTAATATTATAAACTTAAACATTCATAAGGTAGTTTTTCTTTAAAATTAACTATTAATTCATATGTTTTAGGACGTTTATGTAACATAAAATAATATTACAAATTAACGTTAGAAAAAAAGTCTAAATTCTAATTGCATAGTTTTTATATCATTTGTAGATGGAGAAGGTCATTTAAGGCAACAGAAAAAATAATACTCATTATATTATGATTTATATTTTTATTACACTGTAGTTCAATAAAATTCATTGGACAAACCATTCCTTTCAGATCATGTTTTATGATTCTAGAATAAGGCGGGTCAAACTAAATTTATTCATTAAATTGTAAACTCGCCAGATTGTACTAAACAATTAGTCCCAACGGGTACTAGTAATTATCAGGTATATCCTATCTTACACCTGCACAATCGGTTATGATTAGAAATGCTAACAAATACACGGAAGAAAGAAGGTTGGGAAAACAGTACTAGTAGTTTTTACGTTGCCCCCATCATCGTATTGTTTAAATTCATACATTTATAAAGGAGCCAGGGTTTCCAATTTAGATATAATGATGTCAATTAAAATAATAAAGTGTTCCAATAATTAACGTACGTAAAAGTTTGAGTGAATTACATTATAGAACTTACCTTGTTAAAACTTAGCCTTGTTCCCTTTGTTGAGGTAGAAAACCTTCTTTAATTGAATGAAGCACTTCCCGTTTTTTTTATTAAACTAACCGTAACAAAAATTCAATCAGAAGATGGGAGAATGTAGCTCCAAAAATAATTTTTACTAGATTTATTTCAGGTTTTAACATTTTTTTGTTGCTCATGAACAATAATAATATATAATTAGATGAAAAAAATTGAGAAGAGTAAGTAGATAAAACTAATCTATGATAAGAACTATTTTGACTACTATTCGTCGTGACTTTAAAAAAATTATACAATATAAAGTCTATATAATTGTCAAAGCTGACAGTAGATTTAGGCTCTTAAGAATAAGTATAGATTATAAAATAATTAGAATATACTCGTAATTGAAATTAGGGATGAAAATTAATTCCGCTCAACAATCTCCGTAAGTCACTTGTTTGGTCCGCTGAAGGAGGTATTGCGTGGAAAGAGGTTCCAGGATAACGAGAACGTCAAGAAGTTTGTGGGAAATTTGCTCAAACAGCAAGATAAAGAGTTTATTACAGCTGGTGTCAAAAAAAGCTTGATCTTTTGGAACAAGTGCATAGAATTTGCAAGGGGATTAATGTTGAAAAGTAGTAAAAGTGTTGTTTTGTAAAAATAAATTTATTTCGTGTCTAGTCCCGTTTGTCTCTTTAATTATTAAGTGACCCTCGTATAAAGGATTTCGATTTTGGAAATAGCATACGAAAGCCGCGGGACACAGTTATTGCAGGAAAGAATCAAAGAATTAATATACAAACATTAGGAAACGTTTAATTTTTAGTTATGTTTTGAGGATTTTGTTTTTGAAAGTGTATTCAAAATGAGGATATTTAAAATGCTAACATAATACTCCGTAGAAAAATAAATTCAGGATGGGACCAACTGAATTCACTCCAATCGCTTCCGCTGTTCTTGTCTTTTAGTTGACATTATTCCCAGGAAACCCACTGTGGCAGATCAAGTTTGACTCTCTCAGTGGTTGCCAATCAAGTGATGTCTGTGTGTTTGTACGTTTTATGTTTTTTTAGTTTTAGTTGAGCATTATTCCCAGAAACCACTGTGGTAGATCAGTTTGACTCTATCAGTGGTTGCCAACTCAAGTGATGTCTGTGTGCTGTCCCTTTTATGTTTTTTTAGTTTTAGTTGAGCATTATTCCCAGAAACCATTGTGGTAGATCAGTTTGACTCTATCAGTGGTTGCCAACTCAAGTGGATGTCTGTGTGCTGTACGTTTATGTTTGTTAGTTTTAGTTGAGCATTATTCCCAGAAACCATTTGTTGGTAGATCAGTTTGACTCTATTCAGTGGTTGCCAACTCAAGTGATGACTGTGTGCTGTACTTTTATTGTTACTTTTTACTTTTAGTTTGGTATTTGTTCCTTTAAAATATTTTGTAATTAACAGACAGAAAATTTTTCCTAACAATTCTATTTTACATTGCATATTTGTTGTGGAGATGTAGATATCTATTTTAATTTCTTCAATTATAAATTAATTACAACTGTATTTGAAAACTGAATTAATTACATACGTTGCTGAAAAGTATTAAACTAAGTTAAACTCTAATAAACTGGTAATATAATTTTAGACAAAATATTTTTAAAATATCAAAATTCAATAGTGACAAGTTATTGACGATTATTTATACCATATTCCTTCTTTCGTCTCTCATAGTTGCTTTGTTGATATCCTTGTGCTCTTTAATAATCAGATTTATCTACTGTAACAGTACTTTGGCCTTTGTCATAATTCTACGATGTATATCTTATATTTAACAATTTTAGTTGCATAATTTGACGAGTTTAGTAGTTTAATTCAACATACACGATATTTCGTTGGTATTTTATATTCTAATCACTCGTATATTAAAGATATTTTCAAACATTTTTTATTCCTTATTTATTGTTTAATTAGTGTAAGAAACATAATAAAATAATAAGTTTTATTAAAAAAGTAATCGATATTAGTGATTTCATATACTTTTTAATAATTATCGATAGATAACAACTCTAAGTTGGTAAACTGTACAATAATTAAATCACACAGACCAATATGATTGAGGTGCGAGAGGTACTCTGAGGTCCTAAGTTAAGTGAAGTGCATTCTTCCCACAAGCTAAGTTTGAGGCTGCTTATTCCAAACTCACTTAAACCCTCTTAGGTACTGAGCTATATATTGTTAAAGTGGTGTTTACGGTTAATATTATCAAAATCAAGTCAATAATTTCACGTTTATAGTACCTAAAACTGATGTAATTTTTAGGGAAGTTTAAAAATTATTTTATGGAATTTGCATGAATAACATACTGCAATGTTAATGTGACACAGTATCAACCTCACATTGAGGACAAAAAATAAGATAACTTACACTTATATTTATGATTTATATTTTTATTACACTGTAGTTCAATAAAATTCATTGGGACAAACCATTCCTTTCAGATCATGTTTTATGATTCTAGAATAAGGCGCGGGTCAAACTAAATTATTCATAAATTGTAAAACTCGCCAGATTGTACTAACATTAGTCAACGGAGTACTAGTAATTATCAGGTATATCCTATCTTACACCTGCACAATCGGTTATGATTAGAAATGTGCTAACAAATACACGGAAGAAAGAAGGTTGGAAACAGTACTAGTAGTTTTAACGTGCCCCATCATCGTATTGTTTAAATTCATACATTTATAAAGGAGCCAGGGTTCCAATTTAGATATAATGATGTCAATTAAATAATAAAGTGTTCCAATAATTAACGTACGTAAAAGTTTGAGTGAATTACATTATAGAACTTACCTTGTTAAAAACTTAGCCTTGTTCCCTTTGTTGAAAGGTAGAAAACTTCTTTAATTGAAATGAAGCACTTCCCGTTTTTTTATTAACTAACCGTAACAAAAATTCAATCAGAAGATGGAGAATGTAGCTCCAAAAATTAATTTTTACTAGATTTATTCAGGTTTTAAACATTTTTTTGTTGCTCATGGAAACAATAATAATATATAATTAGATGAAAAAAATTGAGAAGAGTAAGTAGATAAACTAATCTATGATAGAACTATTTTGACTACTATTTCGTCGTGACTTTAAAAATTATACAATATAAAGTCTATATAATGTCAAAGCTGACAGTAGATTTAGGCTCTTAAGAATAAGTATAGATTATAAAATAATTAGAATATACTCGTAATTGAAATTAGGGATGAAAAATTAATTCCGCTCAACAATCTCCGTAAGTCACTTGTTTGGTCCGCTGAAGGAAGGTATTGCGTGGAAAGAGGTTTCCAGGATAACGAGAACGTCAAGAAGTTTTGTGGGAAATTTGCCTCAAACAGCAAGATAAAGAGTTATTACAGCTGGTGTCCAAAAAAGCTTGATCTTTTGGAACAAGTGCATAGAATTTGCAAGGGGATTATGTTGAAAAGTAGTAAAAGTGTTGTTTTGTAAAAAATAAATTATTTCGTGTCTAGGTTCCCGTTTGTCTCTTTAATTATTAAGTGACCCTCGTATAAAGATTTCGATTTTGGAAATAGCATACGAAGCCGCGGGACACAGTTTATTGCAGGAAAGAATCAAAGAATTAATATACAAACATTAGGAAACGTTTAATTTTTAGTTATGTTTTGAGGATTTTGTTTTTGAAAGTGTATTCAAAATGAGGATATTTAAAATGCTAACATAATACTCCGTAGAAAAATAAATTCAGGATGGACCAACTGAATTCACTCCAATCGCTTCCGCTGTCTTGTCTTTTAGTTGAGACATTATTTCCCAGAAACCACTGTGGCAGATCAGTTTGACTCTCTCAGTGGTTGCCAATCAAGTGATGTCTGTGTGTTGTACGTTTATGTTTTTTAGTTTTAGTTGAGCATTATTCCCAGAAACCACTGTGGTAGATCAGTTTGACTCTATCAGTGGTTGCCAACTCAAGTGATGTCTGTGTGCTGTCCTTTTATGTTTTTTAGTTTTAGTTGAGCATTATTCCCAGAAACCATTGTGGTAGATCAGTTTGACTCTATCAGTGGTTGCCAACTCAAGTGATGTCTGTGTGCTGTACGTTTATGTTTGTTAGTTTTAGTTGAGCATTATTCCCAGAAACCATTGTGGTAGATCAGTTTGACACTCTATCAGTGGTTTGCCAACTCAAGTGATGACTGTGTGCTGTACTTTTATTGTTACTTTTTTACTTTTAGTTGGTATTTGTTCCTTTAAATATTTTGTAATTAACAGACAGAAAATTTTCCTAACAATTCTATTTTACATTGCATATTTGTTGTGGAGATGTAGATATCTATTTTTAATTTCTTCAATTATAAATTAATTACAACTGTATTTGGAAAACTGAATTAATTACATACGTTGCTGAAAAGTATTAACTAAGTTAAACTCTAATAACTGGTAATATAATTTAGACAAAATATTTTTAAAATATCAAATTCAATAGTGACAAGTTATTGGACGATTATTTATACCATATTCCTTCTTTCGTCTCTCATAGTTGCTTTGTTGATATCCTTGTGCTCTTTAATAATCAGATTTATCTACTGTAACAGTACTTTGGCCTTTGTCATAATTCTACGATGTATATCTTATATTTAACAATTTTAGTTGCATAATTTTGACGAGTTTAGTAGTTTAATTCAACATACACGATATTTCGTTGGTATTTTATATTCTAATCACTCGTATATTAAAGATATTTTCAAACATTTTATTCCTTATTTATTGTTTATTAGTGTAAGAAACATAATAAATAATAAGTTTTATTAAAAAAGTAATCGATATTAGTGATTTCATATACTTTTAATAATTATCGATAGATAAACTCTAAGTTGGTAAACTGTACAATAATTAAATCACACAGGACCAATATGATTGAGGTGCGAGAGGTACTCTGAGGTCCTAAGTGAAGTGCATCTTCCCACAAGCTAAGTTTGAGGCGGCTTATTCCAAACTCACTTAAACCCTCTTAGGTACTGAGCTATATTGTTAAAGTGGTGTTACGGTTAATATTATCAAAATCAAGTCAATAATTTCACGTTATAGTACCTAAACTGATGTAATTTTTAGGGAAGTTTAAAAATTATTTTATGAATTTGCATGAATACATACTGCAATGTGACACAGTATCAACCTCACATTGAGACAAAAAATAAGATAACTTACACTTATATTTATGATTTATAATTTTATTACACTGTAGTTCAATAAAATTCATTGGACAAACCATTCCTTTCAGATCATGTTTTATGATTCTAGAATAAGGCGGGTCAAACTAAATTATTCATAAATTGTAAACTCGCCAGATTGTACTAACATTAGTCAACGGGTACTAGTAATTATCAGGTATATCCTATCTTACACCTGCACAATCGGTTATGATTAGAAATGCTAACAAATACACGGAAGAAAGAAGGTTGGGAACAGTACTAGTAGTTTTACGTGCCCCATCATCGTATTGTTTAAATTCATACATTTATAAAGGAGCCAGGGTTCCAATTTAGATATAATGATGTCAATTAAATAATAAAGTGTTCCAATAATTAAACGTACGTAAAAGTTTGAGTGAATTACATTATAGAACTTACCTTGTTAAAACTTAGCCTTGTTCCCTTTGTTGAGGTAGAAAACTTCTTTAATTGAATGAAGCACTTCCCGTTTTTTTATTAACTAACCGTAACAAAATTCAATCAGAAGATGGAGAATGTAGCTCCAAAATAATTTTTACTAGATTTATTCAGGTTTTAACATTTTTTTGTTGCTCATGAACAATAATAATATATAATTAGATGAAAAAAATTGAGAAGAGTAAGTAGATAAACTAATCTATGATAGAACTATTTTGACTACTATTCGTCGTGACTTTAAAAATTATACAATATAAAGTCTATATAATGTCAAAGCTGACAGTAGATTTAGGCTCTTAAGAATAAGTATAGATTATAAAATAATTAGAATATACTCGTAATTGAAATTAGGGATGAAAATTAATTCCGCTCAACAATCTCCGTAAGTCACTTGTTTGGTCCGCTGAAGGAGGTATTGCGTGGAAAGAGGTTCCAGGATAACGAGAACGTCAAGAAGTTTGTGGGAAATTTGCTCAAACAGCAAGATAAAGAGTTATTACAGCTGGTGTCAAAAAAGCTTGATCTTTTGGAACAAGTGCATAGATTTGCAAGGGGATTATGTTGAAAAGTAGTAAAAGTGTTGTTTTGTAAAAATAAATTATTTCGTGTCTAGTCCCGTTTGTCTCTTTAAATTATTAAGTGACCCTCGTATAAAGATTTCGATTTTGGAAATAGCATACGAAGCCGCGGGACACAGTTATTGCAGGAAAGAATCAAAGAATTAATATACAAACATTAGGAAACGTTTAATTTTTAGTTATGTTTTGAGGATTTTGTTTTTGAAAGTGTATTCAAAATGAGGATATTTAAAATGCTAACATAATACTCCGTAGAAAAATAAATTCAGGATGGACCAACTGAATTCACTCCAATCGCTTCCGCTGTCTTGTCTTTTAGTTGACATTATTCCCAGAAACCACTGTGGCAGATCAGTTTGACTCTCTCAGTGGTTGCCAATCAAGTGATGTCTGTGTGTTGTACGTTTATGTTTTTTAGTTTTAGTTGAGCATTATTCCCAGAAACCACTGTGGTAGATCAGTTTGACTCTATCAGTGGTTGCCAACTCAAGTGATGTCTGTGTGCTGTCCTTTTATGTTTTTTAGTTTTAGTTGAGCATTATTCCCAGAAACCATTGTGGTAGATCAGTTTGACTCTATCAGTGGTTGCCAACTCAAGTGATGTCTGTGTGCTGTACGTTTATGTTTGTTAGTTTTAGTTGAGCATTATTCCCAGAAACCATTGTGGTAGATCAGTTTGACTCTATCAGTGGTTGCCAACTCAAGTGATGACTGTGTGCTGTACTTTTATTGTTACTTTTTACTTTTAGTTGGTATTTGTTCCTTTAAATATTTTGTAATTAACAGACAGAAAATTTTCCTAACAATTCTATTTTACATTGCATATTTGTTTGTGGAGATGTAGATATCTATTTTAATTTCTTCAATTATAAATTAATTACAACTGTATTTTTGAAACTGAATTAATTACATACGTTGCTGAAAAGTATTAACTAAGTTAAACTCTAATAACTGGTAATATAATTTAGACAAAATATTTTTAAAATATCAAATTCAATAGTGACAAGTTATTGACGATTATTTATACCATATTCCTTCTTTCGTCTCTCATAGTTGCTTTGTTGATATCCTTGTGCTCTTTAATAATCAGATTTATCTACTGTAACAGTACTTTGGCCTTTGTCATAATTCTACGATGTATATCTTATATTTAACAATTTTAGTTGCATAATTTGACGAGTTTAGTAGTTAATTCAACATACACGATATTTCGTTGGTATTTTATATTCTAATCACTCGTATATTAAAGATATTTTTCAAACATTTTATTCCTTATTTATTGTTTATTAGTGTAAGAAACATAATAAATAATAAGTTTTATTAAAAAAGTAATCGATATTAGTGATTTCATATACTTTTAATAATTATCGATAGATAAACTCTAAGTTGGTAAACTGTACAATAATTAAATCACACAGACCAATATGATTGAGGTGCGAGAGGTACTCTGAGGTCCTAAGTGAAGTGCATCTTCCCACAAGCTAAGTTTGAGGCGGCTTATTCCAAACTCACTTAAACCCTCTTAGGTACTGAGCTATATTGTTAAAGTGGTGTTACGGTTAAATATTATCAAAATCAAGTCAATAATTTCACGTTATAGTACCTAAACTGATGTAATTTTTAGGGAAGTTTTAAAAATTATTTTATGAATTTTGCATGAATACATACTGCAATGTGACACAGTATCAACCTCACATTGAGACAAAAAATAAGATAACTTACACAATGGGAGTGTTTAAAAGGTTTTAAAACTGCTTTTAAATGATAAATTGCTATTTAAATAATTGTGAGTTTCCTCTTTCTTCAAAATTCTATGTTCTGTTTGAAAACTGTTGCATTGTTATGTTAGAATGTTTGATGCGTTTAAACAATCTAAGATCGAGAATACAATCACGTGTCACTCATGTGCCACTGCATATTGTCGTAATCTAAGGCTGTTCTTGAACAAAATACAGATCTATACAGAAAGTTCTGTGGAAGAAAGACTTATAATCACTGAAATTTTAAACTAAAATAACAGTAGAAGAGATTTATGAACCGTAAGGCATTTTCTGGAACTATTAATTCCAGTTGACCGCTGCCCACGATGCAGAACATATAGATGTGTCCAAACATATGGAATAATGCCCAAGCGTATTTAAGAAGCAAAGTAAGACTTTTATACTTAGAAATACTTTCTATAAACGCTGCTGCAGTTGGAATCATCCTACATTTTAAGTATAAAATTAGGCTTGAAAAAAGCTTCGACAACGTAAAATTATCGTAGTAATTGTAGAGTTTTATGACTGGAGAAACAAAAAACTGACATTTGTGTCGTTGTCATAACTTTGGGCAATGTTAGTTGAAGCATATAGTATAATTCCTAATACATAATTAGTGATTTTTCTAAATCACTTTCTTCAGTAAAGATATCTCAGTAATCTTTTATACTGAAGATTATTAATAAACGGAAATTTATCTACAAAATGACTGTGATTTCTCTAAATTTGAACTAAAGGTAAGTAAAAATGTATGTAATTTAAAATAAATTATAGAATATAAATTGGTTAAAAATTAATTTACACAAACACACACACATATACATATTTACACAATTTTCAATAAAGGTTAAATCACAAAAAAATACTTGCACAACTGGAACTCGAACATGGGTCTCTCACTTACCGGGCGAGCATTTACCACTTAATATTTGTATAATAAGTGGTATTTTAAGATAATAATATGTATATGTATTATTTTTAATTTCTAATCGATATTAAAAACCTAAATAAGTATATATTTTCCTGATCGGGGCAACAAGGCAAACTCCACAGTGGCATCGGAAATGTATTAATTTGTAACCAGAAATATTTCCTACATAATCTAATTTGATATAAGAGTCACTCGAAGTTTTTTTAAACGTTTGGACCTCTTAACCATTAATCTTTATTAATATGTACCTGAATATATGCCTATTCTGTTGGAAAAATGTCATGTCATAGAGCTCCATAATTTCTATTTTGAAAATTGTTACGAAGACGCTAGAATAAATAATATCATGATAATATTGTAAATGCGATTGTGTCTTTGTTTGTTTATTTTGTTTTCACGCGTAAATTAATTCAACCAAATGTAGTTAAATTTTACAAGGAAAAATCTTATAGTCTCTGGGGCAATAGGCCTATTTTTAATTTCGAAAATCCCTCCAGGCTGCGCCCACTTGTCCTCTAAAAGTAGGGCATAGGCTATTGACGTCCGAAAATTATTATTCACTTGAACCGGAAATGCTGATACAGGTGTAAAACCTACAGAAATGCTTGCGAAGCCACATGTAGGCTCTTCTGTTGTTATATAGATATACATATAACATATTTAAGACATGTATATTTTAAGATACAAAAAGATGATTAAACTTTTTGGAAACAGTCCTTTAAACAAAACTTTCAGCAGTGGATGAACGGCTATTTAGTTCATTCCAATAACTATTATGTTCAGAATCACCGAGCATCGAAGAGCAAACCAAGCAGATTTAACGAACCCACTGGAGTGTTAGAATTTAAATAAGGAATAAGAATGATTCGATACAACAGCACGGGATATAGCACATTAAAGCGTTTAAAGCACGTTGAGCAGTAGCGATTACCCTGGGCCGTTTTAACTGTATTTATAGCGAACGAGTCAGATTATCTTTGCTTGCATCTTAGACATTTCGTTAGCTGGATCTTTCACATAAGAATAATATGAAATAACCCAAACATGTTTTATCACCTAAAAAGGTCTTAGAAGAAACAAATCAATCACGATCTATCTCTCAGTTAATTGATTCAACTGCCAACTGAGAAGTATGAGCACGAAAGAAAATGGATATTGAATATCCAGAACTGTCAGTTACAATTTGTTAGAGATCTTTGTTCATCAGAAATTCATAGTTGGTTCAGAAACTCTTATAGACACTGTTAGCCATCACGATTCTGTACGCTACATAGTTGCTTACTGAAATCAGCAACTAAATATCCATAAATAAATATCCATTGCTTGTTAGACTCGGCACAGGACCCGAATTACTGCTTACGAACTAATGAGAATCACAAATATCCGCTATGGTAGTTTTACCAAACAAAGTATAATTTAGAGAAAGAAAGGAAGCCTATACTCACATTACTAAATGTTATTACATTTTAATTTAGTATGTGAAGTTTGACTTACCTTATCCGGATAAACCAGTAAATAAAAGTCTGACAAATAAATTTGACCATGCGCCGCAGCATCCCACCGGGAAGTTTGGTATAAATAAACGTGATCTCTTAGAGTTTCTCATCTGTTTCTTCTACTGCCTGTCCCTAGTTATCAAATATTAGTACCTTCAAAATCTCTTCTTTCGTTTTCGATTTCCTTTATTGGAATTTATAAGTGAGTATTATCCACGATTGACATATCAATCAAGGTAGTTGCAGAAAGTTTCTTTTATTATAATTGGACACAAAATGTTTTAAATCACCAAAACAGAATATATAATCAATTCTGTGCCAAATGTCGCAAGCGGAGTAAGGTTTCCTATTTCCGTTTCCTAGAGATGTAACCAGTGTAAAGACGATCACTAATCGTAAAGCGTCGTCCCACGCTGACCCCAAAGTCAGGTGATTATTCTACTCTTGTCACTCTTTCTTATACTCCCAAGACCTTCACCGATCTGGTCGGCATAGCGTCAGTTGTTTTTCTCAGTACTTAAACACAGGATAAAAAACGAACGTATTGAGTTGCAAGCTAGAAATTATGTAAAACATCATTTATTATTTTGGGAGTGTACTCCAAGAGGAGGCCACTTTAAAAGTAAGCATTAAAATGTGCAAGCTGAAGTTTTAGTAAAATATTTCGTTTTCAAAAGTGTTTGTTGTACAGCATTTGAAAGTATAATTTCGATTAGCGTTGTTCAATACATCAACTAAAATAAAATCTCCAAGATTTTACAACAAAACTTATATTTAGTGTACATGTGATAAAGTGGTTAATACATAAATGTGTAATGACCACATGTATATAACGCAATATAATGACACATTAAATAAATATTAATTACACGTTTATTAGTTGTTATTACATTGGTGTTAGGTACAATTCATAAAATATAACTTTCGAAATTTTCATATAATTACTACAAAATCCTAAAGATAATCGTTAAGAATGTGACATTTATATTTATTTTATTGTTGTCATTAGTGGCCTATTTTACATAATCATACTGCATTCTCCTAAATTATAGGGAAAATATGAGTCCAGTTTTGCAAAATATTATTCTTAATTATTTTCTCAAATACCCTCAAAGATATTAAGAAAAAATGGCTAAATAGTATAATAGAACAAGACTCCATAAAAAATAAATGACGGAA